>NC_025699.1:22753648-22824197 GCF_000633955.1 Camelina sativa
TTCCTTTAACATTCATTAATCAAGAACATGAATCCATTCTATGCAATGCTTAAACTCATTTGGCTTGGTAATAAGGGTTTTGAGACAATGATGGTCTCTTTTTAGAGTGGGGCTTGTCAATATCAATGTTCTCTCATGAAATGAATTGAGCTTTAGAAGAATGCTAAAGGTAAGAACACTTAGACACATACAAGAACAAAACCTTGTCTACCCAAAGGTACCCAAAGTGTTTATCCTAACAATCTAAACCCAAATGATCCTAGTGTTACCCTTTAACTTCTTCTTTTCTCTTTCACCCTTTTCTCTTTTGGTTTTCAAGTCTTAGGAGAGGTTTCTTATTTGATCTTTCTAGTGGAATGGGGGATTCTTATTGATTGCTACGGTTCTCTTTTCTTCTTATTCTTAAGACATATAAGTTTTTTGCTAAACTTCTCTTTGCTTTCTTTTCTTTTTCTTTTAACTAGAACCATCTTAGATACAATTTTTTTTTTTTCCCATCCTTTCACTAGACTTTAGCTTTTACTTAAACACATTCCTCTCCTAAAGACTCTACCCTTTTCTTTCTCTTTTTACTTTTTCCTTTTCTTTTCCTTTTCTAAACAACAAAGTCCCAAACCCAACAAGTGAACCACCTAGTCCTATCTAGTTTGAAAATTGCAAACTAGAACTACAAAAGGCTTTACTCTTGTCCGTTCAAAGCTAACACTTTCTACCAAGCTCAATCCCAAAAATAGGCCTCACACACACAAGAATAAACAAGGCTTGAAAGAAGGTTTGGTTGAGGGGTAGGGGAACTGATTTTAATGATTTAATCAGCTACATGGATCAACAAGAGTGGTAAAAAGGAGAAAGATGATCCAAATATGTATGTGGTATCCATGAGTTTAAAGCAATGCACACATTGATAATTAAAAGTCAATATTAGGTTCTTATAGATAGGAAATGGAATCAAATCACAACATGCTTCAATTTAGACCAAATGCAATGCAGGAATTCAAGGCTTGGTTCAATCTTATGCTTCTAACCACTCAACTAGCATCAAAGTACTATTAACTTGGGCATTGATCCTAGTCTAGTGAATTAAACAAGCTAACAAGGAAAAACTCTTTATAGATCCCTAATGCAAACAGTCCATATGCTAAATAAAACACTTTAAATATGCGNCTTTCTACCAAGCTCAATCCCAAAAATAGGCCTCACACACACAAGAATAAACAAGGCTTGAAAGAAGGTTTGGTTGAGGGGTAGGGGAACTGATTTTAATGANATGATGATAAAAATTTGAAATAAGAAAACAAAACACAACATCAAATGCTATCTCAAACCCTCCCCCAAACTTAAATCACACAGTCCCTTGTGTGAAAGAAATTTGTTTGAGGATCCAAGACTTAAAACAAAGACAAAACACAACATCAAATGCAATGGTATAAACAATGGTAAGATGATGATGGTACCTTAGGGATTGTGGAAGAAGTTGTCCACATCCATCTGCATGCTGTCATATGAGTAGTTGGGGTCCTCTTGGTGGCTTGGAGATGAACTTTGGGGCAGCTCGACGATGCCAATCGACCGTGACTCGGTCGAGTGCATGTCCGAGTGGGGGGGTCGAGCTGGACCGCGAATCTCTGTTAGCTGTCCCTTCTTGTTCTATTCAGACTCCCTAGCTTCCCTAACCATGAAAACACCAAAGCAAAAATCAAAATACCAAAATTCCAAAGCAATATATACAGGGATACCTTAGGGACTTCCTCCCTAGTGAGCTTGTTTAAAGTCACTAAGCTTGACGTTGATGCCTTTTCAGGCATGAGTTAGAGACCAAGGAGGTGATGAAATCCCCCCTGGTTCTACTTGATAACACTTGTATTCCTTTTTGATCACTACTGCCTTAGCACTTGAACCATGTTTCTTCTTAAGCTTGAGTCTTGGTCTTGCCTTCTTCAAAGATTTCTGTTTGAACTGAGCTTGAAGTTCCTTCACTAAACCAGCTAGCACTTGAACTGAACCCTTTAGCTTCTCCACTGAATCTTCTTGAAAGGTTAGCTTTCCCCTTGAAGCAGTTTCCTCACTTGAGACCTTATGATCCTCCTTTCTTTTTATAGTGTAAGGTGGATCATATTTGGAAGGAAGATTAGTGGGATTGTAGATGTCAAACTTCATAGTGAAGTCTTCAGTCAGGTGGAGCTTGATAGTCCCCATCTTCACATCAATAACAGCCCCAGCTGTAGCTAAGAATTGCCTTCCCAAGATAAGAGGGTCTTTAGGCTCTTGTTCCATGCTCATGATTGCAAAATCAGTTATTATCCTTGCTTCTCCTATTTTGATAGGGAGGTTTTTAATTACTCCAACCACATCCCTCTTGGATCCATCTACTAGACTGACATAGTAGTTGCTGTCCTTGAAGTCCTCATACCCCAACTTCTCAGCCACTGAGTATGGCATCAAGCTCACTGAAGCTCCTAAATCACAAAGGCACTTATTGAAGTGCATGTAGCTGATGGAACAGGGTAAGTTGAATGAGCCTGGATCTTCAAGCTTTGTTGGGACAATAGCTTTCCAAATCTCTTTCAAATCCTTCATAT
This sequence comes from Camelina sativa, assembly GCF_000633955.1. Lineage (NCBI taxonomy): Eukaryota > Viridiplantae > Streptophyta > Magnoliopsida > Brassicales > Brassicaceae > Camelina > Camelina sativa. The sequence goes on from NC_025699.1 coordinate 22,756,228, forward strand.
CTTGGTCATGAGCCCTCTTCTTTGACATCTCAAGTAAAAAATCCTGATAGAGAGGGTATGGAGCATACTGTTCCAAAGCAGGTCCTCTCTCTTCTTCTTGGTAAGCAATGATGACCTCTTGTATAGCCATCACCTCCTTCTTCTCAATAACAACCTCTTCCTTCAAGGCTTTCTCTTCCTCTTGTTGCAAGCAAGCACTTCCTCCCTCTTTTCAATGACTACCTCCTGTTGTATGGCCATTACTTCCTTCTTTTCAATGAATACTTCTTCCTTCAAAGCCATCACTTCCTCTTGTTTCACAACCACAGCTTCTTCTTTCAAGGCTTTCTCTGTCTCTTGTTGCAAAGCTATCTTCTCCTTTTTCTCAATGATCTCTCTCAATTCCCTTATCTTTTGAGCCTTGAAACGTCCTGGGAATGGTAGAGGCGGTTTGTAAGCAGGAGGAATGTATCTAGCAGGCTTAACAGCTTCTGTGTCTGCAACTCGATCAGTCACTCGATCAGGTACTCGATCGTGTGTGTGGTCGAGCACCTGGTCGAGTGGTTTCTCTGCTTCAGTCTGCTCAGTAAAACCTTCACTCTGGGCTTCAATTAGTGACCAATCTTCCCCACCTTGAACCTTACTGTCCTCAGTGACATATTCCCCATGGAGATGGATAGCTTTAGCAGTGAACTCCCTTGGGTTTGGAATAGCTTGTTGAGGAACATGGTGTGGCTTAGGAGCTGAAGTAGAGGCAATGGAATGTTCCATGTACTGGAATGTAGAGGTCAGACTCTCAATCTGGTTACTCAGGTCATGAGAATAAGAATCCAATGTTTGGTTCAGCTCTCCAAACTGCCTTGCTGCCTCAATCTGCTGATTGGCTTGCCCAAGCAGTAGTTGTTGCATCATAGCTCTTAAGTCAGGTTCTTGGGCTTGGTATGTCTGAAATGCTGGAGGGTGACACCATTGAGTCTGGAAAGTTTGTTGCTGGTGCATAGGTGCATAATGGAATTGACTGCCTTGAAACATGGTTACTGACTCCAATAGGCACACGGTCAAGCACAGGCTCGAGGTTATGGTCGAGTGGACTGGGAAGTGCTGGTTATTGAGATCCGGCATCTGGCTCGGGCAAGTGCTCGATCACTACTCGGTCGAGTGGTGGTCGAGTGACTGGTCGAGTGGTACCTGAAATGGAACTTCAACCCAGAAACAGAAGATTCAAGTACAGCAACTTCACAAGTGTATAAACGAACTTAATCTTAGACTAATATGGATCCTAAATGTCACAAAAACACACTCAAATGGGCAACGACACCAAATTGAAACAAGAATATTTGTGGTGGTGGAAGATGAATGTGTATGCAATGATGAGAAATGGATTGGATGGGTGTTTCAATTCCCCTTATGCAGTTGCAGTATAAGAGGTGTCAATCCTAAATGAGTGTCTGTGAACAATTAAGATGTAAATATCAATCTAAGTCAAGCCAAGTGTAAAGATTGTTTGTCACTAACAATCCTAAAATGAAAATGTAAAAGCAGAAAGTAAACTACAAGAACTAAGAACTAAATGCAAATGAAACAGGGTGATTATAACAGTAATGATGCAATAACAGAAATAGAAACTACTACTAATGAACTAATGCAAGGCAAGTAATGAACAGGACTTTAAGTGAATGCAATAGGAATGCAACTAGAATGAAACAGGAATGAAACAGGACAATCACAAATCATGAAACACAAGTTCTGGGGATGAACTCGAGCAGCACTCGACCGAGTGTGGGTCGAGTGGGTGGTCGAGCTAGACTAGACGCAGAAACAGAGCTATGCAATAAAAATAGAGTAATGCTAAACCAAATCAAACAACAAGCAAGCAACAGGATTAAGACTTTAAAATCAATAAACAAAGAAGGTCCTGAGGATGGATTCATGGGATGAACTGATCATTGTGGCTATCTAACTTGGTCAACAAATCTCAAGCAAGCTATGAGCTAATCTCTAGACATATGAATCTAAGACAAGTTTCTCCCACTCTCATGGTCAAGAAACAATCAAACCTATGCATCTTCTAGACTTGTTCTCACACAGTAAAGAATCTACACAAGCAGGCATTAAGCAATACATCTCAAACCAAACAAGACCTCTAATCTCTTAGCAAGCCTAATGGTAAGCTCTAGATCTAGCCTTATCTATGCTTCCTAAACATTGGTGTGATGCTAAGAAGCTTGAAATCAGACTCTACCCTCTCAGATATAGAATCAGCATTAAGATCATCTACCCTAGAAGAGATCTACAACAATCAAGCTTGACCAAATCACACAAACCACAAGATCAGTCCATCCTAACCATCCTCAAGATCCTAGGAAGACTACTCACAACAATACATGATTAAACAAGTCAAAAACCCAGAAATTATTGAAACTTGCATTATTAGAAAGATAAAACAGAGATCTTTAATATTGATGAAAGGATCAAACTCAAATTCTCAATATCTTGAAAGTTATAGAACCAACAAAATATAAGAATCTAGTCTTCTTTCTTAAGAAAGTACAAGATCTAAAAATAAAAATGCAAAAGGAATAAAGCTAAAAAAGGTAAAAACTAGGTTTTGAGAATATCTAAAAAGCTGCCCTCTTTTGGTGGCTGCAGGTACAAGGCTTTATATAGGAAGGGGAGTGGAAGCCCTAAAAATGGAAAAAGTTAAAGTAGTCAACGGCTCGGTCAACTCGACCTGTGCTCAGTCGAGTGGCAGGTCGAGCTGGCTTCTCTCGTGCATTCTCCACTCGGTCGAGTCCATCTCCCACACGATCGAGTGCTTGGTCGAGCTGGACTCCGGACCTTGGTTCTTCAGCCTTAACTCCCTTGCTTTCCCTTCATGATTGCTTCACTTTTCCTCAGCATTGCTTCCATGCTCCTTAAGCTCCAAAATCACCTGTTTATGCATGAAAAGATGCAAATGCAATGCAACTAAACTCTAATGCATGATTAGTCCTAAAGCTACACAATAATGGTGAAAATGGCTAACAAAAGATGCAAAAGATGTGAATAAACTAAGGGAAAACATGGTAAAATATATGAACATCAGTTTATGAAAAGAGAGAGAGCAGGAATAATTAAAGAGACAGGCAAAAATAAATAGGTTGTTCCATGGATCTCTTGGATACAGTCGCCTAAGGGTTGCATTAGCTGATGAGATAATTAAGACCTCAGCCAACTTTATGTCACTTCGTCTCTAAAACTCCAACCTTTTTTAATTTTTTCTCTTTCAATTACTTAAACGTCGCAAACGATGGGAGAAGGGCAATAATGTATTTTTTTAAAGCTCTGTGGCAGGCGGGAAAAGAGTTTTGCTGAAGTGGCATAGGAGAGAAAGAGTAGCACTGTTCATGGCATGATTGACAATTTTCTCTATTTTCAAACCCATCAGCCCATTTAGCCTCAGATCCATTAACAAATTCAGGCTTTGCATCGACCGATGCACCAGATGTGTCGATCGATGCAGAGCCACTTCTGTTGATTCTTCTACGATTTCTGCATCACTTAAACTCAAAACTAAAAATTAATAGGTTAGTAAATCCTAAAAATAAAAACAAAAATAAAAATAATTAAATCCTACCAGTGGGTTGCCTCCCACTCAGCGTTTGTTTAAAGTCATTAGCTTGACTTGGCAGCGGATTAGGCAGAAGGTGCATCATCCAAACGCAAATTGTGTCCGTTTGGGATCCTGGCTTCAGCCCAATAATGTTTCACCCTCTGTCCATTGACAGTAAACTTCTCTCCCTTGGAGTTAAGCAGCACAATAGCTCCATAGGGGGGGACTTCTTGGATAGTGAATGGTCCGGACCAGCGAGAACGAAGCTTTCCAGAAACAGCTTTAAGCGACAGTTGTACAGAAGTACCTGATCATTGGGCTCAAAATTTCTGGAGATGATCTTCTTATCATGATAAGCCTTGGTTCTCTCCTTGTATAACTTAGAGTTCTTAAATGCATGATGTCTAAACTCATCCAACTCATTCAGCTGAACCAACCTTCTCTCTGAAGCTGTCTTGGCATCAAATTCAGCAATTTAACAGTCCAGGCTGCCTTGTGCTCCAAACTCCACTGGAAGATGACATGCTTTCCCATAAAGCAAATGAAAAGGAGTAGTGCCAAGTGGTGTCTTATATGCAGTTTTGTAGGCCCAAAGTGCATCATCAAGCTTCGTAGCCCAATCCTTCCTTGTAACACCCACAGTTTTCTCTAGAATCTCCTTAATCTGCTTGTTAGAAACCTCAACTTGTCCACTAGTCTGAGGATGATATGGACTAGCTACTCTATGTTGAACTCCATACTTCTTCAACAACTTATCAAACATCTTATTCATAAAGTGCTTACCTCCATCACTGATGACAATCCGAGGCACTCCAAACCATGGAAAGATAATGGTCTTAAACAGCTTAAGAACCACAGCAGAATTATTCTTGGGACTTGCAATAGCTTCTACCCACTTGGAGACATAGTCAACAGCTACAAGGATGTACTTGTTCTTGTAAGAAGAAGGGAATGGTCCCATAAAATCAATGCCCCAACAATCAAAAACTTCAACCTCAAGGATAAAATTTTGTGGCATCTCATGTCTCTTACTAATATGTCCTCTTCTCTGACAAGCATCACATCTAGATACAAACTCATGAGCATCCTTAAACATTGTTAGCCACCAAAACCCTGCTTGAAGAACTTTGCACACTGTCTTGAAAGTAGCAAAGTGTCCAGCATAATCTGATTCATGGCAATGAAATAACACATCATGAACCTCAGTCTCAGCTAGACAGCTCCTGTAAACTCCATCTGAATAATGCTTATACAAGTATGGTTCATCCCAATATTATCTTCTAAGCTCTCTCAAGAACTTCTTCTTAGCATATCCTGTAAACTTGTCTGGTTCCACCTCTGCAGCAAGGTAATTCGTGATATCAGCATACCACGGTTGATCAGTAGAAGTTACAGCAGCCACGTTGTCATCAAACTCGTAACCCGATGATTCTTGAACCAAGTGTCGATCGATGCATGACACTGCGTTGGTTGATGCAATCGCCAAATCCTGTTCGTATCGAGATGCAGCATCGATCGATGCACCAGCTGTGTCAATCGATGCAGTGCCGAGAGTCTGCAAATCTTCACGAGACAAAGTTTATTGAGAACCAACATCAACAAAGTAGACATTCTCCTTTGGCAGTGAATCATGAATCGAAACATCATCTTCTATCTTGATCCTGGATAAATGATCAGCTACTCCATTCTCAATTCCTTTCTTGTCCTTAACCTCAATGTCATACTCTTGAAGAAGAAGAATCCATCTTAGCAACCTTGGCTTGGCATCCTTTTCTGCATCAAGTATTTGAGTGCAGCATGACCTTTGATCAAACCAAGTAAGAACAAAACTTCTCAAAAGCAAACACTACTGCTAGCAGCTCTTTCTCTGTTGTTGCATAATTCCTTTGAGCATCATCAAGTGTTCTACTAGCATAGTATATAACATGAAGTTTTTTATCCTTCTTCTGTCCTATCACTGCTCCCACTGCAAAATCACTGGCATCACACATTACCTCAAAAGGTAAATCCCAGTCTGGTGGTTGAACAATAGGAGCACTCACAAGCTCTTGCTTAATCCGTTCAAAAGCTAAATCGCATTCATCAGTAAACTCAAACTTGACATCCTTGCATAGTAGAGCTGAAAGTGGTCTAGCTATCTTACTGAAATCCTTGATGAAGCGTCTGTAGAAACCAGCATGTCCAAGAAAACTCCTTACCAACTTCACACTATCTGGGGGTTGAAGACTTGTCATCACTTCTATCTTAGCACGGTCCACTTCAATACCAGCCTCTGAAACCCTGTGACCAAGCACTATACCATCTCTCACCATAAAATGACATTTCTCCCAATTAAGAACTAAAAGCTTCTCCTCACATCTAGCTAGCACTTTGCAGAGATTATCCAAACAGATCTTGAATGAAGACCCATAAACAGAAAAATCATCAATGAAAACCTCCATGTAATCTTCAATCATGTCTTTGAAGATGGACATCATACATCTCTGAAATGTTGCAGGAGCATTACAGAGACCAAAAGGCATTCTGCGATATGCAAAAGTACCATATGGACATGTGAAGGTTGTCTTCTCCTGGTCATCAGGATGAATCGGAATCTGGAAAAATCCGGAGTAATTATCCAAAAAGCAGTAGTATGGATGGTTAGCTAACCTCTAAAACATATGATCAATGAAGGGTAGTGGGAAGTGATCTTTTCTTGTTGCGGCATTCAGCTTACTGTAATCAACGCACATCCGGTGTCCGGTGATAGTCTATGTTTGAATCAGGTCATTCTTGTCATTCTTCACCACTGTAACTCCACCCTTCTTAGGAACAACATGAACTGGACTAACCCATTTGCTGTCAGAAATTGGGTAGATAATCCCAGCATTCAGCAATTTCATGATCTCCTTCTTGACAACATCTTGCAGTTTCGGATTAGGCTCCTCTGATGCTTAATAGATGTCTTAGCTCCTTCCTCAAGATGAATCCTATGCATGCACAAGTCCGGAGAAATCCCTGCAATATCATCAAGAGAATAGCCAAGAGCTTTGCGAAACTTGCGCAGCTTGCTTATCAGTAAAGTGAGCTCTGCGTTGTTTAAGGAAGCATTAATAATAACAGGATATGAAGAATTCTCACCTAGAAATGCATAACTTAACCCTGCAGGAAGTGGCTTGAGATCCAGCTTTGGAGCTTTCTCAAGGCTCCAATCTGACAGTTTCTCAGCTTGTGAAGAAGTACCAACCAATTCCTCATGTGCAACCAACTTCTTCACTTGTTCATTAGCATCTAGTAGCTTGACATACCCAACAGCAATGTCATCTAAATGCTTAGCTTCTTCAGTAGAAGCAACCAATGCTCTCTCAAGAGGATCTTTAGGATGCAGCTCCTTGAAAATCTCATCAGCAAGATTAGACAATGTATCCACATAAAAAGTTTGACCATCTATTGTTGGCCTCTGAACCAGCTTATACATGTCAAAACACATCTGCAAGTCTCCAACATTAAGGCCAATCTTTCCTTTCTTGACATAAATAATAGCACCAGCAGTGGCTAAGAATGATCTTCCCAAGATTAGAGGATCCTTAGGCTCTTCTACATACTTCAAGACCACAAAATCAGTAGGTATCAAACAATCACCAATCTTAATTGGAACATCTTCAAGGATACCATGAGGAATGCGGAATGAACGGTCAGCAAGTATAAGAATAATCTTGGTGGGTTGGAAATATGTCATCCCAAGGCTGAGTGCTACTGATCTAGGCATTAAGTTGACACTGGAACCAAGATCACACAAAGATCTAGCAAACCTCTCATTAAAGATTGTACAATCAAGAACAAAACTACCTAGATCAGGAAGTTTTTCTGGGATCTTGATCTGAATGATGGCACTGACTTGAGCTGAAATCATCATCACTCGTTGCTCAACATTCAAATCCTTGGTTACCATTCTCTTGACATATCTCCTAAGCATTGGAGAAGTCTTAACAGCATCAACCAATGGCAACTCAATAACAAGCTTATCCATCATAGCCTTGCACTTCGCATCATCAATCTCCTGCTTAGACTTCCTTGGGTTCTTGGGAAAAGGAACTCTAGGCTTGTACACTCTCTCAGCAACTGGAATCGGAGCTTTCGTAACGTCCTTCTCGGTCTTGACGTTGCATCAGTCGATGCTATCTCGCGAAGTCAACTCTTCTACGACCACTGAGGGTTGGGTCGATCGATGCTTAGCAGCTGCATCGGTCGATGCTGGTTCCGGATCGTCAAACTCATCATCCTCATCGATCAGGTCCTGCAATTCTTGGGATCTCTGCTTCTGATTAGCTTCAGACTGTAACTGCTTACTGATGTACATATATTTTACCATGTTTAAGCATAGTTTATCCTTCTCTTTTGCCTTGTTTAGTAGCAATTCCTTAGGTTTTATAGCTATTTATGTCCAAATTTGCACTTAGAATATTTAGAAGCATGCATTGCATACATTAGTGCATTTGGAGTATTATTAGGTGTTATGGAGCTTTAAAAGGCTAAGGAAGGACTTGGGGCTATTTATGGAGCTAATCAAGAGGACTAGTAGCATCAAGATCATAAAAGGAAGCACTCCACCATGCCACTCGACTAGACACAAGGTCGAGCACTCTGTCGAATTCATAAAAATCTCCTCAAAGATTGATTCTAATGAAGACGTTCCGTTGAGATTCAGCTTCAGTATCCTTCATGAAAGTCGTAGCAAATCGAGCTACCTTTCCAATGCCGGTGGTCGGAGGTCAATCCAATGTGTATTGCAAGAGTTATACTTGTTTTACTGAAGAGATATAACCACACCCGAAGTCACTCGACCGTGTGCTGAGAGGGACTCGACCGTTGGAAGAAGTAGAAGAAGAGGTCACTCGACCATGCACTCAACCGAGCACATGGTCAAGTTGACCGAACCGTCTTTCTATTTTGTCTTCTAGCCATTTTAGGGCTTCCCTTCCTTCCTATATATACTTAATGTACCTTATGGCCGCCCACAAGTCAGAGAGAGTCAGAAATAATATCTTGTAGCCACCAAAACCTAGTTTTTACCCTTTTGGGGATTTTTAGCTTTTTGTTTTCATCATCAGCCACTTTTTATCACTTTTTCTCTAGATTTTTCATACTTGTTGGTTCCACAACTTTCTGAGTATTGAGAATCTGAGTTTGATTTCTTCTTCAATATTGTAGATCTTTGTCTTATCTTTATAATCATGCAAGTTTCATTAATTTCTGGGTTTATGATTTTGTTCATCATGTTTTGTGATTCTTAGTAGTTTGCTTAGATCTTAAGGATGGGTTAGGCTGGATAATGGTTGTGGTTGTTTAGATTGGTCAAGCTTGTTTGTTATAGATCTCTTCTAGGCTAGATATGTTCTATGCTAATCTTATATCTGAGAGGGTAAGGTTAGATCTTAAGCTTCCTAGCATCACACCAATGTCTAAGTTGTTAGATAAGGCTAGATCTAGATATTATCATGTAGCATGCTAAGAGATTAGATGTTTTGTTTGATTTTTGACTATGATGATCTGTTGTTTAATGCCTGCTTTTATATGATCTTTGCTAGTGAGAGCTAGACTGGGCGTATCTTAGCTTGATTGTTATTACCAATAGATTGGATTAACTTGTATTAGGAGATCATTGTCTAGAGATAGCTCATGTTTGATTGAGGTTTGTTGACCAGCTTTAGATAATCATAGCTTGAGTCCAGCCCATGAATCCATCCTTAGGACTTTCTTTATCTATTGATTTACCTGTTTGAATCCTGTTTAACCTTCTTTTGTTTGCTGTACTTTCGTTCTGCTCTGTTTTGTTGATGCTCTGTTTCTGTTCATTCGCTTGTCAACTCGACCACCCACTCGACCATGCACTCGACCGAGTGCTAGGTCGAGCTCCATTTTACTTTCTTGTTTATGCATTGTTCTGTTCTTATTTTCTTCTGCTTATTAGTTAATTCTGCTTAGTCTTGTTTACTGCACTTGTTCTACAGTTTAATTCAGCTTTAGTATTGTCTTAAGTTTCCTTAGTTCATTGCATTTCATTATTGTCATTAGGTTGTTAGAAACAAATCAACTTGATATTTGGCTTAACTTGAATGCATTGATCACATCTTGACTGCTTGCATAATCACTCTTTATGGATTGACATCCTTTATGCTACAACATCATAAAGGTATTGAAACACCTTGCATTCCATCACATCATCTCTGCTTATGTCTCTATTTGCATGTTCTCATAGAATCATTGCATAAGTAGAGAATCATAGAAAAAGTCCTTGTTTCAATTGGAGCCTTTGCCATTAGGGTGTTTATATGTTCCAGTCGAGATTTCAATGTTTCAAGATTAAGTTATGTTACATTTGATTCTGTTACTGACCTCTTTGTTTTTCTGGTGTTCTGTTTTGATTCTCATGTACCACTCGCAATGGCACTCGGCCAAGTACCTCAAAGCAAACGGTCGAGTGAGTGTTCGAGCACCTGGCCGAGCACCTGCTCAGAGTCTCAAAAACACAGAAGAAGAGGTGGCAATGGAACTCCCACATGATCAGAATGAACCTCACAAGAGAAGGAAGATTGGTGATAGTGATACTCCCACTACTCATACTCAAAGATATGGGATAGTGCCTCCTCTTATCCACATCACAACCTTCACAATCAAGACTAGTCTGATCTCAATGGTTAAGAGCAGCAGATTTCATGGCCTGCCTACTGAAGACCCACTTGCACACCTTGATGAGTTTGATAGGCTCTGTAGCCTCAAAAATATAAATGGAGTTAGTGAGGATGCATTGAAGCTGAGATTGTTTCCTTTTTCTCTAGGAGATAAAGCCCATCAGTGGGAGAAGACTGTACCTTCTGGAAGAATCACCTCTTGGGTTGAATGTAAGAATGTCTTCCTTGCAAAGTTCTTTACTAGCTCAAGGACTGCGCATGGGAGAGGTTCAAAGGGTATCAAACACAATGCCCACATCATAGATTCAACAGTCAATATTTGTTGTATACTTTGTATAGAGGTGTTCTTCCCAAGATCAGGATGCTCCTAGACACAACCTCCAATGGAAGCTTCATGAATAAAGATGTGGATGAAGGTTGGGACTTAGTAGAGAACCTTGCTCAGTCCAATGGAAATCATAGTGTGGCATATGATAGTAGCTTAATGATGAGGACATCGAACCACCAAGCCATATTATCCAAGCTCCATATGTGCCAAGCGGACCAATGACTAGGACCAGGAGCGAAAGCATAGAGAAGAAGTTCAACATCTTTTTGGAGCATCTGGAACATGAAGGACTGATCCCCCTTGATCAGTTTGAAGCCATTCGCCTAACCCCATCGGAGAGCTCCCAACTAAAGCCCGTCTTCAACGAAATACCTCCGACGAATCAGGACGATTCAGGAGATGATCCATATATCAAATTAAAGCTTTCTGAGTCTAGTTTCCGGAGAACCAACGAGCGTCGAGAGAAATGCTATAAATCTCCTGATTTGGACCGAACAGTAAACACATGTCCAGTGGACTCTCTAATAAGCAATAAGGTTAAATGGGCTTTATTCACCCCCAAACTTGAAGCCCACTTAAGCACGTGTTATTTGGAACTAGAAGATATCTAGAAGGCTCTCTCACTCGTCCAGAATATCCTGAGATCGAAGAAGAATCATGTCATGAAGTCAAGATATCAAATTTGCCTTAATCGGCACCCTTGATATTCTCCTTTCTACCCAACGTCTCTTTCCTTTATTTTTCTGATTTTGTTCTGGTTTTCCTTGTTTTTTCTTTGCAAGATTTATGTGTTTTTCCTTAGAATAAGTTATGAACCTGGCTATATAATGCCTTGAGTTCTAGTTCTACTTTTTTCACCTTTTGATTAATAAAATTGCTTGTTTCTGTTTCACAAAGAAACCATTGCTCTCTAATTCATGAGTGTGTCTGAATTCTTGAGTGTTCTAAGAAGTATCAGTAGACTTTCACATCTATTGTGGTTCTTATCAATCCACTATTCATCTCCACCTTATCTGGGTTAGTTAGAGAGGTCCTTAGACCAGCTAACGACTCATCTTTGTTTTGGTTCAAGATCATTTTGTAGTCAAAGCTCATATCATTTTGGTATCAGAGCTTTAAAAGCTCCTAATTTATCAGGTGATTTAGTTCCTTCAGTTTAATTTTTTTTTCCCAGTTTCATTATAAAAAAAAAAAAAGAAAAACCATTTCATCTGTTTTATTACCTTAGTTTTATAAAACTCATAGAAACAAAAAAAAAAAAAAAATCAGAAAAAATATTACTGCAGCACTCGTTCGAAATCTATTTTGTATTACTCTCTTGCCTTTATTTGCTCTGGTCTTTTTCACTTGTTAGAATTTCATAGATTTTTTTTTTAACATAAATGATTTGTGGTACGAAGACATATTTCTTTGTGTTCTCTCTTACCAAAGAATTTGATACTTTGCATCTTAATTCTTTCAGGTGGGATGGGTGACAACACCGGTGATCCTAACGCTGCTATGATGCAGTTATTGCAAGCCATGCAACAACAACTCACTACCATGGAAAACCGCCTAAACCAAATCGAACAACCTCGTGCAAACCATAACCAAAGACGAGAGAATGGTGCCGTTCATGAAGATGGTCAAGAGACTGACTTCAGTGATGATGGAGGACCACAAAACAACCGTCGACGACGTCAAGCTCAAAGACATAACAAAGAAATGGCAGCGGAAGAAGACCGTACGAGGTCTAATTCTATGGATATGGAGCTCAAGGCTCCTACGTTTGCTGGAAGGGTAGATCCTGAAGCTTATCTTGAGTGGGAGCAGAGAATGGAACACATCTTTGCCTATTACAAGTACACCGACCAGAAGAAGCTAGCCTTAGCCGTAGCTCAACTTACCAATCACGCTTTGTGAGGGGAAGTGACACCCCTCAAGTAACCACATGAAGGGAAATGAAGCAGCTGATGAAGAAGAGATACGTTCCCATCTACTATCACCGAGACCTACAAAAGAAGTTCCGGAAGTTGGTTCAAGGAACAAGGAGTGTGGAAGTGTATTTCGAAGAATTTGAGCACTTAAGGAATAGGCTGGAGCTTGACGATGATGCCGAGACCACCATGGCTTAGTTTCTTGATGGATTACAAGAAAAGATCTCTCACAAAGTAGAAATGCATCCTTATCACGACCTGAAGGACATTCTACACCATGCTATACAAGCCGGACAACACATCAAGAAGAAGATGACAACCATGGGGAGAACTAAAACTACTCAAAATTGGGATCAAGGTCGTGCCAAGACTCCTTTTGCATCCACCTCTCAAGTCAGACCCTTGGATAAAGAAAAAGCTGTGGCTATTGACAATCGGTTCAAGTCTAAGCCAACCGAATCCACCCAAAGTAAGTTCCCTAGCCCTAACAATTCAAGAACTCGTGATATAACATGTTTTAAGTGCAATGGAAGAGGACATATGGCTAAAGATTGCCCCAACCCAAGAGTTATGATTCTCACGGATGCGGGAGAATATGAGTCACAAGATGAAGCAGATCTCACCATAGATGATGTTGTAGTTGAAGAGGTAGATTGTGAACCTGAATATGGAGAATCCCTGGTCATAAGGCGTGTCTTGAACCTCACAGTCCATCCAAATGAGCTAGCTCAAAGGGAAAATATTTTCCATACCCGCTGTACCATCCAAGAAAAGGTATGGAATCTTATTATCGATGGTGGATCATGTACTAATGTTGCTAGCGAGTATATGGTTTCAAAACTCAGCCTTGGACGGATTAAACATCCTCATCCATATAAACTAGGATGGCTTAATGACAAGGCTGAACTGCGAATCACGGATCAAGTACAAGTACCATTCAAAGTGGGAAAGTATATGGATCAAGTCTTGTGTGACGTGGTTCCTAAGCAAGCTTGTCACCTTCTACTTGGTAGACCGTGGCAATTTTATAAGGATACCATGCACCATGGGCGTAGTAACATGTATTCTTTTGTCCATGATAAGAAGAAATACAATCTCACTCCTCTCAAACCGAACCAAGTGCATGAAATTCAAGTTAAGATGCTTAAAGAGAAGGGTTCTACTTCTAAGAATAATTTTCTGATCAAGCCTAGCTACATAGCTAAGACACTCACTTGTAATGAACCGGTATTACTAATGATGTTTAAGGAAGTTTTGAGCGCAGTTTTTAGTGCTTTGGAACAAGATCTCCCTAAAGAGGTGAAAGATCTTTTGCACCGGTTTGCTGAGACATTTCCAGATTAAATTCCAGCTGGTCTACCTCCTATAATAGGAATTGAACATCAAATAGATCTGGTTCCGGGTGCCCCGTTGCCCAATAGAGCCGCTTATCGAGTTAACCCGGAGGAAGCTAAGGAATTGGAGAAACAAGTGAAGGATCTTTTAGACAAAGGCTATGTGAGGGAAAGCCTAAGTCCATGTGCTGTACCGGTCCTTTTGGTGCCAAAAACAGATGGAATTTGGAGGATGTGTGTGGATTGTCGAGCTATCAACAACATTACCATCAAACACCGACATCCAATCCCAAGGTTAGATGATATGCTTGATGAATTATCTGGATCTAACGTGTTTTCAAAGATTGATCTTAGGAATGGCTATCATCAAGTAAGAATGAAGGATGGTGATGAGTGGAAAACGGCTTTTAAAACCAAGCAAGGTCTCTATCAGTGGCTAGTCATGCCATTTGGGCTTACAAACGCACCAAGCATCTTCATGAGGCTTATGAACCAAGTTCTAAGGCCTTATATCAGTAAATTTGTAGTGGTATTCTTTGATGATATACTTATTTATAGTCCTACATTCGATGATCACCTAATTCATTTAGAACAAGTTATTAAAACACTTCAAAAGGAAGGTCTTTATGCCAACCTTAAGAAGTGCGCCTTTTGTACTAATGAACTTGTCTTCTTAGGTTTTATAGTGAGTTCACAGGGACTGAGAGTGGACGAAGAGAAAGTCAAAGCTATACAAGAATGGCCGACACCAACTAACATTAGTCAAGTGAGAAGTTTCAATGGCTTGGCTAGTTTCTATAGGAGATTTGTGAAGGATTTCAGCACTCTTGCTGCACCACTCACTGCTGTGATCAAAAAGGACGTGGAGTTTAAGTGGGGAGAAGTCCAGGCGAAATTAAAAGCACTCAAAGATCGGTTATCGAATGCACCAGTTTTAGCTTTACCAGACTTCAATAAAACAATCTTGAGTGTGATGCATCAGGTTTAGGTATTGGAGCTGTGCTTACTCAAGGAGGCAAACCAATAGCCTATTTCAGTGGAAAACTCAATGGAGCAACACTCAACTATCCCATGTATGAAAAAGAGTTGTATGCCTTGGTCTGCGCCATGGAGACTTGGCAACACTATCTACTCGCTAAGGAGTGCGTGATTCACACGGATCATGAGACCTCAAAGCATCTACGGGGGAAAACAAACCTAAAGAGAAGGCATGCAAAGTGGCTGGAGTTCATAGAGACATTTCCCTATGTCATTAAATACAAGAAGGGAAAAGACAATAGCCGATGCGATTTCAAGATGACATGCTCTCATCTCTACAATGGATGCAAAGGTTCTTGGTTTTGAATTGATTATACCTTTATATGAGTCTGATCCTAACTTTGCAGAGAGCTATAAGAAACCAGGCAAGGGAGGTCACGCATCATTCTACATTCACAATGGCTATCTCTTCAATGATAAACGTCTATGTATCCCGCAATGCTCTTTAAGGTATCTTATAGTCCGAGAAGCTCATGCCGGAGGCTTAATGGGACACTTTGGAGTGGAGAAGACTTTGGCCATGCTTAAAGAACATTTCTTCTGGCCTCACCTTAAGAAATCTGTGGAAACTTTCATTGCACGGTGTATCACTTGCAAGAAAAAAAAGTCTAGAGTCCAACCCCACGGTTTGTATCTTCCCTTACCAATTCCTACTTCTCCTTGGGTTGATATTTCCATGAATTTTGTGCTAGGTTTACCCAAAATCAGACACAAGGACTCAATATTTGTGGTGGTGGACCGTTTTTCCAAAATGGCTCACTTTATACCGTGTGCTAAGACCAACGATGCAACCCAAACAGTGGACCTCTTCTTAACGAAGTTGTAAAATTGCATGGAGTGCCAAAGACTATTGTTTCCGACAGGGACACCAAGTTTCTCGGTCACTTTTGGAGGACCTTATGGAAAAAATTAGGCACCAAGCTACTATTCTCAACCACGTGCCACCCACAAACTGATGGCTAAACCGAAGTAGTCAACCGCACGCTTGGAACACTTCTAAGAGCAACAATAGGGAAAAATCTTAAAACTTGGCTTGAATTTGTTTATGATAGAGCTATCCATAGTGCAACACTAATGTCTCCTTTTCAGGTTGTCTATGGGTTCAATCCCAATACACCTTTGAATTTAACACCACTTCCACAAAAAGACTTCTGAGACTTAGATGGCGAGAAAAAGGCCGAGGAAATCAAGAAGCTCCATTTAAAAGTTAAGGAGAGACTTGAGAAAACCAATGAGCAACGAGTTAGGGCAGCCAACAAGGGCAGGAAGAAAGTTACTTTTGAAGTAGGAGAATGGGTGTGGCTACACATAAGACCATAAAGATTTCCCAATCAGAGGAGCTCTAAACTTTCACCCCGTGGAGATGGACCATTCAAAATTTTGGAGAAGATTAATGACAAAGCCTACAAGTTGGATCTTCCAGGTGAGTTCAAAGTGTCAACTACATTTAATGTCACTGATTTGGCTCATTTTGATGCAGGAGAAAACGTTTCGAGGTCGAAACCTCATGAAGAGGGAGGGAGTGATAAGGACATCGAACCACCAAGCCATATTATCCAAGCTCCATATGTGCCAAGCGGACAAATGACTAGGACCAGGAGCAAAAGCATAGACAAGAAGTTCAACATCTTTCTGGAGCAGCTGGAACATGAAGGACTGATCCCCCTTGATCAGTTTGAAGCCATTCGCCTAACCCCATCGGAGAGCTCCCAACTAAAGGCCGTCTTCAACGAAATACCTCCGACGAGTCAGGACGAGCCAGGAGATGAGCCATATATCAAATTAAAGCGTTCTGAGTCTAGTTTACAGAGAACCAACGCGCGTCGAGAGAACTGCTATAAATATCCTGATATGGACCGAACAGTAAAGACATGTCCAGTGGACTCTCTAATAAGCAATAAGGTTAAATGGGCTTTATTCACCCCCAAACTTGGAGCCCACTTAAGCACGTGTTATTTGGAACTAG
This sequence comes from Camelina sativa, assembly GCF_000633955.1. Classification (NCBI taxonomy): domain Eukaryota; kingdom Viridiplantae; phylum Streptophyta; class Magnoliopsida; order Brassicales; family Brassicaceae; genus Camelina; species Camelina sativa. The sequence goes on from NC_025699.1 coordinate 22,773,052, forward strand.
AAGATATCTAGAAGGCTCTCTCACTCGTCCAAAATATCCTGAGATCGAAGAAGAATCATGTCATGAAGTCAAGATATCAAATTTGCCTTAACCGGCACCCTTGATATTCTCCTTTGTACCCAACGTCTCTTTTCTTTATTTTTCTGATTTTGTTCTGGTTTTCCTTGTTTTTTCTTTGCAGGATTTATGTGTTTTTCCTTAGAATAAGTTATGAACCTGGCTATATAATGCCTTGAGTTGTAGTTTTATTTTTTTCACCTTTTGATTAATAAAATTGCTTGTTTCTGTTTCACAAAAAAAACCATTGCTCTCTAATTCGTGAGTGGGTCCGAATTCTTGAGTGTTCTAAGAAGTATCAGTAGACTTTCACATCTATTGTGGTTATTATCAATCCACTATTCATCTCCACCTTATCTGGGTTAGTTAGAGAGGTCCTTAGACCAGGTAACGACTCATCCTTGTTTTGGTTCAAGATCATTTTGTAGCCAAAGCTCATATCACTAAGGGGAGGTGTTGAATCTGAGCAAGGGCATAGAGAGGAACTACAAGCCTTGAATGAGAAGCTTGAAAAGCTAGATTAGCTCTTTCTACACAAAAGAGGTGATTCCCAGCAAAAGAAGGTACATGTTGTTTGTGAAGATGAGCAGTCTATGGTCCCAGTTTATCCTCGACAACAACCCCAACAACCTCCTTTTCTAAATCAAGAGATGAAGAGTATGCTTCAGCAACTCCTACATGGCCAAACTAATGGAGATATTGAAAAAAGTAAGAAGATCATAGAGAGGAAAAACAAGATGGACTCCACATATGGTGCCCTTAATATCAAGATTGAAGATTTAACTTGCAGACTGCTTCACCTAGAGAGCAAGAGTGGATCTTCTTCTTCTAGCCAACTCCACGGGACTGAAATTAACAATCTAAAGGAGTTTTCCACTGCCCAAGCTATCTCTCTCAAAGAACTACCTTCAAAGCTCTCTGAGAACAGTGACAACCAAGATGGGGAGGATTTTCTTCAACCAAAGGTGCATAATGAGAAGAGAACTGCGTTTGAGACACCACTCGACCATACACTCGACCATACACTCGACCATACACTCGACCATGCACACGGTCGAGTGCCTGGTCGATTCATTGCTCAAGAATCTAGCAAGCCAGAGTTCATTCCTCCTCCCTATCAGGCACCTTTGCCATATCCAGGATGGTTTAAAGAGCAAATGCTAAAAAAGTACAAGGCTTCTATTGATAAGAAAGCATTGATGGTCTTGAGTCATGAACTTTTGTTACAAGATGTTGAAATGAATGAGAAGCCACAAGTTAAAGAGCTTGAGCAGAAGAAGCCAACTATTGATGGGCATACCTTTAGGATTGAAGAGAAAGGTCATGAAACTGAGTCTGGAATCTTTGAGGGTGTAAATGGGGTAGAAACAGAGATTTTAGGTCACTCGGCCTTCCACTCGACCTACCACTCGACCGAGCACCTTAAGTCACTCGACCGAGTGGTACCAAGTCACCCAAAATGCCCAGACTTCATCCCCAAGCTTCACCAACAACAAGAGCCAAGAAACCCCTTCTCTGATGGTTTGTCTGAGCTTCAAACTATCAACATTCTACATGATTCAGTGAGGGAATTAACAACTAAGGATGAGGAGATAAGTGGGCAAATCAAGAAACTTCATGGTAAAGTTAGAAGTTCTTCTCCAAAGAAAGCAAGGCAAGGTCTGAGTATTATCAGCAGACACAGCTCTTTTAGCATTGACCCAAGAATATNAGCCACAAGTTAAAGAGCTTGAGCAGAAGAAGCCAACTATTGATGGGCATACCTTTAGGATTGAAGAGAAAGGTCATGAAACTGAGTCTGGAATCTTTGAGGGTGTAAATGGGGTAGAAACAGAGATTTTAGGTCACTCGGCCTTCCACTCGACCTACCACTCGACCGAGCACCTTAAGTCACTCGACCGAGTGGTACCAAGTCACCCAAAATGCCCAGACTTCATCCCCAAGCTTCACCAACAACAAGAGCCAAGAAACCCCTTCTCTGATGGTTTGTCTGAGCTTCAAACTATCAACATTCTACATGATTCAGTGAGGGAATTAACAACTAAGGATGAGGAGATAAGTGGGCAAATCAAGAAGCTTCATGGTAAAGTTAGAAGTTCTTCTCCAAAGAAAGCAAGGCAAGGTCTGAGTATTATCAGCAGACACAGCTCTTTTAGCATTGACCCAGGAATAAGAGGAGCACTACAATCTTTGGGAACAAAGGGGACTTCATCACCTCTCTATGACCCTTCCAAAGCATAAGAAGTATGCAAAGTCAAACTTAGAGACTTTAAACAAGCTCACTTGGGAGGAAGTTATCCTTTGTACATATTGGTTTAAGTTTCTTGTTATTTTGATCTTCTTTTCTTTAGTGTTATGGATGGGCAGGTAGCATGAAGGTCCTTTAGACACTTGGTGATATCCCAACAAATGAATCCCACCCTCAGCCCATTCCAAGTAATACTCCAACTCTATCTTTGTGTACACCATTGCATTTCTTGTTTTGAGTTGTTTCTTGATTCTTGAATCCTTTTCCAAATTTTTCTTACACAAGAGACTGTGTAATTTAAGTTTGGGGGAGGGATTGAGATGACATTTGACATTGTTTTCTATTTTCTTATTTCAAATTTTTGGCATAAACATCTTAGTATTTGCATTGCATCTATGGCATAGAAAACCCAAAAAATTTGAAAAATTTTCACAAAAAATCTTTAAAAACAGAGTATTCATGTAGTTTGCATTGCATATTAGGATCTTGTTAGCATGTTTCATGTAGGATTGCTTCATATTTGCATTAGGGATCAATTATGAGTTTAGCCTTGTTAACACTTTTTGAATTCACTAAAATAGGACAAATGCCCAAGTTAATAGTACTTTGATGCTAGTTGAGTGGCTAGAAACATAAGATTGAAGGAAGTCTAGAATTCCTATATTGCATTCTGTCTAAACTGAAGCATGTTGTGATTTGAGTCATTTCCTATTTATAAGAACCTAATATTGGATTTTAAATATCAGTTTGTGGAATGTTTTAAACTCATGGATACTTTATACATATTTGAATCATCTTTCCCATTTTTACCACTCCTGTTGACCCAAGTAGCTGATTTCATCATTGAATCAGTTTTTCCCCACCAAGTAGCTGATTTCATCATTGAATCAGTTTTTCCCCACCAATAACCAACCTTTCTTTCAAGCCATGTTTATTCTTTTGTGTGTGAGGCCTACTTTGGGATTGAGCTTGGTAAAAAGTGTTAGGTTTGAACTGACAAGAATAAAACCTTGTGTAGTTCTAGTTTGCATTTTTCAAACTAGATAGGACTAGGAGGTTTAAATTCTGGGTTTGGGACTTGGTGTGTTCATGATGTTCATATATTTTACCCTATTTTCCCTTAGTTTATTCACATCTTTTGCATCTTTTGCTATCCATTTTGACCATTATTGCATAGTTTTAGGACTAATCATGCATTAGAGTATAGTTGCATTGCATTTGCATCTTTTCATGCATAAACAGGTGGATTTTGGAGCTTAAGGAGCATGGAAGCAATGCTGAGGAGAAGTGAAGCAAAAAAGAGGAGAAAGCAAGACAGTTAAGGCTGAAGAAACAAAGTCCAGAGTCCCACTCGACCAGACACTCGACCGTGTGCAGAGAGGGACTCGATCGAGTGGAAGATGCACAAGAGAAGCCAGCTCGACCGGTCACTCGACTGAGCACCAGGTCGAGTTGGCCAAGCCGCCTAGCTATTTTGTCTTTTAGCATTTTTAGGGCTTCCACTACTTTTTCTATATAAGGGCTTGTACCAGCAGCCACCCAAGGAGTCCAGCTTTTTAGATAGTCAAAAAGCTAGTTTTTACCCTTTAGGGAATTATTCCTTTTGCACTTTTATTTTTATTTGATCTTGTACTTCTTTTGAGGGAGAAAACACTAGATTCTTCAATATTGTTGGTTCCATAACTTTCAAAATATTGAGAATTCGAGTTTGATTCTTTCTCCAATATTGTAGATCTTTGCTTTATCTTTCATTTGGTGCAAGTTTCAGTATTTTCTGGGTTTATGACTTTGATGTTAATCATGTGTTCTTGTGAGTAGTTGCTTAGGATCTTGAGGATGGGTTAGGCTGGGCTGTGTTTGAGGTTTGTTTTATTTGGTCAAGCTTGATTGTGGTAGAATCTCTTCTAGGCTAGATGTTCTTAATGCTGATCCTATAACTGAGAGGGTAGGGTTTGATTTCAAGCATCTTAGCATCACACCAATGTTTAAGAAGCATAGATAAGGCTAGATCTAGTGCTTACCATTAGGCTTGCTAAGAGATTAGAGGTCTTGTTTGGTATGAGATATATTGCTTAATGCCTGCTTGTGTAAATTCTTTACTTTGTGAGAACAAATCTAGAGATGCATGAGTTTGATTATTTCTTGCCATGAGAGTGGATGAAACATGTCTTAGAATTATATTTCTAGAGATTAGCTCAAGTTGTTTAATATTTGTTGACCAAGTGTGATGACCTCAATCATTAGTCCAGCCCATGAATCCCTCCTCAAGGCCTTCCTTGTTTATTGATTTTTAAGTTTTAATCCTGCTGTTTGATCGTTGTTTGATTCGCTTGTGTATTGCTCTGTTTTTCTTGTGTTGCTCTGTTTCACGGATTTGTCCAGCTCGACCCTGCACTCGATCTACACTCGATCGAGTGCTTGCATGAAATCATCCCCAGAACTTTGGTTTATGATTTCTAGTTGTCCTGTCTTATCTCTTGCTCATTCTAGTTGCATTTTTGTTGCATTTACTTAGTGTCATGTTCATTACTTACCTTGCATTAGTTCTTTAGCATAGTTTTTATTTCTGTTCTAGCTTCATATTAGTCATAATCATTCTGTTCCATTTACATTAAGCATCTAGTTCTAGTAGTTTTTACTTTCTGCACTTTACATTTCATAATAGGATTGTTAGTGACAAACATCCTTTGCATACTTGGCTTAACTTAGGCTCATATACACATCTTGATTGTTCACAAACTCTCAGATTGGATTGACACCTCCTGTACTACAATTGCATAAGCGGAATTGAAACATCCTGCCATCCATTCATTCATATCTCACCATTCCATACATTCATCATATCACCACCCATACAAAATATGTGTTTCAGTTCAAAAAGAAAAGATAAGAGTGAAAAGAGAAAGAAAAGGGTAAAGTCCTTAAGAGGGAAATGTTTTAAAGAAAATTCAAAACTCTAAGTAAAAGAATGGGAGTATTAAAAGTTCTAAGTAAGGTTCTGGTCAAAGAAAAGAAAGAAAGAAAAGAAGAGACTAGTGAAAAGCTTTATGACTTGGGAAACAAGTAAGAGTAAGAACCTTAGAAAATAAGAAAGAAACTCTATTCCACTAAGAGAAATCAAGTAAGAAATCCCTCCTAGGACAGAAAAACAAAGAGAAAAAGGGTAAAAGAGAAAAGATGAAGTTAAAGGGTAGAAATAGGACATCATGGGTATAAAATGATTAGGAACAAACACTTTGGGTACCTTTGGGTAGACAAGGTTCTGTTCTTGTATGTGTCTAAGTGATCTTACCTTTAGCCTTCTTCTAAAGCTCAATCCACTTTTTGTGAGAGAACCCTTGTTATTGATAAGCCCCACTCAAAAGAGAGACCGATGTTGTCTCTAGCCCGTTATTACCAAGCCAAATTAGTTTAAGTATTGCATAATCTGATTCATGTTCTTGTTTAATGAATGTTAAAGGAAATGGTTGATTTGAATGTATATGGAAGTCTAAGGCTTGAATCAGTTAAGGTTGTGAAAGGCTTGTCTAAATTTTTTAAGTACAGCTCATTCAACTTTCATCATAGTACTAGTAACTTGGACATTGATTTTAGCTAGTTTATTAACATGTTTAAGGTTATGAGATCCCACCTTCAAACCTCTCTTCCTTCTTATGTCTTGTATGTTTGCTTGAGGGCAAGCAAAGACTAATTTTGGGGGAGTTGATGTACATATCTTTTCCCATGTTTAAGCATAGTTTATCCTTCTCTTTTGAATTGTTTAGTAGTAATTCCTTAGGATTTATATCCATTTCTGTCCAAATTTGCACTTAGAATATTTAGAAGCATGCATTGAATGCATTTATGCATTTGGGGTATTATTAGGTGTTATGGAGCTTTAAAAAGCTAAAGAAGGACTTGGGGCTATTTATGGAGCTAAACAAGAGGACAAGAATCATCAAGATCGTAAAAGGAAGCACTCCACCATGCACTCGACCAGACATAAGGTCGAGCACTCTGTCGAATTCATAAAGAGCTCCTCAAAGATTGATTCTAATCAAGACGTTCCGTTGATATTCAGCTTCAGCATCCTTCATGAAAGTCGTAGAAAATCGAGCTACCTTTCCAATGCCGGTGGTCGGAGGTCAATCCAATGTGTATTGCAAGAGTTATACTTGTTTTACTGAAGAGATATCACCACACCCGAAGTCACTCGACCGTGTGCTGAGAGGGACTCGACCGTTGGAAGAAGTAGAAGAAGAGGTCACTCGACCATGCACTCAACCGAGCACATGGTCAAGTTGACCGAGCCGCCTTTCTATTTTGTCTTCTAGCCATTTTAGGGCTTCCTTTCCTTCCTATATATACTTAATGTACCTTATGGCCGCCCACAAGTCAGAGAGAGTCAGAAATAATATCTTGTAGCCAGCAAAACCTAATTTTTACCCTTTTGGGGATTTTTAGCTTTTTGTTTTCATCATCAGCCACTTTTTATCACTTTTTCTCTAAATTTTTCATACTTGTTGGTTCCATAACTTTCTGACTATTAAGAATCTGAGTTTGATTTCTTCTTCAATATTGTAGATCTTTGTCTTATCTTTCTAATCATGCAGGTTTCATTAATTTCTGGGTTTATGATTTTGGTCATCATGTTTTGTGATTCTTAGTAGTTTGCTTAGATCTTAAGGATGGGTTAGGCTGGATAATGGTTGTGGTTGTTTAGATTGGTCAAGCTTGTTTGTTATAGATCTCTTCTTCAATAAGGTGTTTCAAAAACACGGCCGCGGAGGCCGCCTATGTGCCGGTTAATCGCTCGGCGGCATAGGTCCGCCGCGATTTGGGTCAAACCGGAGTAAAAATTGGAAAAACAAAAAAAAAAACTAAGAAATTTTGTGTTTTTTGACCTAAAATAATATGCTATAGCTTAGATCTATCTTTGTTTATCAAAACCAGGTGAAATCGGAAGTAATATCAGCGAAAAACAAGTTAAGAATGACCGGCGGCCACAGATTAGGGTTATAGAGACGCGAGGTGGTAGGTAGAAGACGGTTCTGAAATTACCATTTTGTCCTTCATTAACTAAATTATCAAAAAACACAAAAAAAAAGTCTCTCAGGGCGTCAAACTCGGGAGAGATTCGCTTCGCATGACCATGCCATCCACTGGACTACGTTTGAACTTCGAGAATTAGTTACAGTTTTATATATTATAGATATTTGCAGACAAAAACCCTAAAACTAATCCTCGATTAATTTCCGATTTAAATCCGATTTTTTAATTAATCGATAGGCCTTCCCTCATCGCCCGACCCGACTAATGTCTAGCGATTTTCAAAACAGAGCAAAAGACATGTCCAATTTATCATTTCCGCACAAAGTACGAGTACCAAACAAATAAAAAAATGGGAAATGAGGTCATTTGTGTATAAGAAACAAAAGTCGTGCTGATATATTACTTATGAGGAGACGTCATGCATACTTTTCACCAAAAACATAAACAAAATATGTTTAGGGGTTACAATAATGTGAATCATCTCTTAAACCTGGCATTGAAAATGTCAAATTGTTTAGTTTATCATATGTTACTCTGGGTTGTGTAATTTGACTTGTTCATTTTGATATAGTGTTTAAAAAACAAATAGACTTGTTCCCTTGTATTCAAATAATAATTTGACGTGTTCCTTAGTACAACGGTCGTACTGATTTTTTATTATATATACCACTTTTATAGTACTATTTAAAAAAAAATACAGCTAATTGTTTTTTTGAAAAAGAGTATTTATAATATGTTTGATAAAAATTTACATAATCATAAAAAACATTAAAACATTTTTCACAAATTGAAACATTTGTAGAAAAAGAAGTTATAAGGATGGTTTATAAATTTTATAAGTCAGTATTTCCTTTCATTTTAGAAATGTAAATATTTATATCCATCAAATTGACAGAGTGTTAGAGTCTCCAAAAAATATTAATATTTGTGAGATTAAAGTGAGATTCCGTCTAAAAAATAAAATTTCGACGAGTGATGCCTCCATGATAGTTACTTAGTGATATTGGTAACATTTGGATTACGAATACTAAATTGGTGAAGTCTCTTTTACTTGTGCCGATGAATGTTGAGATTGACTATAATATTTTTCCATAAAACAAATCGATTAACCAATTCAATTGAGTATGTGAGAAGGCATTGTTCCTGTCTGTCACATATTTTTTTTTTTTTTTCAACCTTACATTAAAATAAATTAAAAAGTGACTGCAAGATTAGTTGCCCAATCTGGAGGAAAAGAATTTACAAAAGAAGATTCAAAAGCTAAAGATCTAGAAGAGCGAGCAAGACAGTCCGCCCGGGCGTTTGACGTTCGTGGAATCTCTGTCACATACCTTTATAGCAACGATATTGGAGCTAAGAAAACTAAACAAACATAAAAAAAACAATTATATTTTTTCTCTTCTTTTTCCATGGGACGACGTAATTTTTTCTTTTCTTCTCTTGCTAGAACAATTCACTTATTGAAATAATCACGGGTAAGTGATTTCGGTTAATTGACTTCATCGGTTAATACTATTCTCCAAACCTTCCAAAACATTTTTATATGTTTATCATATTTTAGATTGCAAGTGCTTGTTCAACAAATAATATATATAGGTTTACTTTATTCTCTTCCACCAAAAGAGCAAACATTCACAAACTCATTTTACCAAGTAGTAAATTAGCTATTCGATCATGAGCACATCAACCAACATCTGCTCTGTCTCCAACCTTACTGCCTTCCTCACCGCCTCCTTTAACCTCAACTCTTCTTCACGTGCAGCATCCTTTCTTTGCTCTCACATTTCAACTATTTCACACAGATTTTCAGACACGACGTCCGCTATTGATACCACATACCTTCTATTCTCTACGTACATCGTGTTTACCATGCTGATAGGCTTTGCCATGCTTGGCGCGGGTTCTGTACGCGCTAAAAACTCCAAGAATATCATGCTATGCAGTATCCTCGATGCTGCTTCAGGTGCCATCAGTTACTACCTCTTTGGATTTACCTTAGCCTTCGGCAAGCCTTCCAACAGTTTTATTGGTGGACACCACGAATTCCTTGCCTTAAATACATTCCCTGAGAACTCTGGCTATGACTTCAGCTTCTTCTTATTTCAGTGGACTTATGCAATCACCGCTTCGGGAATCACAAGTGGCTCGATGGCTGAGCGCACTCAATTCAATGGTTACCTTATATATTCTTTCTTTCTAACCGGTTTTGTCTATCCGGTAATATCACATTGGTTTTGGTCAAATGATGGTTGGGCTAGTCCAACGCAGACCAACAATAAACTTTTTTTAGGCTCTGGTGCCATTGATTTTGCTGGTTCCGGTGTGGTTCACATGGCTGGTGGGATAACTGGTTTATGGGGATCCTTAATTTTAGGTCCAAGAATCGGCCGGTTTAATCAACGAGAAAACAGATCCTCGGAAATCCGTGGTCACAATGTACCGCTTGTTGTGCTTGGTACTTTGATGTTGTGGTTGGGATGGTACGGGTTCAATGCTGGTTATTTCTTAAACATTTTAAAAATTTACAACAGATCTCGTCCTTATTATGGTCAATGGAGCGCCATTGGGCGGACCACAGTCACAACAACTCTATCCGGCTGCACTGCAGCGTTAACCACTATGTTCACTAGGCGACTACTAGTAGGACATTGGAATGTGGCACATGTGTGCACTGGTTTACTAAGCGGCCTTGTGGCTATATCATCCGGATGCGCGGTTGTAGAGCCATGGGCCGCCGTTATATGTGGTGTTGTGGCATCATGGATTTTAATTAGTCTTGACTTGCTTGCCAATAAATTTCATTTTGACGACCCGCTTCAGGCTTCTCAAGTGCACGGTGGTTGTGGGACGTGGGGGTTACCATTCACAGGAATATTTGCTAGAAAACAATACATAATCGAAGTATATGGTGGCGAAAATGGAAGGCCATACGGGTTGTTGATGGGTGGGGGTGTGAAACTACTTGGTGCACAAATTATTCAGATAATTGCGATCTTTGGCTGGGTAACGATAACAATGGGATCTTTGTTTTTTATGTTACATAAGATTAATCTACTAAGGGTGTCGGCTGACGAAGAGAAGGTTGGACTTGATATGACATTTCATGGTGGGTTTGCGTATGGGGCTCATCTAGAGGATGCAGACTGGGTAAAGCCTTGGAACCAAGGAGCTGAGACTGACTCAAGAACATGAGTATTTTACATGCTGGCCATCTCTATTTGATTTATTGATATCAAATAGATATATTTGTTTGTTGTTATGTCCATTTCTTCTTCGTTTTTGTTTGTTATTTGGAAATCATTTATTTGTTTTTGTCGAATATATATCTTTATATTATATAGTACTAGAATTTGAACCCGCGCACGCGCGGAATGTTTATTTACAATATTTTTTATCAATACAAATTTTTGAGCTCAAATATATTTATTGAAAATTTTGAGTATAAATCTATATAAACACTAAACTTATTTTATTAAGTAACATACAACATATATATTATTGAAGATAATGTTTATTTGTTATATTTATTTGTGAGGGATTTTAGTTTAAATTTTTTAGGAATAAAAATCACTGAATATAATATAATTAATCATTTGAAGTTTAAAAGATAAATCCAAATAAAAGTCATACTTATTTTACTAATCTATATAATATATATATATATATATAGTTTAGTGTCGCAATAATGTTTTTCTTGTAAATCAATAATATATAACGTAGTAACAAAAAATGATTTAAAGAATCGCCCTTGAAGAGTACATTCCATATTTATATCAAATAAAAACATCATTTTAAAATTTCTAACACCGAAGGTCGATCATTGACATAATTATAGAAATTATTTAAATATACGATATCCCATATTAAATGCAAATATACAAAGTTTCATGAACATTTTTACTGTTATGTCGCTACAACGGAGTTATCCAAGTGCATCACCTGTCATAATAAAATTTCCGACCAAATCAAGAATGCGTAAATGGTGAAATGATTAAACCGACATCCGTTCACTAATCCAAGTTACACATATGTCTAAAACCCTTCATATGTTATTTTCAGATGTTAATTTTGTGATGCAACCTCAACTTCGTCTTCTAAAAAAAACATGGTGTATTTTAGTAATATGCTATTTCTGGCAATGTTTTGGTTAAAAGCATTTGATCATAAATTGATAAAATCTCAAGCATGTTATATGTATATATATTTATTTATTTATTTATTTATCATGTTATAGAATTTTAGCTCTGGTTGATAATATGCATTCTGAGATATATTGTACATGTCACTTTTTTATAACTTTACATATCATTTTCTCTATATTTTGTGACCATTGATTTTGTGTTTTTTGGATGGATTAATTTTTCAATATTCTTTTTCATAGTTTTTCCCAAAAGAAAATTGTGACCCTTAACAATATCTTTATTTTAGATCAAAACTTTTAAGTTGAGTGAAGTTATTAATCTTTTATTTTTCTATCAGTGAAATTGTTTCTTAGAAACTAATATTTCACTTATATTTTATTTTTATGTTTAGAATTTATAAAAACAATTACATAATTTGTTTTTTTACTCCACCATGTATTAAAATCTTAATTATATTCTAAAACTTATAACTCATTCTAAATTTTGGAATATGATCATTTTTGGTTAAAATGAATAATAATATTATTACTAAAATAAATCAATAGTATTATTTTTACTATTTTAAAATATTCATTTATTTAAAACATTTGGATTTAATATGGGCTTTTAAAATTTTATGAATAAATGTATTAGAATCTCTATAATGGATTAGTGTTTAGGATTAAGCCCAAATAAAAAGAATGAGTTGCTGATGTGGCAGCATGAGGAGTGAGGAAAGGTAACTTTATATATATAGATGAGAAGGTTTTTTCCAACTTTTATTCACATTGCGACATTTGACATTATCTTTTAATGACACATGTCATCTTTTATTAATATTTTATTCTTTTAAAACAAATTTATATCATTTTTAATTTCAAATAATCATACTTCTCTTCCTAATGTTGGTACAATTAACATATATTTTTAAATCCACTTTTATATCTTAAGTTCTTTTGTCAAACAAAATTAGATTATTTTATAATAAAATCTTATATTATATATATGATACAAAATGTAATAATCTATAACATTTACGAACAAATAACTGATATTTGATACATCTACTTTACACATTTTTCTTACAATTTATTTAATTTGTCTTTCATCCTTTAAAGTGAAAAGGCACACACACTATTTTATAATAAAAGAAAATATCATAATAAAAACCATATCTTGGATGAGAAATGAAATAGTTTAAATACATAATTATGATCAAGACTTTATTTAATTTTATAAACCTTAACTTTTACACGTTTTAAAATCATATAATATTTTCTTTCATTAATTGAGTAGGCAATAAAGTTAGTCAGTTCCACTTCTACTAAAATCCTATTAAATTATGATAAATTACACAACAATAGCTTTTCCTTTCATATCAATAAACATATCAACATAAAATCGATCTTGTCAAGAGCATTTCAGAATTGTTGTCATGTTTAAATCACATATATATATATATATATATATATATATATATTATTTTCTATCTATTTATTTCATTAGAAAATTGTAAGTGATATTTTTAAAATAGTATTAATTAAATAATTATGTTTGATTATTTCCTTCTTTTTTTTTGACAACAAATTTGATTATTTCTTATATGGAAAATATATTAAACTGTTATATTTAATATGATGTAGTGGGTTACAAATTGCTTTTACCATGCATTAAAGAGAGTTATAATTTCAATTGTGACACCTCGGTTTCAGAGACTTGCGGAGAGGTTTAAAAGAATTAATTTGGCCACCCATGTCATCAAAGTGCACTTAACTTTTCGGTCAAGGGTCCTGAGAGAACTCCAAAAATAAGCGTGCTTGAGCTCGAGTAGTCTCAGGATGGGTGACCTTTCGGAAAGTGACTGAAGGGACTGTGTGAGTGAGGAGAAAACACAGGGAAATATTATTTGGTGATTTGTAGGGACGGTAACAATTCTTTAAAGCCTACCGGATGTAGTAAACCGGCCGTCGCATATGGATGGGCTCATAGTGAAACGACCCGACTCGTTTTTTTATTTATAAATAAATAATAAATAATAGTAATAATAATAATAATAAATAAACACAACTAGTGGTCTCATACCCACTAGCCACCTAACCACAATCACAACCAACAACAGAATAACAAATACCAATATCCAATAAATATCTAATAATAAACCAATAACTATAACATAAACAATGTCCAAAATTCAACCAGCAGAAAACATCGAACCAGCAACCTAGCAATGTTTCTAATGACCCAACTCTAGCAACCTAGCAATGTCAGACAACAACCAATCGAGTCCCTAGAACATCCTCCTCTTCATTGCCTTGATTCCACGATCATCCTCCTCCTCTTCATCCTCCTCTTCATTGCCTTGATTACTAGACACTTAGTAAGGCAATCCTCCTATCTATTGGGCTATACACAAAAGCAATAGAGACATCTCTAACCATCAAACAACAATCAACATTCAACAATAACAAACCAGGACTCTGCATCGACCGACACCAGTTGGGGTTACGTCGACCGACGCATTGCATCGACCGATACTCCCATTGCATCGACCGATACTCCCATTGCATCGACCGACACACAAAAAGCATCGACCGATACACATGCTGAGCATCGTATTCCCCAAAGCTTCTCGCCGGATCTTTGTTCCCACAACCACAAAACTCCATCCCAAGCCACAAGAACGCTTCCTAACGTCCCAAATAAGAATCTACAAGCCTAACAACACATAAAAAGCAAATCAGAGAGATCTCCAGCTTAGATAAGCCATGGTCATACACTAACCTTTGCCAAGATAATTCTGAACCTCAAACAAGCAAGAAAACACTTCCAGGAAGATCCTACAACAATCTTAGCTACAGATCTCCAGAGGAACATCTTCAAACTCCCATAATCTCACCAAGAACACTTTTTCTCTCTTCCTTTCTCTCAAAAACGGCTAAACTCGCCTAATGAGACAAAAACTCGAGTTAAGGGTTTTCCTAACACATAACGCAGCGTTTAACTTAAACACGTTCGCAGAAAACCAACCTTGCATCGACCGATGCACATAGTGCATCGACCGATGCAATCCCTAAACCGAGATTTTGGTTCGCGGATGTTATAATTATCCCCCACCAACATAGATTCGTCCTCGAATCTCGAACAACCATCAGTCAAGGACTCCTGTGCAACCGTCTCCACGGCGCACACTCCTTCGACCGATCTACGGAAGGTCACCTCTAGGCGATAGACTCACGTTCTAGGCATCATTTGCTATTGACTTTTGGACTTTCCTTTACGCATAGGCCCTAGCCTGCATGCCATAACGTTGGCTCCTCATCGGGCCTATGCCCGCATGCCATAATATATAAGGAATTCCAATATTTGTCTCTCGGGTTGCCACCCTACAGCGTGCCCCCAGATCGTCATCCGAAGTCGATATACAAAGCATATTCCCAAGCCACAAAGTCTCAGAATATGGCAGTACTAGGAGAACCAAAGTCCCGCAAGAGTCATGAGCAAACAATTCTGAACACGTCTGATACCTACCCCAATCGAAGTTTCCTTCTCGTGGCTCGCGCAAAACATAACAATGTCCTACCAACCACATATCCCCTCACTAGAATACCTCATGACCGCCACAAGGACCGCCACAAGGGCCGCCACAAGGACCGCCACCAAGGTCAAACAAATGTCCTAAACAAGACCGCCACAAAGGCCAAACAAATGTCCTAAACAGGACCGCCACCAAGGCCAAACAAATGTCCTAAACAGGATCGCCACCAAAGCCAAATAAATGTCCTAAACAGGACTAACACTAAGGCCACTCGTCCCGAAGGACCGTCACAAACACCACTTGACCCGAAGGACTGTCATGAAGACCCACTCGTCCCGAAAGACCGTCACTAAAACCATACATCCCGAAGGACCGCCTAAACAGGCAACATTGGCTAACCAGCCAGCCACAAAGGCCACACAATTGGGTAAACAGCCCGCCACAAAGGCCACACAATTGGCTAAACAGCCCACCACAAAGGCCACAC
Organism: Camelina sativa; assembly: GCF_000633955.1. NCBI lineage: Eukaryota > Viridiplantae > Streptophyta > Magnoliopsida > Brassicales > Brassicaceae > Camelina > Camelina sativa. Next base: position 22,788,531 of record NC_025699.1, read on the forward strand.
AATATGTCAAAAGACCGCCACACAAGGGCACAATAACTCAAACGTCCGCCACTAAGGCCACACAAGCCCCTCCAAGGCTCTCCACCACTAAAATGGACAAATTCTAACTCACATAAAACTTTCCATTTTTAGCACTTTCCACTTTTGGAAACTTTCCACTTTTGGAAACTTTCTACTTTTGGAAACTTCTGTTTCAAGAAACTTTCCTCCCCGCTTCACAGAAACTCTGTACCCCAAGCACCACCTCATCTTGTTACTTTGTCACACAACCAACCACCCCTAAGCGACCAAGTAAACAAGAGAGATGGGCTGGAATACTCCATTCCCGCTCCAACCACAGATTATAGATGGGACCAGGCTAGACAAGTTCAAGTTGCGGCTTGCTTCTCATACCACTTCTTAAACCTTGCCTTCATTCTCGCATCAGGCTCCCAAGTCTGCTCCTCAACAACATCACAGTCCCAAAAGACTTTCATCAAAGAAATCTTCCTCTTCCAAAGTTCCTTGATCCTCCTCCCGAGAACCCTCACTGGTCTCGCCTCCGAAGTCATGTTAGGTTAAAGATCTTAAGGAATCTTAGCCAACAGTTGATCATCGTCACAGAGTCACTTCTGCAACATAGAAATATGGAAAGCCTTGTGGAACGCTCGCATAACCTTAGGCAACTCCAGCCTATATGCTACCGGTCCCACCCGCTTAATCACTCTGAACGGACCCATAAACCTCGGACTCAACTTAGTCTCTGTCAATGACTTGTTTGGACCTCGAAACATGGCCATCTTGAGGTACACTCTGTTTCCTACCTGAAACTCAAGATATCTCCTCCTCTTATCAGCATAACTCCTCTACTGATCCTCAGCTTCCTTCATGTTCAGCTTGAGCACCCTCACGGAGTCACTTCCGCAACATAGAAATATGGAAAGCCTTGTGGAACGCACGCATAACCTTAGGCAACTCCAACCTATATGCTACCGGTCCTACCCGCTCAATCACTCTGAACGGACCCATAAACCTCGGACTTAACTTAGTCTCTGTCAATGACCTGTTTGGACCCCGCAACATGGCCATCTTGAGGTACACTCTGTTTCCTACCTGAAACTCAAGATCTCTCATCCTCTTATCAGCATAACTCCTCTACTGATCCTCAGCTTCCTTCATGTTCAGCTTGAGCACCTGAATCTTCTCTGAGGTCTCCTGAACAAAATCCGCCCCGAACATGCTCTTCTCCCCCCACCTGAGTCCAGCATAACGGTGTATGGCATGGTCTCCCATACAAAGCATCATAAGGAGTCATCTTAATACTCGCCTGATAACTGTTGTTTTAAGCAAACTCTACCAGGTTCACGTGATCTTCCCAATGGCCACCCCAATCTAGCACACACATCCTCAGCAAATCCTCAGCGTCTGGATCGTCCTCTCTGACTGTCCATCTATCTGAGGATGATTAGCTGTACTCATATGCACCTTAGTGTCCATCTCTGCCTGAAATGCCTTCCAGAACACCAAAGTGAACTTAGAGTCCCTATCAGATACAATACTCGCTGGCACCCCATGCAACTTGACTATCTCCTTCACATACTTCTTAGCCAAGACCGCTACTCCATCAGTCTTCTTAATGGCCAGAAAATGTGTTGACTTAGTCAACCGGTCCACAATGACCCAAATAGCATCAAAAGTCTGAGACACTGGCAATCCTACCACAAAGTCCATCATGATCATATCCCACTTCCACTCAGGAATTGGTAGACTCTTCAGTAACCCACTAGGAACCTGATGCTCAGCCTTCACTAGCTGACACACATCGCACCTCACGACCCAACTAGCAACATCATTCTTCATCCCGACCCAGTGATAATACCTCTTGAGATCACGGTACATATTAGTCGCTCCTGCATGAATAGAAAACTTGCTCGCCTGAGCCTCTCTCAGGATCTCCTGCCTCAACTCCTCATCCTTGGGTACACAAATCCGACTGTGCACCAAGATAGTTCCATTATCCGAGACATGATACTCTGAATCAACATCCTTAGAGGCATTCACCAGCCCCAAATCCTTCTCTAAGCCAACCACACCCTGGTCAAAATATCTGCTCTATCAACCGCCTCCAAACCCAACGGTTCCTGAGAAACAGTACACAACCTTAAAGCATTGATCTCTCCTACTAGAGGCTCCATCTCCTGCTCCTGAGCCAAAGCTACCCTCTTCCGACTCAGAGCATCTGCAACCAAGTTAGCCTTACTTGGGTAATAGACTATTTCCAAATCATAATCTGCAACAAGCTCCATCCACCGCCTCTGTCTCAAATTCAGCTCCGGCTGAGTGAATATATACTTTAGACTCTTATGATTTGTAAACACCTGCACCTTTGCACCATAATGATAAGATCTCCAAATCTTCAGGGCAAAAACTACAGCAGCCATCTCCAAGTCATGAGTAGGATAGTTGTCCTCATGCTTCCGCAACTGCCGCGAAGAGTAGGCAATCACCTTCGCATGCTGCATCAACACACACCCCAAACCAACTCTAGATGCATCAGTATAAACCACATAGCACTCTGCTCAGGCAAAGCCAACACTTGCATAATAGTCAACATCTCCTTAAGGCTTGCAAAGCCCTCCTCAGACTCCTGTGTCCAAACAAAAGAAACATCCTTCCCTGTCAACTTAGTTATACGGCGTGCCCTACTTGCAAAACCCTGTACAAACCTCCTGTAGTAACCTGCCAAACCAAGGAAACTCTTGATCTTTGTGGCATTCTACGGTCTAGGCCAATCTATTATAGCCAAAATCTTCTCCGGATCTACAGAAACCCCCTCTGCAGGAACATTGTGACCCAGAAAACCCATCTCAAGCTGCCAAAAACTGCACTTGCTCAACTTAGCAAACAACTTCTGTTCTCGCAGCTTCTCTAGAACTGCCCTCAAATGCACTGCATGCTCTTCAGGACTCTTAGAAAATACTAGGATATCGTCGATGAAAATGATTAAACACACGTCCAAAAACTCCTGAAACACATTGTTTATCAACCTCATAAACGTTGCTGGCACGTTAGTCAACCCAAAAGGCATAACCACAAACTCATAAAGCCCATACCTTGTCCTGAAAGCCGTCTTCATCATATCTGCCTTATCTATCAGTATTTGATGATAACCCGAAGCCAGATCTACCTTGGAGAACCAAGTAGCACCCCTCAACTGATCCAACAACTCATCGATCCTGGGAAGAGGTAGTTCAAACCCAGGTAATCAATACACAAACGAAAACTCCCATCCTTCTTCTTAACAAATAAAACCGACGCTCCCCATGGTGATACACTAGGACGGATGAATCCCTTACTCAACAAATCCTCTAACTGCTTCTTCAGCTCTGCCATCTCTGCTGGAGCCATTCTATAAGGAGCCTTGGATAACGGCGTCGTCCCCGGTTCTAGTTCAATAGTGAAAGGATCAGACCGAGATGGTGGTAATACCTGCAATGACTGGAACACATCCTCAAATTCCTCAACAACCTAAATACCGCTAACCGTAGACTGCCCCACTGACTCTGGCATTGATATGGTAATCAAATAAGCCTCACGGCCCTTCTCGATCATCCAAATGTACCATATGTCGATGCAACCAATCCATCCCGAGAATAACATCATACAACTCCACTGGACTGATAAGCAAATCCGCTGGCTACGACTCTCCTGCGATCTAAATATCAACTCTTCTAGCTTGTCCAATAACTCTCAGAAACTCGCCTCCCACAACTCTAACAACTCATGTACGCTACCCTGGATCTCCTCTGATATCCACACTCTCTGCACACTCCGGAGTAATGAAGCTATGAGAAGCTCCAGAATCAAACATAACATGGGACTTAAACCCGCCCACCAACAAGGTCCCTACACAAACCTATGTGTTGCGAACCTAACACTTTATCACAGGAAAAACATAAAATCTGAACCTACTGAAATTCACAAAGTTTAAGTACCAGAAATTATACCTGTGATCGCCTCGGCACTGGTTCCACCAGTTTATGCAGTCGTGTATACCCGTGGCGCCTGCTCAATCCGTGCCACCTGCTGCAACGCTGCCTCTGCCAACGGCTGCAACTTGGGACACAAGGGCCTGATGTGCTCTGGCTCCCTGTAATGGTAGCATACACGAGCCGTTGCCGTCGGGGCACTCCTCTTGGGACAGCTAGCAACCTTGTGATCCTTCCTCCCACACCCAAAGCAACTCTCACCACTCGGCCTGTGCATAGCCTCCCACCTCCTCTTGATTCCCTGCACAGGCTTCCCGCCCCTGCTACAACCTCCATGATGCTGATCCTTACTAGGCTGAACTGCTGGACTAACCGCCACTGTCTGTGCTCAGATGTCCTCCTCAATCTCTGCCGCAGTCTCAACCAGCTCTACACGCGTACCATAGCTCCACCCTCTACAGTGAACCCTCAAATCGTCACGTAGGGCCTTCAGAAACCTCCTGATCTGAGCCTCCTCAGACTCCATAGCCCGACCCCCATAAGATAGAAGTCGACTGAACTCCAACTCCAGCTCCCGCACTGACTGCGTCCCCTGAGATAACTGAAGAAACTACACCTCCAACCGGTCCAATGCCTCTCTCGGAAAGTACTTGCGGTTTAAGTCAGCCCAAGTCATCTCCCTCTGCACTCTCCTAGCAGCCACTGATATCCACCACACCTGACCATTACCAATCAAGTGGTGGACCCCTATGTCCACCCAAAACTCCTCAGGACATCTCAAAGTCTGGAAGTTACGTTTGACACTCGTCCTCCACGCATCTCCAGCAGTAGAATCTGTACCACCCGAAAACCGCACAGTATCGATGCCCTTCATCTCCTTAAGCATGGAAAAATAACGTCCATGTGCTCCTGCATCGGCAGCTACTGGCTGCCGCTCCTCCGCCACCACTGGTGGCACTACCTGACCCTGAACCGGTACCACTACTAGCAACCGCTCCAATAACTGTGCTAGAAAAGCCGCAAAATCAGCTCTAGGGACTCCACCTGCCTGAACTCCCACTCTCGGGACCCTAGCATCACTGGCCACTCGAGCACCAATACCGCCCCCTCCGGCCACACTCATGGAATCCTCCTGGACACCCTGCAACTCTCCAACATCCTCAGCTGTCACACTCTGGTCCGCAGTATCACTAACTGTCGGGCCTCTGCCCCTACCACGACCACGACCGCATCCACGACCACGACCGCGTCCACGACCAGCAACAGCACCATCTCTAGCCATCTGCACTACCATGAACAGAAGACTAAGCAAACAATTTAAACTTACTAAGAAACATAAACTCACCGTGGAATCACACAATAGGCTAGAAGAGGATGTTATAGGTCTTCATGCTACACACAGTTGACTAACTCACATAATCAATCAAAGCATACAAATCTCAAACATCTACAGCACAAAGCCTAGTGAACCCAAACCTATAACCGTAAGGGCTCTGATACCAAAACTGAAACGACCCAACTCGTTTTTTTTTTATAAATAAATAATAAAAATAAATAAACTAAAACTAGTGGTCTCATACCCACTAGCCACCTAACCACAATCACAACCAACAGCGGAAAAAAAAATACCAATATTCAATAAATATCCAATAATAAACCGATAACTATAAAATAACAATATCCAAAATTTAACCAACAGAAAACATAGAACCATCAACCTAGCAATGTTTCTAATGACCCAACTCTAGCAACCTAGCAATACCAGACAACAACCAATCGAGTCCCTAGAACACCCTCCTCTTCATTGCCCTAATTCCACGATCACACTTTGCCTTGACATGCACCACAAACACAAATTGCAATGCATGAGTATTTTATAAACACTAAGTAAGGCAATCCTCCCATCTACTGGGATATACACACAAGCAATAGAGACATCTCTAACCATCAAACAACAATCAACAATAACAAACCAGGACTTGGCATCTACCGACACCAAACATGCAGCGACCGACACCAGTTGGGATTGCGTCGACCGACGCATGATATGCATCGACTAATGCAAGGTTCACTTGCATCGACCGATACTCCAATTGCATCGACCGACGCATGTTTGACATTGCACGAAAACCCTAGGTTTTACATGCCATCCTCGCACTTGCATCAACCGACACATAAAGTGCATCGACCGATGCACATGCCAAGCATTGTTTTCCCCGAAGCTTCTCGCCGGATCTTCGTTCCTATAACCACAAAAAATCGATCCCAAGCCACAAGAAAGCTTCCTAACTTCCCAAATAACAATCTACAAGCCTAACAACACATAACAAGCAAATCAGAGAGATCTCCAGCTTGGATAACCAATGGTCAGGCACTTACTTTTGCCAAGAAGATTCTGACCCTCAAACAAGCAAGAAAATACTTCCAGGAGGCTCCTACAACGATCCCAGCTGCATATCTCCACAGGAGCAGCCTCAAACCCCCAAAATCTCACCAAGAACACTTAGAACACTTTTTCTCTCTTCCTTTCTCTCTTTTCCACTTAGAACTCGTCCGCAGAAAACCAACTTTGCATCGACCGATGCATTATGTGCATCGACTGATGCAATCCCTAAACCGGGATTTTGGTTTGCGGATGTTACACACAGACCTAGTGAGAGGTCCTGAGGCCCATTAAGGAAGGTGGGCCAGTGGACTGGATTAGACATGGGGACCACTAAGAGGTGGCGGTCGGGGCATTACAAGTGGTATTAGAGCCAAACCCAGACGAGTGTGGAGTCGAGTGGGCTCACACTGTCGGGGGTGACGGTATTGCTGCGCAACGAGGACGTTGCAATCTGTTAGTGGTGGTGAATTGTGACAGCCCGGTTTCAGAGACTTGCGGAGAGGGTTAAAAGAATTTATTTGGCCACCTATGTCATCAAAGTGCACTTATCTTTTTGTTCAAGGGTCCTGAATGAACTCCACAGTTAAGCGTGCTTGAGCTGGAGTAGTCTCAGGATGGGTGAACTTCCGGGAAGTACTGTCGGGACTATGTGAGTGAGGAAAAAACACAGGGAAAGATCATGTGGTGATTTGTAGGGACGGTAACAAGTTTTTAAAGCCTCCTGGACGTAGCAAATCGACCGTCGGATATGATGGGCTCACGGGCCTAGCGAGAGGTCGTGAGACCCATTAAGGAAGGAGGGCATGTGGACTGGATTGGACATGGGACCCACTAAGAGGTGGTGGTCGGGGCCTTACATCAATAACCATGCATTGACATGTATTTAGTCTATTCCGTTGCAAATGTTGATGTTACAAAAGTTATGACACCGAATTCCATAATTCCCTAATTTGTAACTGTTAATAAAATATTTTGTACCTAAGAGTAACATATGTCTAACATTCAAATAGCGTACGTATATATAGCCATAGGTAGACATTTATTTAAATACTTAGAATCAAATTTACTCTCAAATTCTAGACCTGTTATAACATATATCATCAATGCTGCAAGAGGAAAAAATATCGTCATGTTTCTTGATTATGATGGTACCCTTGTCCAATCCTTGATGATCGAAACAGAGGTTTGATGTCTAGCAAGGGGTCTTTATAATTAACCAAAATATATTTACTCTTTCTCTTCATAATCAAGAAATATTTCATGTTTTATGTCACAGATGAGAAGAAGAGTGAAAAACATGGCCAAGTCTCTTGCCACTTTTATAGTTATGTAGTCGCATTTTATTTTTGGTAGAATAGTTACATAGATGCATTGACAAGGTACATTTTGTAAAATAATTTTGTTTCTCATTTTCTTAACCAAATTTGTTAAAGATCAAATTACAATTTGATATGTTATTTATTATTTAAGATTTTGTAGATTTATAGCTTAGTGAAGCTAGCAGAACTGTATTATATAGAAGCCATGGAATGAAATTAATGGATATTAAAGGCTCAGCTAAAGTCTTCTCAAGGTAAAAGAAGGTAGATTCTAAAAAAAAATGATTAAATAAATTTTAATCTGAATTCCTTTATTTACTTTTAATCTAAATTTTGATCAAAAATTACTCTTGGTTTTTATGTATGTAGACATTATTTCAAGTTTCCTGAGGATTAGTTAAACGTCTTTATTTTAGTTTTATGTGTTTGTTTTAACATCGTATTAAGAAAGGAGCCAAGCCAGTTCTGGAGGATAAGCAGACTAAATAACCTTAGACCAAAAATTTATATTATGTTTTAAGGCCATCAAATAATATGTATATTATAATAGTCGTTTTCTCACTAAAATCTATTCCATTCAATCATTATTAATCTATTTTCTAGAGAAAAACAATTGTTGCACAAAAAAAGAATTTTTATGTTTTCTATATATTTTTAATAAGTAATTAATGACAAATTGTAAACTTAAAAAAAAAAACTGAATATTCTTAGTTGAAATTCGTTAATCACAAAAAATATAATGCAATTAACGTTAGTTTTTAATATGTTTGAAAATCCTAAAATACGGATTAATCAGGAACAGAAGGAGTATTGTCTACTATAAACATTTAATACAGTCCCACGTGTAGCTGAGAAGACTTGCCTCCATGTACCAAAGTGGAAGGTGGGAGATAGTTTTCTTGACGTCTAAAACTTGGAGCATCTCAATGTATTTCCTATGCTTGGTGTGACTTAGTCTTCAAGGGGAGAATTCCGAAACATGCTTTTATTACTTGGAGTAGTGTAAGACACATACTCCACACTAGGGGCATACTAACCAGACAATATCTAGAGTCTATGTTGGTTCCTATGCTTAACCTAAGAGATGAATAAACTATGCTTAAACAAGGTAAAATATGTGTACATCAGTACTCCACAGCAAAATAGACGAGTGGAGCGTAAACATCATCACATTTTAGATGTTGTTGCTCGATCACTCCAGTATCAAGTAAATATTTTTTTGGAGTTTTGGGGCGATTGAATACTCACTGCTTGTTATTTGATCAATCATACAAGCTTCTGTTTGATCAGTCACCCACCTTTGATAATCTTCGTGTTTTTGGTTGCTTGTGTTATGCAAACAAAGGGACTGTCTAATGTAAGAAGTTTGATGAGCTTGCTTCTCGGTGTGTTTTCCTCGGCAGCCTTATAATAAGAAAGGGTGGTGAGTATTCGATCTCCATAAAAGGAATATTTTGTTTCCCGCAATGTTGTGTTCAATAGGAGCATTTTTCCTCTTGTCGTTTTTCCCTCGGTTGCGGAGGAGTCAGTTGCTGGCTTTCCAACATCGTCATCGGATTTTCACATTGTTGAGGAGGAAGATGAGTCTGCTTCCTCTTCTAAGTCTTCGTCCCAGTTAGCTGATAAGGGGGGACTTTCCTATATTTGTGTCTGTTTCTCAAACAACTGGTCCGACAGCATCAGAAACAGCTGGATTAACCTCTCCCTCACCACGATTCGGTGGATCATGAACTTGCAATTACTGAACCTATTGCTTCTTCTATCCTGGGTGAGCGGTCGGGATAGGGTTGTCATGTCAAGAAGAAGTAGGTTAGTCTTGAACCATATGTGACATATTCATCTCAACCCTCTCCTAATCCCACACATTGATCGCTTCAATCTCCTTCTGATCTGTCAGGTACTCCCTATCCAATTGATAACTATGTTTGTTCTGCAAAAATTTTGGACTCTTTCAGAGTGTTTCTTGCCAATATTACTGCTTTCACAGAACCTCAATCTTTCAAAGATGCTATGGAATTTGATGTCTTGCGAAAAGCAAGGGGGTTCGAAATCACAGCCTTAGAGGATAATGATACATGGGAACTTGCTGATTTACCACCAAATAAGCAACCTGTTGGGTGCAAATGGGTCTTTAAGATCAAGTATAATTCTGATGGTACAATCAAATGTTGCAAAGGTCGTTTGGTTGCTCTTGGAATGTCAGGAGGAGGGTGTTGATTTCGATAAGACTTTTGCTCTGGTGATGAAAATGATCAATGTTTGTACTTTTCGCAATGTTGCTACTTCTCCCAACTGGGAACTTCATCTGATGGACGCAATGTATTTTTACATGGTACTTTGGAGGAAGAAGTGTATGCACGTCCTCCTCAAGGTTTTCTTTCTGTTGCTCCAAACAAAGTTTGTCGTTTGAAGAAATCTTTGTATGGGCTTCGTCAGGCTCCTCGTTGTTGGTTTGGTACACTTTAGATTGCTCTTCTGGACTATGGTTTTCATCAGTCTGCTTATGATTACTCGCTTTTCTCTGTTGTTCGTGGTTCTACGGAAGTTTACATACTCGTGTATTTTGATGATTTTGTTATTGAGATTACTGATTCGGCTTCTATTTGAGCTTTTAAGTTGTATCTATCTCAGCAGTTTCATATGAAAGATTTGGGAACTCCTTGCTATTTTTTCGGTTTCGAGATAGCTCTTAATGCTGAAGGAGTTTTTCTTATGTCAACGAAAACATTGTTAGGATATTATCTCGAAGGGTGGTTTACTCGGCTGTCGACCAACCGATATTCCAATGGCTCAAAATCATCAACTTGCTTGCTCTGTGGATGCACCGTATGAAGATCCTACTCAATTCCGTCGTACAGTTGGTAAATTGATTTATCTCACTCTTACGCGCCCGAAACTTTGTTATCATGTTCATATTCTTTTTCAGATTATGAAGACACCCACTAATGATCATTGGGAGGCTGTACTCAAAGTTCTTTATTACTTAAAGGGTTCTCCTGATCAAGGTCCCTTTACAAAGCCAACACCGATTTGGTTCTTACTTGCCATTCTGATGTTGATCATGTTGTGTGTCCACAAACACGTTGTTCCTTGACAGGCTATATTTTCTTTCATCGCGGCTCTCCTATTTCCTGGAAAAAAAGAAGCAAGACACCGTCTCTCACTTGTCCGCTGAAGCCGAATATCGGTCAATATCTTTGACTACGAAGGAAGTTAAGTGGTATCTTTCTCTTCTTGATTTTTTTGGTGTTTTGCATCCCGGGCACCTTTTCATTGTGATTACAAAGCTGCTATTAATCTCGCTAACAATCATGTTTTCCATGAACGTACCAAACATATTGAACTGGATTTTCATTATGTTTGTGATTCGATACTCTGTGGTCTCATCAACCCGTCGTTTGTACCCTCGAACACCAGCTAGCTGACATCTTCACAAGGCATTAGGCAGTTCTCAGTTTCTTTATCTGCTTTCCAAGTTGGCTATTTGTAATCTCCATGTTCCAACTTCAGGAGGAATATTGTAATATATAGTGACATCTAGGCTTATGGGCTAGGTTATGTTATTAAGCCCACTAGAATTATGTATACATACTTATGTAAATCATTGATGTCAATACACAAGTTTATTCCGCACGTACTTTGACACAAGAAAAACAACATAGGTTCGAACTTTGTGAACTATTATAATTAGGAACTTAATACTTGTTAGAACTTCTTGAAACAAACTAAAGTTAGTCTTGCAAAAAAATCTTGCATAGAGAATTATTAAATGCAAAAAAAGTAAGATAGTAGTAAAAAAAATGAGAGAGACGATTGAAAAGACGATTTTTTTCTCTCTTTAACCAGTTATCTACGAATTCTCCGGCGTCGTATGCTTCCGATCCACTTTGCCGACGGTTATCTCCACGTTGAAGTACCCACTTCGATGTGACGCTCCTATTGCAGTTATCACAACCCCTCTATTATATAATCCCAAATCTGCTAATCAACAGCGGCAATTACTTTTGTCTTATTGTACCCTTTACATTCCTTTCCAAAATGGGATTTAATTTAAGGCGTGCAGTCCAGGATATCAACCTTGGGGCTGATGAAGAACCAATTGCCATTCCAGCGGATGTGGTGGCTCTAGCAGAAGCAGATAATCGATTCATCTTTGTTGGGCGACTAGTTATGCCAAGACGTCAGAATCTACGTTCTATTGTTGCATCAATGCCACTAGTATGGAGACAAGCAGGTTTGGTCCATGGGAGGATTATACCGGGCAACCAATTCCAATTCATTTTCCCCTCCGAAGACTCTCTGGAGAATGTGCTTCGCCGTGGTCCTTGGGCATTCAATGACCGCATGCTTTTGCTCTAAAAATGGAATCCACTGCAGAATCCCCCTATCATTGACTTCATTCCTCTCTGGATTCAAATACGAGGAATTTCTTACCAGAATTTCAAGATTTGATTATTGGAATGCAACAGACATGGATAAAAGGTTACAAGAATGTCATCTTTGAAGGAGACAACTACACAGTCAACAAACTGGCTAGAGGTGAAGCGCAGAACTTCCAAGTCCACAACTGGATAAAAGAAGTTAAATACTGGGAGGCGAAGTTTTCAGAGGTATTATATATTTGGACACGACGGCAAAATAATACAGTTGCTTATCCACTAGCAAAACAACCACTTCCAAACAAACTATCATTTAACAGCTTCTATTATATTCCTGATTTCCTTGTAACATTCCACAATGAGGATCACACTTTCTGGTAATAAAGTATTCAGATGTTAAGAAAAAAAAAAAGGAAGATAGTTTCACATTACCAATTTGAGTTCATGAACGGTTCTAAATGCTTCCCATATTTTATTTGCATTGATTTCATAATTCAATGATGATTTCCCTTTACTCAATACTTTTGTTTTATTTTACTTAATTACCTTGATCTCTGAAATTTTCTTTTTATTCTACTTTATTTCCATCAATATAATTCATCGTGTTGGTACTTGTAGATTTGATCACTAAATATTACTGCAAGTTTTAGTGTGCATTTGCTGTTTTATATCGGACATACTATATGCGTAACAATTCTTGATCATTATTTAGCGTCTTCAAGTTTAAGAACTCCAAAAAATTCAGAAAAGACTGAGATGTTGTAAAACACTTGAAGTGAACTTCCATAACCGGCCTCTTTAGTGTTTATATTCTGTAAGGCCCATCGGCCATAATACTAAGTTGTAGTCAGTTTAGGTTTAGGCTTTGCCTTTACTATATATATGTAACCTCTATTCGATTCTATCAATAATAACAAGAGCTTTACAACCTTTGATTCTCTAGTTTCATAACACGTTATCAGCACGAAGCTCTAAAGCCAGCTGAGAAAAACCCTTACCCTAAAACCCTAAAAAAAAAAACCGCCGCCTTCTTCCTTTGTTTGTGATTACACTCGGCAATCGGTTCTTGCTCGTGATACATCCGAGTTTGTGGTCTGTTCCTGTCCGGACTGAGTTCTGTTCGGAGATTGTTAAGTATCGTAGCAAGAAGCCCCAAATGTCTGTTCCTGTTCGAGAAGCAGTTCGAGTTCGTGATCGGTTCTTCCTCCTACCTAGTCCGAGGTTTGTGATCAAGAAGAAGTATAACCGAGGTCTTTAGCTCCCGGTCAATATCCAGTCAACCTCCAAATCGGTGGAAGGTAAATAAGATCAAACCCTCTTAAACCTATGAATCGAACTTGATCTCTTAACTTATTTGGAACCCTAATACTACAAGTAAACAATCAACAAACAAGTTTTATGCTGTGAAATCCTAAAACCCTATAACTTTAAAAATTTAAAATAGATTGTCTTGATGCTTAGGGTTGCATAGATTGTTTGTGAATTAAACCAATTATACTATGATTAAAATCCGATTATGATTGTTTGCTTGATGCATGAGAACCTTAGAACTAGAAAACTAAATTCAAAATCCATAAGAAAACATTAGTTTGGTTGTTCTAGGTTGAATCCGATTGTTCTTAATTATTTGTTAAACTTCTAAAAACTAAAACTTGAAATCGGAATTGTTCTAAGATCAAAACATAGATTAGGATAACTTCTAAATTAATTCTAGTAGTTATCTTAAAAGCCTAGAAAATACTTACTAAAATTTGTCTTAATCCTAATTGGAAAAGGAAAAGTTCATAAAAGGAAATCCTATCTAGTAAAAAGGAAAAATTCTAAAGCATTAAAGTTAAGTGTTCATACTAGAATTAATCCTATCTAGGTTTGTTGTCTTGCATGCTTATTGAACCACGAAAATTTGAATATTATGATAAGATTAATAAAACAAACCTAGATAGGATTAATTCTAGTATGAACACTTAACTTTAATGTCTTAGAATTTTTCCTTTTTACTAGATAGGATGTATGTTCTGTATTTTGCAGATGGCAAAACTCAACAACCTCTCCTATGCTGCCTTTAATGTCTCTGGAGACAACTTCTTGCAATGGGCTTTGGACACTAAGATCCATATGAAATCAAAGGGCTTATGCGATTGCATTGAGGAAGAATTTGAGTGTTATGAAAAAGATTAGTATAAGGCGATTATGCATATACGCCATCACCTTGCTGAGAGTCTCAAGAATCAGTACCTCAGCATAGAGGATCCTCTTGACCTTTGGACAGAGCTGAAAAGCAGATATGGACACCAAAAGACGATGCTCCTTCCAAAGGCTCAATTTGATTGGAAAAACCTAAGGATCCAGGACTCCAAATCCGTGGATGAGTATAACTCAGAGCTGTTTAAGATAGTCTCAATTACTGAGGTGACCGAGAAGGATCTGCTAGAGAAGACATTCTCTACTTTTCACACTAACAACATACTGCTTCAGCAACAATACCGTGAATAAGGGTTTAAAACCTATGCAGATCTAATCTCGTGTTTGCTGCTAGCTGAGCAGAACAATGAGCTATTAATGATGAATGGTGCATTGTTACCTCCTGGTACATCTCCATTACCAGAAGCTCACAAGGTTTACTTAGCAAAGAAAAATCCTCAAAAGCCTAAAGAGCCAAAGGAGACCAAGGAGTCTAACTATTTTCATAGGGACAAGAGTGGCCGTGGCCGTGGAGGAAGTGGACGTGGTGGTCCTGGTCGTGGGACTTACCAAGGACACAAGTTTGGTGGTCAAGGCCGTGGTAACCGATCAGGCTTCGGTCGTGGTCGGGGTAGAGGCCGCGGGGTATTCAAGCCGCAACAAAGGACCAAGTCCACTTGCCATAGATGTGGTCTGGATTACCATTGGATAAAGACTTGCATAATTCCTAAGCACTTTATTGATCTCTATCAAGAGAGTTTGAAGAAAAATCCAGAGGCTAACCTGGTTCATCTCGATGGTGAAGGTGATTTCGACCATGATAAGGATGACCTATTGCATCATGAGACCTCCGATTGTTTAGGAGAGGATATTTGAACTCAAAATGTTGTTTTGGTTTAATTTCTATGTTTTATGTTTTTGCATTTGATTGGATTATTTTATTGGATAATTATTTTGGTTTAAATTCAAAATTATTCTATTTCCTTCAATATATATTTGCTTGTTTTATTAAAGTTTCAAACAAAATTATTGTCATTATAGAAATGGCTGAGGACAAGAGTGTACTTGTGGTGGATAGTGGATCCATCCACACAATCTTGAAGGATAAGAGATACTTTATTAATCTCATAATAAAAAATGCCAATGTTAGTACAATTGCGGGTATAGCAAGCCTTATAGAGGGCTACGGCCAGACTCATATATTATTACCTAATGGCACACATCTTGAACTAAGTGATGCCTTGTATTCACCCAGCTCTAAGAGAAGCTTATTGAGCTTAAGGACATTCAATTGAATGGTTACCATGTTGAAACAAAGGGTGAAGGAAACAATGAGTTTCTGTATATTACAGAAATTGTTCAAGGACATAAGAAGGTCCTAGAAACTATAGCTGCACTAGCCACTGGTCTTTACCATGCTAAGATAAATATGATAGAAGCAAACTTGGCAAAGAATAAAATGTTCAATGAACAGTTCACTCTATGGCATGACCGGCTTGGCCATCCAGGTTCTAACATGATGCGTAAGCTAATTATGAATTCAAATGGGCACACTCTTAAAGAGAGAAAAGTTATCCCTAAGAATCTCACGTGTGTAGCATGTGCACAAGGGAAACTTATTGTTAGGCCATCACCATTCAAAGTAACTAAGGAAACTTTGCATTTTCTCGAAAGAATACAAGGGGACATATGTGGACCTATACACCCACCTTGTGGGACGTTTAGGTATTTTATGGTCCTTATTGATGCATCGACCAGATGGTTTCATGTTTGTTTGCTATCCACTAGGAACCTAGCATTTGCTAGGCTGTTGGCTCAAATTATAAGACTTAGAGCACATTTTCCATATTTTCCACTTAAGACTATACGTCTAGACAATGCTGGTGAATTTACATCTCAAGCGTTTAATGAATATTGTATGTCCATAGGGGTGAGTGTGGAACATCCTGTGGCACATGTCCATACACATAACGGATTAGCTGAATCCTTCATTAAATGAATACAACTAATTCTCGACCATTGCTAATGAGGTCGAAGCTTCCTGTGTCGGCTTGGGGACACGCAATATTACATGCAGTAGAGCTTATACGCATCAGGCCATCTAGTGAACATAAGTATTCACCATCCCAACTATTAACGGGTCATGAGCCAGACATATCCCATCTCAAAACATTCGGGTGTGCCATTTATGTACCGATTGCTCCACCACAGAGAACTAAGATGGGACCTCAAAGGAGGATGGGAATATATGTTGGATATGAGTCTCCCACCATTATTAAGTATCTTGAGCAAACTACAGCTGATTTATTTAAGGCTAGATACGCGGACTGTCAATTTACAGAATCCGAATTTCCTATGTTGGGTGGAGAGACAAGCAAGCTGGTTTAAGAATTATCATGGAATCAAACATACTTAAATTGGCAAGATCCTCGAACCCTATTATGTGATGCAGAGGTTCAAAAGATTATTCATTTACAGAAGCTAGCTAATCAATTGCTAGATTCGTTTGCTGACCCAAAGAGAGTAACCAAATCGTACATACCAGCTTGTAATGCACCAGTACGTATTGATGTTCAAAAGGAACACAATCAAGTTGCTACAGAGTGTAAGCCACGTTTAAAACGAGGTAGACCATTAGGTTCCAAAGATAAGAACCCTCGGAAGGCTAAGAAAGGTGCAAAATAAACCAAGGGTAAGGAAATTACATACATGGCCGCGGCAAATCCTAAGGCACCAAATGAGGTTTGGGACGCTGAACCTCAAGGTCCTGAAGGTATTGATAATGATGAGACCTCAATCAATTATATCATGTCTAGAATACAGTGGAACCGTAAGAATGTCGACATTGATGAAGTATTTGCATATCAGGTAGCACTTGAGATAAATGAGGATCATGAACCCACGTCTATATTAGAGTGCACTCAAAGTAAAGATTGGCTAAAGTGGAAAGAAGCCATTGACGTGGAGTTAAACTCTTTAAAGAAAAGGAATGTGTTTGGTCCGATCTTAAGGACACCGTTCGATATAAAACCAGTAGGACATAAGTGGGTCTTTGTAAGAAAGAGACATGAGAGTAATGAAATCGTGAGATATAAGGCACAGCTTGTAGCAAAAGGATTCTCTCAAAGACCATGAATAGATTATGAGGAGACGTACTCCACTGTGATGGATGCAACGACTTTTAGATATCTAATACGTCTGGCTATAAGAGAAAAATTGGATTTGCGGTTAATGGATGTTGTAACTGCATATTTATATGGTCCACTGGAAAATGAGATTTATATGAGATTACCAGAGGGTTTTGAGCTCAAAGATAAAGATGGTTCTCCAGAACAATACTGCATAAGGCTGAACAAATCCCTTTATAGACTGAAACAAAGTGGTAGAATGTGGTACAATAGACTAAGTGAGTACCTAGCCAAGGAAGGCTATAAGAATGACCCAATCAGTCCATGTATTTTTATAAAGAAGTTTGCAAACAAAGGGTTTGTAATAATAGCAGTGTATGTGGATGATTTAAACATCCTTGGAACCTCTGGTGAAATAGCCCAAACAGTAGAATATCTAAAGAAAGAATTTGAAATGAAAGATCTAGGTAAAACTAAGTTCAGTTTGGGATTGCAGCTTGAGTACATTGATAATGGAATCCTTGTGCATCAAATGGCATATACAGAAAAGGTACTCAAGAGGTTTAATATGGACCAAGCTCACCCATTGACCAGCCCAATGGTTCTAAGGAGCCTTGAATTGGATAAAGATCCATTTGGTCCAAAGAAGGACGATGAAGAAGTTCTCGGTCCTGAAGTGCCATACCTCAGTGCTATAGGAGCGTTAATGTTTTTGGCTAGCCACACTAGATCAGACATTTGTTTTGCCGTGAACCTCCTAGCAAGATTTAGTTCTTGTCCGACCAAAAGGCACTGGAATGGTATTAAACATATACTGTGTTACCTACAAGGAACGACAGACTTTGGTTTGTTCTATACTAACTATAACAAAGAAGGTTTAGTTGGTTTTGATGATGCAGGTTACTTATCGGATCCACACAACTCAAGGTCTCAAACCGGTTATGTATTTACACACGGTGGTACGGCGATCTCATGGCGTTCTATGAAGCAAAGTATTGTGGCCACTTCATCTAACCATGCGGAAATCTTAGCAATTCATGAAGTCGGACGTGAGTGTGTTTGGTTGAGGTCAATGACTCAACATATACGGACAGATTGTGGCATGATCGATGATAAGGAAGCAACGGTTATATACAAAGAAAATATGTCCTGCATCGCACAGCTCAAGGAAGGATACATCAAGGTAGATCGGAGGAAGCACATTCTACCGAAATTATTCTTCACACATGAACTACAAAATGCCGTAAAAGTTCAAGTGGTACAAGTTCAATCATGCGACAACTTAGCCGATCTCTTCACCAAAGCATTGCCGACAACAAAATTCAAGAAGCTCATGAACCAGATTGGAATGAGGAGACTTAAGGACTTTAGGGATGCTTAGAATAGGGGGAGCAATGCGTTCTGTAATCTTTTTCCTTCACCATGGTTTTGTCCCATTGAGTTTTCCTGGTAAGGTTTTAATGAGGCAGCACCCCCAAGCGTATTGCATTGATCCCTTAGCATCGGCATGGTTATGTCATCCAAGGGGGAGTGTTGTAAAACACTTGGAGTGGACTTCCATAACCGGCCCCTTTAGTGTTTATATTTTGTAAGGCCCATCGACCATAATACTAAGTCTTTGTCACTTTTGGTTTAGGCTTTGCCTTTACTATATATATGTACCTCTATTCGCTTCTATCAATAATAACAAGAGATTTACAACCTTTGATTCTCTAGTTTCATAACATGAGAGAATTTCTTTGTGAAAACGAAAGATCGGGTAATTATGTCAAGTATGGAAAGAACTTTGTGTTTATCTATATATATCTTCTCGAGAATCATCGAAAGGGAATGATGACCTGTGATGTTGGTGTATATAATGGTGATTTGCTAGTTGTCGGAGAATCTGTTCGAATGGTTGTCGAGTTTAAGAGAAGCAACTTGAGAATCTAAGCGACGCGAGTACAAGAGGTGTCAAAATCTGTATCTTACCAATTAAGATGAGTGCGTAACCGAGGCTGAGTCTATATATAGTCGTTTTCTTGCTTTAGGTTCATTAGGTCTTTAATTGTTTGTTGATGCAAATGATTGCTTGTCAGGTTAATGTAACAAGGTTATCGACTAGAGCTCGTCCTTCTAGATGGTCTTGGTTGTGTAATCTCCATTGTTGGTTGTGTGGAATGAAAATTGATAATTATGGTGTTGTCCTCTTTGGATAGTTGGAATCCTTACAGCTTGTTTCTAAGAGAGTAGAATATCGAGTTCATACTGAAGTTAGATGAGAATGGTTGGCTTGCATCCTTCACAATTTGTGATTGATCCTGGGGTAAAAACTTTAACCATTTGCAAGTTTTATTAGATAAAGAGAAAATAATAATTTTACATTTCAAATAATCTTCGGGTATTCCATTTGTTCTTGTTGTACAATGGATTTCTTCAAAGAGTTTGATGGAATCCATCAGATCGGATGGTCCGTGGTGAGACCATCGAATTGGTTCTGCTTCACAAAGGCAATGATTTGAGACTTTATTTCATCATAACGTCTGGCAGCTTTGTTTTGAGGGTATTGATTTGGAGCATTAAAATTGGCTATCTTTTGGTTTTGAGTGGCACGTCTTAGAGGGTGTATGTAAGAAGCTTGTTGTAACATCTGTGTTCCGGGAATAAAGTTTGAAATATGTTGAGTAAACCTAAAGAGTAGATTTTAATTAATTTTGGTTTAATTAAATCCTGGTTTAATCTAATTAAACCAAAAACCCATAATCTCTTTCTCAAAGTCATGCCTCCTCTCCTGTTTTGGCTATTTTCGACATTGTTATGAGAGAGAGAGAGGAGGGAAAGGGAGAGAAAAGGAGAGAACTCTTGGTTGTTTAGTGTAAAAGAGGAAAATAAGGAGATGAACATTTTTCTTTAGAGTAATGAGAGAAACAAAACTGTCAGGGTTTGGGAGAAGGAAGATCCGTTTAATCAAAATTGAAAGGTATTGATTTTTGGTAGGGTTGTAGATAGGAGATTTTCGTACACTCTCCTTTTTACAGAAGTAATTTGAGTTAATATTTTACTAGATATAAAAAGTTTCGTGGAGTGTTTCGTCTCAGTCGCGGATTGAGACCAACGGGTGTTTCGGGATCAATTGCGGTTTCATCTGAGATCCGATCGTGGTGAAATTTTGTGGAAAGCTTTTGGACGTATATACCTTGCTTTTCACCGGAGGGATTAGAAAGTTAACGGTTCGTTTCGATTTCGTGGTTTCACTTGTGAGTGAGGTTGTTCTTTTCTGTTTTTCTGGCAGTTTGTTTTCAATGTTTGTTTGTTGTTGTGATTGGTTGTAGGAGCGAGTTTGGTTGTTCTTGGATATTGAAGAGCCTCTCATTTTGTTGTAGTTATTTTCGTGAATCACTTGTTAAGGTGAGTGTGTGACCATGAGCTTATCTAAGCGATTGGGTTGTATGACTTATTTTATGTGATGATGTGTAGGTATGGTGAAAGTGTTATTGGTAGTTCAGTTTAATGGTTGGTTTGTTATATTTTATTTGTATTTGTACTCTCGATTTACTTGTGTGTATAGCTCGTATATGGGAGGATCGCCTCACTGGGTATTTCTGGTAATACTCACGTATCTCATTGTGTTTGTGGTGAAGGTAGAGGCAAAGTGTGACCGTGGGATCATGGCAATGAAGAGGAGGATGTTCTAGTGGTTCGCTTGGTTGTTGTCTGGATTTTGTTAGGTTGCTAGAGTTGAGTCTTAGAATGTTGTTTAGGATTGTTGGTTCTCTGATTTATGTTGATTGGATCTTTAGTTTGTGATTTTGGAATTATTACGGTTTATTTGATATTGGTTATTGGTTTATTGGTTATTTATTGGTTTTATTATTTCCGCTATTTGGTGTGATTATGGTTAGGTGACTAGTGGGTATGGGACCACTAGTTTAGTTGTTTATTATTATATTATATTTATATATTTATTAATTAAAAAAAAACGGGTCAGGTCGTTTCAGTTAGGTCAATTGATGACAGCTTGTCCTATGAGATGGTTGTTAAAGGGTGGGGACCAGGGTTCGAGGAACGCCTGGCGCACCAATAACCTACTGGTGGATTTGGATGAATATTTTCTTTCCACGGTGAGGGGTTAGGATCGATGCCCTGCGGGCCAGCTTTGGGCCTATGGGGGCAAGCTAGTGGGGTCAGCGGGACGTGTTGCCACACTTATTTAGCAGTAAAATTAGGAGGCTGGTGAGGAGGTCCATCAAAGTAGTCACCCACACCTAAAGGATTAGCATCACAAGAATATTTTGATCACGACTAATACTATGATTTTACTCTATCCTAGCAGGTTCAATTAATCTTATGCAATTGTAGTACAAAAGGTGTCAATTTAAATAGGATGATGCTAATCGCTCAAGATGCAATCAAGGAGTCACAAATTAGGCCAGATTCAAAGAGAGTTTGTTTGTCTAACAACCTAGAGTGAATTGAATGCAAAAATAGGAATAAACTATAGAAAAGATGCTAATATGCATAACTAAAAGCAAAAATGAGTTGGAACATAAACTAGAGATCAAGAGAAAGACAATTTCGAGTATCAAATAACAATAAAAAAGATAGAGGTCCTAAGGATGAGTGTAATTGATGTAGGCAGAGTCACTTAGTCTACAGAGTAACAAACCACAATAAAGCTATCCCTAGATAATTAACATCTCAGCTTAGCTAAACAAATCTCTTGACATAAGCTACTCAGACTCAACCATTTCCAAACCTAACTCTCGTTAGAGAAACATGATCAAACACGTATGAAAAACAAGTTCATTCACGTCAATAAACACCCTAGACATCTAATCTCTTAGGCTAGGAATGTAAATCTTTGGCACTAGCTAGTTCATAAATTTCATCAAACACTTGGTAAGTGATGAAATGTCTAAGACCTAGTTCCAATTGACCAAAGAGAAACTAGCACACTACACTCTAGTCCAGAAAGAAAACATGCAAATCAAAATTGAAACACCCTATATACTAAGATTCTCCACCGAATCCATCCCATCTTCAAGAACACTAACACTACTCAAACCCATAAATCATCATCACAAAGAACACAAACCCATGAACATCAAAGCATGATTAGATAGCTAATGATCTAAGAAGCAAGAATGATCAAAGAAAGAAGTGAAAATTCTAAATAGATTAAGAGAAATTTAGATTACAAATTCATAAAACATTTTGGTGGCTACTCATAAACCCTCGGAAAAAGAAATGTTCTTTGGGTAAAGACTTAAGAGAGTATTTATAGAAAAATTTGAAAGCCCTAAAACACGAAACGACAAAATAGATAGGCAGTTCAGGAATCATGTTGGTTGAGTCACATGTCGTCCTCTTCCAAATGTGCTTTGCGTTCGTCCTTTGATCCTCTATACTTGGTGCGACCGAGTGGGACATCATCTCTTCCAGCCGTGGCAGTCGAGTCGCAAGGTTGAAGACCTTGATAGTGCGCTCGAGTTGGAGAACAACTCTTCCTGGAGGTTCTCTCGAGTGGGAGAGTGGTTCGTCAGTCGAGTGGAATGATAATGATGAAGCATGTCGGATCAAGAGAGATGACGAGGAGGGATTGAGACGTAAGGCAGAGATGGTGAAGCTGCGCTCAAGTCGGAGGCTCTCCAGCCGCTAGTGTTCTCTAGTAGGATGCAAGACTTGGGATCACTTTGGCTCCAATGGTCTGGTCATCTCCTAAGTACCTGAAAAACTCAAATATGCAAGATGTGTGCAAAGCTATTGCAGAACTACCTAAATATGCATATTATACAAAAGAAACTAAAAACAATGCATAAAAATGAGTTAAGAGAGTAAAATGAATGATAAATGCATGACGAAAGAGTGTAAAATATATACATATCAACGGCCACCCACGGGATCTTGTTGTTATTCAGCAGGTATGTAGACGGGGTTAAAATCTTAAAGAAGAGGAGCTCCCTATTTGTATGCAAATGAGAGGCGTTGTTGATGTCTCTCTCTTTCACACCTTTTAAGGCATCTTTTTAGTCATGTTTTGTATTATCTTGAGTCTAACCTATTTTTAGGTCTTTAACCTTAGATATTTGCATTTAGGTTCTTTAGGGTGTTGCATTGTTGCGTTGTTGCATTTTGGATAAAAACAGGTGCTTTGGAGCTTAAAAAAAGCAAGAATGAGGAGTCACCGGAGCATGTACCCAAAGGTGTGATCGTGCACAAGAATGACCCGAAGCCTTCACCGAACAAGCGGATCTAAGCACAAGAGGAACCACCTGAAGCCCAACCCAAAGAGGTGCTCGACCCTAGCCTCGTGTAAGACTTTGGATGATGGCTCTGCGCATAGGTCAAAGGGTTTCCATATATGAACCCTTTCCTATTTTGACAGCCAGAGATGATGCTGCCTGTAATACCTCCGTCCGTGAACGTGGATGTGCGGCCGAGACTTGGAAAAATTTTTAAAAAGAAAAATCGGTTGGTGCGATCAGTGAACCAAGCCCTATCCGAAGGATTGATCGAAGAAAAAAATTGTTGAATTGATTTTTATATCAAACCATGAGCTGTTGTAAACTAGAGGATTTAGGGAACGAAATCTCTTGTCTTATTAATGAATGAAGTCTTGAGGTTACATATTTATAAGGATTACAATAGACCGACATAAGTGATAAGCTAATGGACCTATGGGCCTAAGAGGCCGAGACACAATACATGGGCCTTAGACGGGCCGGTCGATGGAGTCCACTAAGTGTTTTACAACACTCCCCCTTGGATGATATGACCGTGCCTATGTTGGATGGGATCGCTGCAATGTGCTTAGGGGATGCTGCCTCATTAAAACCTTACCAGGAAAACCCATTGGGACAAAACCTTGGTGAAGGAAAAAGAGTACAGCACACATTGCTCCCCCTGTTCCAAACATCACTCTAAGTCCTTAAGTCTCCGCATTCCAATCTGGTGCGTGATCTATAAGTTAACGGTTCATTCGTGTTTCGTAGTCCGAGTTTTAGATAAACAAACTAATCTTAAAGTTTCCTAGATAGATAGATCATCCATCCCCTGTGATTTCCTTTCACGCCCAATGATTGTTTTATTATTTTTACTTGCTTTTTGTTTATGTCTATTGCTTACTTACGACTGTGACAACCAAGCAGTACATCTCTTATGACGGATTCACTAAACAACAACTCTCTCTCTCTGTGGGATGGATCCTTAAGTACTCCATCTGATTAACTGTGCACTTGGAGTAGTTGATGGTCTTTTGAGGTAACAGATTTTGAAGCGAAATAAACCACGCATCAATTGGCTTGACTTGCATTGCTTTGTGTGCATCCTATCTGTTAACGACAACCATTTAGATTGATAACCATTTGGATTGATAACTCGTTGTACTGCAACTGCATAGAGAACTGATACCTGATGTAAAAACCTATTATCAGCTGTAACAAGAGACAATGGGCTTTTTCCAAAACCTAGATGACAAGTGCAAGTCAAAACAGAATGTGTCTTTTTCCATGGCCAGTTTCAGAAGTGCACCAGTTGGTGAAGATTTCTTTTTATATCCTTTTTTAGTGCATCATGATCTATTCTTCTTCCAAAACACTTCAGTTACCCAAAAAGTTTATTAACGTATAAACTCTAAAGCTACCGAGAATAGACCAATTTTTGATCATAACAACTCTTAAAATGATCAAAAAAATAGACCTTAAAAAGCTAAAAAATGCCCTAATAGTAATGCTAACAAAAGTAGCTGAATCAGCTCTTGTGACAAGGGCAAGGAAAGGGAAGAATGGGAATTTAGATAGTTTATGTTTCGGTCTAGTATCTTCAAACGATGTAATAGCTTATTAGTGAACATCCCTTTGTACTAGAACCAAATAATGTAATCTAATAATCTGTTTTATGCATGTTTGAGATTGGTCCAATCGATCCATCGCCTGAAAAAATGTTTAAGTAAATTGGAACAATATCTCCCATTATTTGTCTTACTTGAATGAATTTTGGCCGAGAGTGTGTCGATAATGAGAATTTAACTTTGGGCGATTTTAATGAGATGTTACAAAAGACACATCCAATTTATCATTTCCGCACAAAGTACGTTGTGGGAAGGTTGGTGAGTTGGGTGAGTTTGGTGATTTTCTTCCTAGAAAGTGAGGATTCAAGGCTAAGGATGTCGTGGGAAGGTTTCTGTGGAGTTAGCTTCGTCGTTTGGGCTTAGATCTCGTTGTTTGGCTAAGGTGAGTGCATAACTGTGGCTTATCTATGCTAAGATCTCTGTTTCTGTTATTTTGTATGTGTTATGTGATTGTTTCCTGTGAGTTCTATGTGTTTTTCATGACTCTTGAGGCTTAGATTTGTTCATGAAATCGTGTGGGATGAAAGGGAGAAGCTTGGAGGCGAGTCTCGGCAATGCTCGGCATGAGTGTCGACCGACACACTCCTTTTGAGGGCGGCGCGATAAGACATTCGAACATTGATCGATGCCATTTGGAGGTGTCATCTGGGATTTCGTGAAATGTCGAGCATGCATCGATCGACACAAGGAGTATTGCGGTCCCACACTCAGTATCGGCTGATGATGTGTTTGCTCTGTGTTGCCTGGTTTGTTTTATTGTTTGATTGATTGTGGCATGGGAGATCTTATTGTTTGTGTGTATAGCCCAGTAGATGGGAGGATTGCCTCACTAAGTATTCTATGGTAATACTTACGCATCTGTTTTGTGTTGTAGCGTAGGTAAGGGCAATGTATGATCGTGGAATCAAGGCTATGAAGAGAGGAATTTTTTAGAGGCTCAGTTGTTTGCTCTGTGTCTATAATAGGATGTTAAAGTGGAACTTAGGTGTCTAGAACGAATATTAGGTTGCTGGTTCTATGACTTAGTTTTCTGTTTTGGATTGTTTTCTGAATTGGAATTTCATTATTTGTTTATTCGTTATTGGATATTAGAATTTTTTTGTGTTATCCGCTGTTGTTATTGATTGGGGTTAGGATGCTAGTGAGTATGGGATCACCAGTTATTGAGATGTTATTTTTAAAAAAACGGGTCGGATTGTTTCAAATAGGTTATTAGTAAACTTGCCTTTGTACTAGAACCAAGTTATGTAATCTAATAATCTGTTTTATGCATGTTTGAGATTTGTCTAATTGATCATCGCCTGAAAAATATTTAAGTAAACTGGAACAATATCTCCGATTAATTGTCTAACTTGAATGAATTTTGGCCGAGAGTGTGTCAATAATGAGAATTTATGCTAGGGCTTTTCTGGGGGTATGTTACAAAAGGCACGTCCAATTTATCATTTCCGCATAAAGTATGATTCCCAAACAAATTACAAAAAATGTAAAATGAGGTAATTTATGTTTAAAAACAAACGTTCTGATATATTACTTATGAGGAGACGTCATGCATACAAAGCCACTTCCGGAGACTAGGACCAAAAAAGGTGAAACAAAGGAGAAAAAACCCGAGCATGTAAAATACACTACATCCAATCGATTACTTCCCGGATCAAGATCTTGAACTCAAAAATTAAGATAAACAAAACTTAAACCTTTGATAAACTAAAACAAATCTGAGACAAGAAAACCACACAAACGGATAAAAATACAAGACTCTCTTTAACCACAAATTAAACTGAATGGAGATGCCGTGTTTCCCTCTTTATGATGCTCTGATGAGAAGCATCAGAGGCGGTGAGACAGATCCAGAACCTAGAGACATAGAAGGAAGGAGATCAAGATCTACGCTGGTGAGAATCTTCATCTAAGGCAGGAAGAACCGGTTGACGGCTGCCTCAGCCGTGAAAGGGAACGGCCAGATCTGTAGCTGAGCTTGACAGAGAAACATAGACAAGCACCGGAGACCCTAAAGGTGATAAGTTTTAAGCTTCATAATCGAGATCTTAAAAAACCAAATCTGATGCTGTTAGAAGAAAACAAAGATATAGATATGCCAAAAATTAAGAGAAAATAAAACTAAAAGAAGAGAACCCCAGCTCCAGTGCTAAAGAAGCCACCGGAACCGGTTAAACCTAGGCAGCGGCTGGTGTTTTCTAGAGAGAAGGGAGAGCGTTTGGTTTTTAGAGAGAGGAAAAAAAATATACTTTTGAATTTTTTTTGGATATATACAGCTTTTATAGTACCATTTAAAACAAAGTACAACTAATTGTTTTTTAAAAAAGACTATTTTATAATATGTTTGATAAAAAAAAATTACAGAATTCACTAAGAAATTGGTCCATAGGCCAACTACAAGAAAACAACTCGATAGTGACTATTTATATACTCGCCAATTTTGACGATCATATTGTGATTACTCTGCGACTCACTTGCGACTGATGCTGATTAGTCGCTATTAAGTCACTAACTAGCGACCAAAATACGTAGTAAGTAAAATGGTCATATGTTAACCATTCTTTGACGACTATTTTGTTCTTGGAAAAAATATTCGTACCATAATTGTTATTTTGACGAATATGCTAATGACATGAATTAATAGTCGCTAGTTTGTCGACTACTTTGCGATTCTTTTGGCGGGTCGTTAGATAATCGTAAAATAGTTGTAATATACAGTTGAAAAACGTGTTTCTTGTTTGGGGGTTGGTGTACTAACTTTTGTATAGTAGTTGCATTTTACTCACTTAGGGTTGGTCTATAAAAACAAAATTCACCTCTTTCTTCTCTTCATTCCAAATTAACACACCAAAGAGATTCAAAAAAAAAAAACCAAGGGAGCAACAAAAAAAATTATTGTCATTTGCAAATAGCCAACCTACAGTACAAAGTGATATGCTCAAATTGTAATACCCAATGGTACTGACAGCCTTACAGTTGTAATACTCTAGGGGTCAAATCCACAGAGACTCTACATCACACAGTAGACTTATTAATCTTTTAATTATGCTAAATCAAAATATTATATTAAAAACATTGGAAAAAGAGAATTAAAAAGTGTTGTAAATTCAGGAATTAAAAACGCTAGGTCTAGGGAAATTCTCAGAAATTTATGGAATATTAAAACAATTAATTAAGCAAGTAGGATTCAACAATAATCAGTTCTCACTGCAAATATTATCTAAGTTTTAAAACCCAAAAATCCAAATCTCTTTGCAAAATTCAAGTTAAAAACCAGCAATAAAATCAAGTTTAGATAAGTTCACAAAATCACTAATTCTATCTCTTTGCAAAAAGTAATTTTGCTCACCAAAGGTTTTTGTCAAAAAAAACAATTATATTCTCATAGCAATCAATAATCCTAAGATCTTAATCCAGATGAATAATCAAAGATCTAGCATTAAAAACAACCTATGGTGAAGAACAAGAAAGATAATGTGTGGAAAAGGTTTGAAAACGCGGAAACTCCTTTTCTTTTTAAAATATTGTTATGATCATCCAAACCATAATCCATATGCTTAGCAGATAAATCCAAATCGAACCACCATGTACTTCTCCGTTGGCATTTGTATCATCCCAAATTCCAAAACATCCTCCATTAAGCCTTCATCGATGGGACTCATCAATTTGATCAATGTCAAGAACCTTCTAGACTCATTTCCATACAATACCATAACAAGCAAGACAATATTGGACTTCCTTTTATATTATGGCATGCGGTCTTAGGCCCGATGAGGAGACAATATTATGGCATGCATGCTTAGGCCTTATGAGGAGCCAATAAAAACTCAAGCTTTAGAACTATTGGTAAAGGAAAGTCCAAAAGTCGAGAGCAAATAATGCATGGAGTGTGAGTCTATCGCCTAGAGGTGACTTTCCGTAGATCGGTCGGACGAGTGCTGGCCGCGAAGACGGTTGCATGGGAGTCCTTGGCTGATGGTTGTTCGAGATTTGAGGATGAATCTATGTTGGTGGGGGAGAATTATAACATCCGTGAACCAAAATGTTGATTTTGGGGATGGGTGTCGATCGACACCATTGGTGGTGTCGGTCGACACCATTACTTTCTGGTTCGATCAGATTGATTCAATTATCGTTTTGGGTCGGTTTGGTTTAAAGAAAACCATTAAACCGAGATATTTAAGGGGATTGTCGAGAAAAGGGTTTTGGCAAGTTGTGTTTGTCGCCGTTCTCTTGTTTTTGAAAGAAAAGAGATGAAAACCTTGTTCTTGAGATTTTGGGTGGATTGGTGAGATTTCTTGGTGGTTCTTAGGAGATTTGAAGCTAGGAAGGTGCTAGAAGCTTGCTGGGAGTGAGGGGTTCGTTCTTATAGGTCAGAATCTTCCTGCACAGAAGTGAGTGCATGACCGTGGCTTATCTAAGTCTGAGATTTTGATTGTCTTGCTTTTTAGGTGTTCTTTGTTGTGTTTTCTTGCTGGTTTGGGTTGCTATAGGGTTCTTATGGCTTCATAAGGCTTGGGGATTGAGTATTGGACGGATTGGAGGAATTTGGAAGCAAGATCCGACTCTCTGCTTTGAGCAGAACGCGGTTGCAGAGGCAGTGTCGATCAAAACCAGGAGGGTGTCAGTCTACACTAGTAAGTGAGCATCGGTCGATACTGTGGGGTAGTGTCGGTCGACACCAAGAGCCAGTGTATGTCGACACTTGGCTGGTGTCAGTCGACACCTCCCATCCAGCGAGACTATGTTTGCTTCATGGTTTGTTTGCTTTGTTTTGTTGATTGTTTTGGACATTGATATCTCAGTTGCTTGTGTGTATAGCCCAGTAGATGGGAGGATTGTCTCACTGAGTGTTTATACAATACTCATGCATCTCAATTTGTGTTTGTGGCGCAAGTAAAGGCAAATTGTGATCGTGGAATAAAGGCAATGAAGAGGAGGATGTTCTAGGGACTCGATTGGTTGTTGTCTTGCATTGCTAGGTTGCTAGAGTTGATTCATTTGAATATTGGTTATTTATTTTTGGATATTTATTGGATATTGGTATTTGTTATTTCTGCTGTTGGTTGTGATTGTAGTTAGGTGGCTAGTGGATATGGGACCACCAATTGTAGTTTATTTATTTATTATTATTACTATTATTTATTTATTATTTAAATAAAAAAACGGGTCGGTCATTTCAACTCTACCCACGGCCATTAAACACACTACACAAAGTGGAGAGCCCTGGCCGATTCCTCATTACTTGCTATATCAATGGAGTCAAATTTAAAGATGCATTATGTGATTCCGGTTCATGTATCAACATCATGTCAAACGATGCTGCTAAGAAGATTGGCTTGAGATACTTACAACCATTGGACATATGCATAGGACTCGCCAACTCCTCATTCACAATACCCGAAGGAATGGTCCGAGACTTCATGTAAGAGTCGGAATCTTCAATGTTCCAACCAACTTTCAAATTATCAATGATGGAGGTTTACACCACTTATCCTTGGAGGAGCATTCCTAGCCACAGCCGTCATGGACTGGCCTAACCGAAGAATGACTCTTACCAACATCAATGGAGACATTTTCTGTGAAGCTAAACCATTCAACCCACCTACTCGAAGATGTATAGAAGAAGACTATGCAAGAGAGCCACTTGATGCCTGCATTGGAGAAAGATCCAAGAGAGCTTGTCTAAGGACAACCAACTCTCCTCACTCTGCTTGAGAAAGCAAACTAACGTCGAGCCGACGACGATAAACAAGTGCGCTTCTTGGGAGGAAACCCATGTCTAGTAAGTTTTTAATTTTTAGGATTTATTTTTTTTTTTACTTTTAATAGTTTTACATTTTAGTTTTAGGTTCATAAAAAAAAACACAAAAAATAGAAAATAGAAAAGCCAAAAAGAAGGAAGAAGAAGGTCCATGGATTGTCTACACAACTATGTCTAGTGGCAAGTACCACCAACTGACCGGCCATGTTCAACCTGACCAAAGCAAGCCGAAGGCAACGGATCATCACAATCCTCACGTGATCGATGCCGAGAGTCCCCACTAGTTGTACCAACCGTAGTCGATGTCATGTGCCACGTACCGCGTACGATGCGCTTTGTACCGAGTACCGTACCACACCCACCATTTGCTGCCGTTCGCGACCGTTCATCCGTGTACCGCGAGACAATTCTAAACCACCACCATCCTCACCACCAACCATCACCATTCTTACATTTAGATATGTTTTTCTTATTTTTATTTTATCATTTTTATTGATAGTTTTAGGTTTTTGTTTCAAGGAGGATTCATTTAGAAATATATCAAACACAATTCGAATGAACTTAGCCTAGTTCATATTCGATGTCAAGCAACCAAAGGAAGTATAAATGGTTCGTCACCACATTTTCATTCCACAACCGACCTCTAGACAATTTTTGGGTAACCATAAACGTCTAGAGTCGACAAAAATCATTCCATCAAGGTGACATTATTGGGTAACCATAAACCCTACATTTTTCCCTACGATTTTTAATCCTCAACTCTTTCCTTTTTCCCACCGAGTACGGTGTGATTTAAGTATGGGGGAAGGATGTTCTATCCTATACTAATGTTACTTCTATTTTATTGACTTGAGACCTTTTTCACTTTTTACATCAATAATTTTGATGTTTTTATCGTGTAACATTTTTTTTATTGAGTCAAAACTAGTAGGGGATTATGATTTTATTCTAATGGTTTATTTGATTTGGATTAACACTCTTATGACTCTTGATTATGCTTGACAACAGAACCAAAGTTTGGAAAGACTGTGAGTCGACTCAACAATCCCCAAAGTCCCTATTCGATAGATATTCAGATGATCTAACGTTGTCTCTAAATTTTTATAGGACCTAAACCGGACTTAATTTTCAAGCCCTGTGAATTGGTATACATTGGACTAGATCTCTACATTCAAGCCACAAAAGACATTGCACTTCTTCAAAAGTATGTTCCCCTCTCTCTTCCCTTCAATACTCTTAAAAAAAAAAGAGAAAAGAAAGAAAAAAAAAGAGAGAGAAAAGAAAAGAATAAGGATATAGGTAGCAAAGAAGTGAGCCAAGGGATGTTGCGTAAACCCGTGCATACTTTGGATTTCATGGAAGCCTGTCCAATATATATATATATATATATATATATAAATATATATATATATATATATAGAGAGAGAGAGAGAGGGAGAGAGAGAGAAAGAGCAAGGAATCTATATAAAAAAAATGATACCATAGAAAATTAGGGAGAAATAGATTCATTGGAAGTGAGAAAAGGGAGGGGAAAGGAATCATACGAAGAAAGTCTTGGCTTGAAGAGAGTCGACAAGCCTTTGATCGATTTTCCCTTGGTAAAATTTCACTTTTTATTACTGCTTAATTTATGTAAAGAGATGACAATGGAGATTTTGGAGACTCTAAAGAATTGTGAGATCAAGGAGAGTTGATGATTCTCATGGTGGATTACAAATGGAAGTTCCTAATGTCAAGGTGAAGAAGAGTGCAAAGACGATATCCCCAAAGATAAGTAAATTGCCATTATTTTCAAAACCTCTTTTCCATGATTTAGTTTGATTATTTGCTTGAGGACAAGCAAAGTCTAAGTCTGGGAGAGTTGATAACATCATTATTTTACTCAATTTTAGCTATAGTTTTAGTATACATTTAGGAAGAGTTTAGTATGATTTCAAGGCTTTAATATTATCAAGTATTTTAGGTTTCAAGAAGGTTTTACAGGTTTTATAGCAAAAAGAACCAAAAGACAATGAAAATACGTTTCAGGAAAGATTCAGAGCTTTACAGTATGGGCAACTTTTGAAGAACTTCCAGAACTCAAATTTCGACGTACTTTGTGTCTATGGAAAGCTGAGAGAGTCATCGTTCTGCTCAAAGTAAAATCAAGTCTATACGATTACTCATCAGGAAGTTATGCCCGAGACGTGTTACAAACCGACGTAAGGAGAACCATTCAACCAATGGGCTTTTATTGAAGGCTTGACCAGCAACCATCATGGCGGCCCAGTCCAAGCCTTCACCACGTTCCAGAACCTACCTACGCCGCCCCTTGCCATGCACTTAACAAGAAAAGACTTTTCTACCTTTACAAAACCCTAAACCTAGACATAACCCTATAAATACTTTTCTAAACCTAGGGTTTAGTGTGTGCAATCATTGGAGCAGCCAGGAGACACGACCAGAGGAGCAGCCGACGTCCTGAATCCCTCTCTCGTCCCTTACCTTCTATTCTATTTGCATCGTTTTTTTTTTCTAAAGGGAGAAGATCCTTACAACTTTGTTTGACAATCATTGAAGTAATATCTAAAACCCTTTTCTCTATTTATTCTTTTAGAGTAGTTTTCTAGTTGGGTTTAAAGGGATAATCAAAGGGGGGAGATGATCTTAGTTTAGGTGGCAATTTTTAGGGTTTGTTAGATTTCAATTCTGTTTATTTCAATGGGCTTTGCTTAATGCTTTAAGTTAGCCTCATGAACTAACTATGATCTAAAGTGTGTGTGCTTTGCCAAAAGCTTCCATGTGTTCTTGACCTAGCTTAGATGTGTGAGGAGTCATAGGAAGCACATACCCCTTACCTATTGAATCTCATGGATTAGAATCAAACCTGTTTTAAATGCTTTGATCTATGCGTTGTTGCCTGCGACTGTTGAGTCTCGGAGTATAGAGATCTTAGACGATTAGCTTGTGAACTATAAGTTTACAGTTCATTCGTGTTTCGTAGTCCGAGTTTTAGATAAAGAAACTAATCCTAAACTTTCCTAGATAGATAGATCATTGAACCTCTGTGATTTCCCTTGATGCCCAACGCTTGTTTTATTATTTTTACTTGCTTTTTATTAACGTTATTGCTTACTTACGACCATGACAACAAAACCCCATTTTTATTGAGTCCTAGCCTTACATCTCTTCCGACGGATTCTCTAAACAACAACTCTGTCACTGTGGGATCAATCCTTAAATACTACTACCGATTAGCTGTGCACTTGCAGCCGTTATGTGGTCTTTTAAGGTAAAAGATTTTGAAGCAAAACAAAACCACACTCATCAGTTGTGTCACTCGACACCAAGTGCCAGTGTCGGTCGACACTTGTCTGGTGTCGGTCAACACCTCCCTTCCAGCGAGACTTTGTTTGCTTCTTGGTTTCTATGTTTGTATACTTTGTTTGTTGATTGTTTTGGACATAGGTATCTCAGTTGCTTGTGTATATGGGATGATTGCCTCACTGAGTGTTTATCCAATAATCATGCATCTCAATTTGTGTTTGTGGTGCAGGTAAAGGCAAAAGTGATTGTAACATTTGCGAACCGAAATCCCGGCTTAGGGGTTGCATCGGTCGATGAAAGGCCGGTTTTGTGCTGACGACTTTAAGTTAAACGCTACGTTTTGGGGTTAGGAAAACCCTTAACTCGAGTTTTTGTCTAATTCATCGAGCTTAGCCGCTTTTTATTGATCTAAGACATGAGATCAAGGTTTTCCGTACGGATGTCCGTAAAAGAGTCCGTACGGTCTCGGCCCTTAGGTCGTGGTTAGGTCCGAGTAATAAGAGGGAAAGGCCTTGATGATATTAAAGTGATGTTCATATATTTTACCATGTTTTCCCTTAGTTTATTCACATCTTTTGTATCTTTTTCTATCCATTTTCACCATTATTGTGTAGCTTTAGGACCAATCATGCATTACAGTGTAGTTGCATTGCATTTGCATCTTTTCATGCATAAACAGGTGATTTTGGAGCTTAAGGAGCATGGAAGCAGAGGAGAAGAGATGTGAAGCAGTCATGAGGAGGAAACAAGGGAGTTAAGGCTGAAGAACCAAGATCCGGAGTCCAGCTCGACCAAGCACTCGACCGAGTGGGAGATGGACTCGACCGAGTGGAGTTGCACCAGGGAAGCCAGCTCGATCGGTCACTCGACCGAGCACTGGTCGAGTTGACCGATCCGTGGACCACTTTGACTTTTCCCAATTTTAGGGCTTCCACCTTCCCCACTATATAAGGACTTGTACTGCAGCCACCAAAAAGATCTAGATTCTATTCCAGCTTTTCAGAAACCTAGTTTTTACCTTTTTAGGAATTTTATTCCTTT
This sequence comes from Camelina sativa, assembly GCF_000633955.1. Classification (NCBI taxonomy): domain Eukaryota; kingdom Viridiplantae; phylum Streptophyta; class Magnoliopsida; order Brassicales; family Brassicaceae; genus Camelina; species Camelina sativa. The sequence continues at coordinate 22,823,831 of NC_025699.1, forward strand.
TGCTTTTTATTTTTTTCTTTTTTATTTTATATTTTGTTCTTAAGAAAAAGAAGAATTCTTCATACTTGTTTGTTGAATAACTTTCTGGGTATTAAGAATTTGAGTTTGATTTCTTCTTTAAAGTTGTAGATCTTCATCTTATCTATCTAATCATGCAAGTTTCAATAATTTCTGGGTTTATGATTTGTTTGATCATGTCTTGTTGTGAGTAGTTATCTTAGGATCTTGAGGATGGGTTAGGATAGATTGATCTTGTGGTATATCTGATTCGATCAAGCTTGATTGTTGTAGATCTCTTCTAGGCTAGATGTTCTTAATGCTGATTCTATATCTGAGAGGGTAGGATCTGATCTTAAGCTTTTTAGCA
>NC_025699.1:22824467-22842948 GCF_000633955.1 Camelina sativa
TTGCTTGTTGTTTGATCTGATTTAGCATTGCTCTGTTTTTCTTGTCCTGCTCTGTTTTCACGTTTTAGTCCCACTCGACCACCCACTCGACCTACACTCGGTCGAGTGCTGATCGAGCTGTTCCCCAGATTTCTTGTTTATGTTTTGTGTTTGTCTTGTTTCATTCCTGTTTGATTTCCATTGCATTCACTTAGCATCTAGTTTATTACTTGTCTTGCATTAGTTCATATCTAGTGTTTACAGTTTCTATTTCTGTTCTTAGATCATAATCATTCTGTTTTATTTGCATCTAGTTCTTAGTTCTTGTAGTTTACTTTCTGCTTTTATCATTTTCATCTTAGGATTGTTAGTGACAAACAATCATTACATTTGGCTTAACTTAGAATCATATGCATATCTTGATTGTTCACAAGCACTCAGACTGGATTGATACCTCTTATACTGCAACTGCATAAGGGGAATTGAAACACCCATCATCATTCCATATCATACACTTTCACACACATTCACAATTCACCACACAAAATATACATGTTTCATAAAGCCCAAGAGAAGAAGGATCTAGAAGAGAAGATAGCAAAATATCTTATGGAAGAAGTCACATGTTCACCTTGGGGACGAGTGTAGGCGAGTCAACCAAGGAAAGGAAGGTCGCTTTCATCATGAAACCGATCAAGACTAGTCACATGAGAATATCTCTCCTTCCCTTTGTATCTCTAACGGCTAGAAGCTTATTGTCTTTCTATATATAGCTATGTAAAAAACATAAGAACAATTCTAATTAAGTTCTTTGAATTCTCATTCTCTTTCATCTCTTATTCTCTCGTTTCTCTCGATTCTTGTTTATTTCATTCCGCAATTCTAACACTTTTGAGAGAAAAGAAGAGAGAAAATATGTTCTTGAGTGTTCTAGTGGTTTTTGGGAGATTTGAGGCTGTTCCTGTAGAGAACTGTAGCTGGTATCGTTGTAGGAGCTTCCTAGGAGCGTTGTTTTGCTTGTTTGAGGTTCAGAATCTTCTTTAGCAAAGTTGAGTGCATGACCATGGCTTACCTAAGCTTGAGATTTCTCTGACAGCTTGTTTATGTGTTGTTTAGCTTGTTAGAACGCTGTTTAAGGCTTTGGGAAGCTTTCTTGTGGCTAGGGATCGAGTTTTCTTGGTATAGGAACGGAGATCAAGGGAAAAACGATGCTCGGCATGTGCTTCGGTTGATGCACGTTTGTCGGTTGATGCACTTTGTGCGTCGGTCGATGCAAATGCGAGGACGGCGCGATTTGACCTAGGAACATCGATCTATGCCCTGTGGATTGATCTCAATGATTCAGGCTAATAAGTTTCATGGATTGCCTATGGAGGACCCCCTTGATCATCTTGATGAGTTTGACAAAATCTGTGGTCTTACCAAGATCAATGGAGTAAGTGAAGATGGTTTCAAGCTGAGGTTGTTCCCTTTCTCTCTTGGGGACAAGGCTCATTTGTGGGAGAAGACTCTGCCTACTGGTGCTATCACTACTTGGGACCAATGTAAGAAGGCTTTCTTGGCCAAATTCTTCTCCAATGCTAGGACTGCTAGATTGCGAAATGAGATCTCTGGATTTGTTCAAAGGAACAATGAGAGCTTTTGTGAAGCTTGGAAGAGATTCAAGGGCTATCAAACACAATGCCCTCATCATGGTTTCAGTATGGAGTCATTGTTGAGCACACTTTATAGAGGAGTCCTTCCAAAGTTCAGGATGCTTCTTGACACAGCCTCCAATGGGAACTTCCTCAACAAGCATGTGGATGAAGGTTGGGAATTGGTTGAGAATCTTGCTCAGTCAGATGGCAATTATAATGAAGATTATGATAGGACCATAAGAAGTTCCTCAACTGATCAAGAGGACAAGTACAAGAAGGATTTGAAGATGGTCAATGAGAAACTTGACAAGATACTCCTCAGCCAGTCCAAGTCTGTCCACTTCATTAGTGAAGAAGAAGCTCCAGTTCAAGAGGGGGAGAATGAGTTTGCTGAGCTTTGCTATATGCAAAACCAAGGTGGATTCAAGAGCTACAATCAAGGTGGTTTCAAGAACAACAACCTATCTTATAGGAGCACCAATGTGGCTAATCCACAAGACCAAGTCTACCCTCCTCAACAGCCTCAACAGCCTCAAGGGTTCCAAAACTATATTCCCAAACAACAGCAGCAGGTGTTCCAACCCCAGTTGTGTCCCCCACCAGGGTTTCAGACTAACCAAGGCCAGGAACAAGACCTTAGAGCTATGATACAGCAGCTGTTGATTGGTCAAACACAAGGGAAGATTGAGGAGGCTAAGCAGTTTGCTGACCTGAACCAAAGGCTTACATCCCAGTACAATGACCTGAACATGAAGTTTGAAGGTCTTAACTCTAGAGTAAAGTATATGGAGAGCAACATAGCCTCTTCTTCAGCTCCAAAACCCAACCAACTCCCTGGAAAAGCTGTTCAAAATCCAAGGGAGTTCACAGCCAAGGCCATCCTAATTCAAGAGGAAGAAGTCACTGAGGACAGTGAAGTCCAAGTTTGGGGGAATCCATCAGTTACTGAAGCCCCAAGTAACATTTGTGCAAAGCAACAGGAGCTCGCAGGAGAACTCGACCAGGAGCTCGACCACTCACTCGATCGAGTGCATGCTCGAGTGGTCGATCGAGCTGAAGACTCCGAAGCTGTCAAGCCTGCTAAGTACATTCCTCCTGCTTACAAGCCTCTTCTACCATTCCCTGGGCGTTTCAAAGCACAGAAGATCAAGGAGTTAAGGGAAATAATTGAGAAAAAGGCATTGTTGGCTAAGCAACAAGAGGAAGAGAGGGTTTTGAAAGAAGAAGCTTTGGTTGAGAAAGAGGAACAAGTGTCAGCCATTCAAGAGATCATCATAGCTTACCAAGAAGAGGAGAGAGGACCTGCCTTGGAACAGTATGAGCCTTATCCTCTCTACAAAATTTTTTTGCTTGATTTGTCTAGTAAGAGGGCTGAAGCTCAAGATGAGAAGGATCTTGAGAACCTTGGAGGAGTGATCATTCCAGTAAAGCTCAGTGATCCAGGACCTTTCTATCTACCTTGCACAATCAGCTATCTTCACTACAACCAATGTCTTTGTGATTTGGGAGCTTCAACAAGTGTGATGCCATACTCCATAGCTCAAAAGCTAGGGAGAACTGATTTCAAATCTACCAATCTCCATGTGCTCCTAGCTGATGGGACAAATAGAGAGGTAGTTGGAAGATTGGAGAATGTCCCACTCAAGATAGGGAAAGCAAGGATTCACACTGACTTTGTGGTGATAGAAATGGATAAGGAGCCTGAGGATCCAATCTTGCTAGGGAGGCCATTCTTGGCTACTGTTGGAGCAGTCATTGATGTGAAGGAAGGTCTTGTAACCTTGAATATTGCTGAAGATGTGGTCATGAAGTTCAACATCTATAACCCAACCAACCTGCCTACCATTGATGATCAACCCTTCACTATCAAGGAGAAAGTTGATCATGAGGTGTTCAAGGATGAAGGAGACCCTAAAGCTGAGCCTCCACCCCAAGAGGATACTGTTGAGAAGCTTAAGAGGTCAGTCCAAGAGTTGACAAGTATGGTTGAGGATCTTCAATTCAAGCTGAACAAGAGGTCTTTAAGGAGAACAAGGCCAAGGCTCAAATTTAAGAAGAAATATGGGTTGAGTGTTAAGAGTGAGGTGATTGAGGACAATCTTCACAGTGACTAGGAAGTTCCAGGGAGGATTTCATCACCTCCTTGGTATTTGAACCAAAGTTAAGAAGGAAACCAAAGTCAAGCTTAGTGACTTTAAACAAGCTCACTAGGGAGGAAGTCCCTAAGGTATCCTTTGTACATATGGTTTAATTTTCTTAGTAGTTTGATGTGTTTTCTTTTATGATTTTGTTGGACAGGCTTTTAAGTGGTAATATAGTTGGGTAAGGGGAGATGTGGCCAAAGAGAAGAGGACTCGCAGGCCCACTCGACCACAAAACAAGAGGTACTCGGCCGAGCTGGATACTAATTGAGGCCCAATCTATTCCCATTCTTCTAGAATGATCAAGTGGAAGGAAGAACAAGGAGAAAATTTTCAAAATTTCAAATTTGGTCAAGGAGTTCGACCACGTGCTGGTCGAGTGGTGGGGTCGAGTGGCAGCCAAAAAGCAAGTCAAAGATTCCCAATTCAAATTTGAAATGTAAGGACGCTCCTACCTTGTTTTCTTGTCTCCTAGACTTCTTTAAATAGCTCTTGCTCGATCCTAAGCTTCTCACACTTGCTCATTTGCTCAAAACATTTAAATTCAAGCTTTAAATCTCTCTCAAAGTTCATCTTTTGCTCTAGCTTTGTTCTTTCAAGTTTTTGGGTCACTAACCTATTAACTTTGAGCTTTGAGTCTATTTCCCTTCAGTTTCTTTTTGAAAATGTCTTCTAAGATCACCAAGAAGTCCCACAAAACCGCTGCAAGCTCCCAGGAACGTCGTGATGCTGATCTTGAACCAAGAGGTGAAGCTAGGAGAGCCACTCGACGGGTCAGTCGATCGACCACTCGACCGAGTGATGGGTCGAGCAGTCGGTCGAGCCAGGTGCCGAGTCTCAGGAAAAAGCCAATTGTGGAGGATCCTGAGAGGACTGAGAGTGAGGAAGAAAGAGAACCTACTATTGTTGAGTTGATAAGGGGATACAGAAACAAAGGGAAGAGGCCAGCAGTTGAAGTGGAGCAAGAAGAAAGTGAGAGTGAAAGTGAAGAGATGAGTGAAGAAGAAGAATTGAGGGATGATGGAGAAGCTGAATCTTGTGGGCTGTCAAAGAAGCAGCTGTATGATGCTTTTATGAGAATGGAGTTCCTGGGAACTAGATATCCTCACAAGGAGACCATGGAGAAGCTTGCTATTGATGAAGATGTGGCATGTCTTTTTGAGAAGAGCAGCCTCACCAAGTTCATAGGGCTTTGCATGGAAGGCTATAGAGAGGAAAGCTGTGAGTTCCTAGCCACTGTCAAGCTACACCAACACTTGAGGAAGAGTGCTGAACATGGAGCTGGTCACATCTCATTCACCATCAAGGGGAAGAAGCATGAATTTTCATTGAAGAAGCTGGCTGAGGTGTTTGGATTTGAGGTTGGGAGCCATAGGAGTTTGATGGTTCCAAGGGAGGAGTTGTATGCTGTATGGGAGACCATTGGGGACAACAAATATTACTCATCTTCCAACTCCAAGAGCTCAAGAATAAGGAGTCTAGTCCTAAGGTATTACCACAAGGCTCTTGCCAATACTTTCTTTGCAAGAAAGGAGACTGGAAACATCAATGAGGGGGAGCTGAAGATGATTGACTTGGCCCTTAATGGAGTTCTTCTTCAAGCAAGAAATGGAACCATCATCCTTGGTAGCACTGTTGAAACTGATCTTGGGATGGTGCTAATAGATCATATGATTTATTTGAGGAGTTGGGTAGGAAAGCTTGAGAACAAGGGTTCAAGAGGAGCACTTACCATTGGAGGCATCATCACTCCAATCCTTCAAGCTGCTGACATCCAACCTAGAGGAGAAAGAGTCTTACCAAGATGGATTGACTCAAGCTACCTCACCTCCACTCTCATCCTTGCCAAGGAGCTACATCAAGGAAATCANTATTGATGAAGATGTGGCATGTCTTTTTGAGAAGAGCAGCCTCACCAAGTTCATAGGGCTTTGCATGGAAGGCTATAGAGAGGAAAGCTGTGAGTTCCTAGCCACTGTCAAGCTACACCAACACTTGAGGAAGAGTGCTGAACATGGAGCTGGTCACATCTCATTCACCATCAAGGGGAAGAAGCATGAATTTTCATTGAAGAAGCTGGCTGAGGTGTTTGGATTTGAGGTTGGGAGCCATAGGAGTTTGATGGTTCCAAGGGAGGAGTTGTATGCTGTATGGGAGACCATTGGGGACAACAAATATTACTCATCTTCCAACTCCAAGAGCTCAAGAATAAGGAGTCTAGTCCTAAGGTATTACCACAAGGCTCTTGCCAATACTTTCTTTGCAAGAAAGGAGACTGGAAACATCAATGAGGGGGAGCTGAAGATGATTGACTTGGCCCTTAATGGAGTTCTTCTTCAAGCAAGAAATGGAACCATCATCCTTGGTAGCACTGTTGAAACTGATCTTGGGATGGTGCTAATAGATCATATGATTTATTTGAGGAGTTGGGTAGGAAAGCTTGAGAACAAGGGTTCAAGAGGAGCACTTACCATTGGAGGCATCATCACTCCAATCCTTCAAGCTGCTGACATCCAACCTAGAGGAGAAAGAGTCTTACCAAGATGGATTGACTCAAGCTACCTCACCTCCACTCTCATCCTTGCCAAGGAGCTACATCAAGGAAATCATATTTTCAACTTTGAGCTTCCAACACTTGGGAAAAAGCAACTCATTTTGCCTAACCAAGAGCTCACCTCCATTCAAGAAGGAGCCAACATTGATTTTTGGCCAGCTGAGGAGCATTGGTTTGATGGAGTGATTCAACAAAGAGTTGAGGAAGCTGGGAATGCACAAGTAGCTGATGGAGAGGAGCAGTTCTACTTTGAAGATTATGAGCCAAATCCAAGAGATAGTAGAGGAGTAAGGGAGAATGCAAAGAGAATGACTCTCTTGCAAAGATGGAACAAGTGGAATGGGAAGAGGTTTGATAAGCTGAAGAAGAAGGTAACCAACATGGCTAAGTCTATCAAAGGCTTGAAAAAGGAGATTGCTGAGCTGTNCTAGAGGAGAAAGAGTCTTACCAAGATGGATTGACTCAAGCTACCTCACCTCCACTCTCATCCTTGCCAAGGAGCTACATCAAGGAAATCATATTTTCAACTTTGAGCTTCCAACACTTGGGAAAAAGCAACTCATTTTGCCTAACCAAGAGCTCACCTCCATTCAAGAAGGAGCCAACATTGATTTTTGGCCAGCTGAGGAGCATTGGTTTGATGGAGTGATTCAACAAAGAGTTGAGGAAGCTGGGAATGCACAAGTAGCTGATGGAGAGGAGCAGTTCTACTTTGAAGATTATGAGCCAAATCCAAGAGATAGTAGAGGAGTAAGGGAGAATGCAAAGAGAATGACTCTCTTGCAAAGATGGAACAAGTGGAATGGGAAGAGGTTTGATAAGCTGAAGAAGAAGGTAACCAACATGGCTAAGTCTATCAAAGGCTTGAAAAAGGAGATTGCTGAGCTGTAGAGTGGAAACTCATCTCCTAGCCAACATTCAAGCCCTTTGAGGAGAAGCAGCTCAACTAGAGCACTTTCAAGGGTTGTGAATCCTGTGGAACCAGCTAGGGCTTCAATGTATGAGCCAAATCAGAGGAAGAGGAGCTCAAGTACCCGAGAACAACAATTTTCAAGGCACTCGACCGGGTCACTCGAGCACCCACTCGACCGAGCACCTCCAATGCACTCGGCCGAGTACCTTCCCAGACCACCTTATGGCTTCCCACCTCCAGCTGCTTATCCAGGTTATCAACATTACCCACCCATCCCACCCCAGTACTTTATGGATCCAGCACTCTACCAGCAGTACCAGCAGTACCAGACTCAAGATTTGGAGACTCGCAACCCAGCTCGACCCCCCCACTCGAACTGGCACTCGACCGAGTCAAGGTCGATTGGCATAGTCGAGCTGCCCCAAAGCCTTTCTCCAAGCCACCAAGAAGACCCCAACTACTCCTATGACAGCATGCAAATGGATGTGGACAACTTCTTCCACAATCCCTAAGGTACCATCATCACCTTACCATTGTTTATATCATAGCATTTGATGTTGTGTTTTGTTTGTTTTTAAGTCTTGAATCCTCTTACAAATTTAATTCACACAGAGGACTGTGTGATTTAAGTTTGGGGGAGGGTTCTAGATAGCATTTGATGTTGTGTTTTGTTTTCTTATTTCAAATTTTTATCATCATCATGTAGCACTTGCATTTCATCTAAGGCATAGAAAAACCATAAAAATTTGAAAATTTTTGCAAAAATCTTTATAAAAAGAGTGTTCATGTAGTTTGCATTGCATATTTAAAGTGATTTGTTTAGCATATAGGACTGTTTGCATTAGGGATTTATATTGAGTTCTTCCTTGTTAGCTTGTTTAATTCACTAGACTAGGATCAATGCCCAAGTTAATAGTACTTTGATGCTAGTTGAGTGGTTAGAAGCATAAGACTGAACCAAGCCTTGAATTCCTGCATTGCATTTGGTCTAAATTGAAGCATGTTGTGATTTGATTCCATTTCCTATTTATAAGAACCTAATATTGACTTTCAATTATCAATGTGTGCATTGCTTTAAACTCATGGATACCATATACATATTTGGATCATCTTCTTCCTTTTTACCACTCTTGTTGATCCAAGTAGCTGATTTCCTCATTAAGAATCAGTTCCCCTACCCCTAAACCAAACCTTCTTTCAAGCCATGTTTATTCTTGTGTGTGTGAGGCCTATTTTTGGGATTGAGCTTGGTAGAAAGTGTTAGGTTTGAACTGACAAGAGTAAAGCCTTGTGTAGTTCTAGTTTGCATTTTTCAAACTAGATAGGACTAGGTGGTTCACTTGTTGGGTTTGGGACTTGGCTATTATGAAAAGAAAAGAGGAAAAAGAGAAAGAAAAGGTTAGAGTCTTTAGGAGGGGAATGTGTTTAAGAAAATTTAAAGTCTAGTGAAAGAATGGGAAGAATAAGGTTGTTTAAAGATGGTTCTAGTTAAAGAAAAGAAAGAAAGAAAAGAGAAGTCTAGCAAAATGCTTATATGTCTTAAGAATAAGAAGAAAAGAGAACCATAGCAAATAAGTAAGAATCCCCCATTCCACTAGAAAGATCAAATAAGAAACCTCTCCTAAGACTTTAAAACCAAAAGAGAAAAGGGTGAAAAAGAAGAAAAGAAGTTAAAGGGTAGCACTAGGATCAATTGGGTTTAGATTGATAGGATAAACACTTTGGGTGCCTTTGGGTAGACAAGGTTTTGTTCTTGTATGTGTCTAAGTGTTCTTACCTTTAGCATTCTTCTAAAGCTCAATCCATTTTTTATGAGAGAACCTTGATATTGATAAGCCCTACTCTAAAAAGAGACCATCATTGTCTCTAAACCCTTTATTGCCAAGCCAAATGAGTTTAAGCATTGCATAGAATTGATTCATGTTCTTGATTAATGAATGTTAAAGGAAATGGTTGATTTGAATGCATGTGGATGTCTAAGGCTCAAATCAGTGAAGGTTGTGATATGCTTGTCTAAAGTCTTTAAGTATAGCTCATTCAACTTGCATCATAGTACTAGTAACTTGGACATTGATTCTAGATGGTCTATTTGCAAGCTTTAGGAGCTGAGATCCCACTTTTAAACCTCACTTACCTTCTTATGTCTTGTTTATTTGCTTGAGGGCAAGCAAAGACTAAGTTTGGGGGTGTTGATGTTCATATATTTTACCATGTTTTCCCTTAGTTTATTCACATCTTTTGCATCTTTTTCTATCCATTCTCACCACTATTGTGTAGCTTTAGGACTAATCATGCATTATAGTGTAGTTGCATTGCATTTGCATCTTTTCATGCATAAACAGGTGATTTTGGAGCTTAAGGAGCATGGAAGCAATGGAGAAGAGATGTGAAGCAATCATGAAGAGGAAACAAGGGAGTTAAGGCTGAAGAACAGGGAATCCGGAGTCCAGCTCGACCAAGCACTCGACCGAGTGGGAGATGGACTCGACCGTGTGGATTTGCACAAGAGAAGCCAGCTCGACCCCCAGCTCGACCGAGCACTGGTCGAGTTGACCGATGCGTGGACCACTTTGACTTTTCCCATTTTTAGGGCTTCCACCTTCCCCACTATATAAGGACTTGTACTGCAGCCACCTGAACCAAGTTTTAATCTAGATTTTTAGTCAGCTTTTCAGATATTTTAAACCTAGTTTTTGCCTTTTAAGGAATATTATTCCTTTTGCTTTTTATTTTCTTTTTTGGATCTTGTACTTGGAAAAGAAGAATTTCCTCATACTTGTTGGTTGAATAACTTTCTAAGTATTGAGAATCTGAGTTTGATTTCTTCTTTAAAGTTGTAGATCTTAATCTTATCTTTCTAATCATGCAAGTTTCAATGATTTCTGGGTTTATGATTTGTTTCATCATGTCTTGTTGTGAGTAGTCTTCTTAGGATCTTGAGGATGGGTTAGGATAGATTGATCTTGTGGTATATCTGATTTGATCAAGCTTGATTGTTGTAGATCTCTTCTAGGCTAGATGTTCTTAATGCTGATCCTATATCTGAGAGGGTAGGATCTGATCTCAAGCTTTTTGGCATCACACCAATGTTTAAGAAGCATAGATAAGGCTAGATCTAGAGCTTACCATTAGGCTTGCTAAGAGATTAGAGGTCTTGTTTGGTTTGAGATGTATTGCTTAATGCCTGCTTGTGTAGATTCTTTTCATTGTGAGAGCAAGTCTAGGATTGCATAGGTTTGATTGTCTCTTGACCATGAGAGTGGGAGAGACTTGTCTTAGATTAATATGTCTAGAGGTTAGCTCATAGCATTGCTTGAGATTTGTTGATCAAGTTAGATTACCACAATGATTAGTTTACCCCATGAATCCATCCTCAGGAACCTTCTTTGTTTATTGAATCCTTAGTTTAAATATCATCGTTTGCTTGTTGTTTGATCTGATTTAGCATTGCTCTGTTTTTCTTGTCCTGCTCTGTTTTCACGTTTTAGTCCCACTCGACCACCCACTCGACCTACACTCGGTCGAGTGCTGATCGAGCTGTTCCCCAGATTTCTTGTTTATGTTTTGTGTTTGTCTTGTTTCATTCCTGTTTGATTTCCATTGCATTCACTTAGCATCTAGTTTATTACTTGTCTTGCATTAGTTCATATCTAGTGTTTACAGTTTCTATTTCTGTTCTTAGATCATAATCATTCTGTTTTATTTGCATCTAGTTCTTAGTTCTTGCAGTTTACTTTCTGCTTTTATCATTTTCATCTTAGGATTGTTAGTGACAAACAATCATTACATTTGGCTTAACTTAGAATCATATGCATATCTTGATTGTTCACAAGCACTCAGACTGGATTGATACCTCTTATACTGCAACTGCATAAGGGGAATTGAAACACCCATCATCATTCCATATCATACACTTTCACACACATTCACCATTCACCACACAAAATATACATGTTTCATAAAGCCCAAGAGAAGAAGGATCTAGAAGAGAAGAGAGCAAAATATCTTATGGAAGAAGTCACATGTTCACCTTGGGGACGAGTGTAGGCGAGTCAACCAAGGAAAGGAAGGTCGCTTTCATCATGAAACCGATCAAGACTAGTCACATGAGAATATCTCTCCTTCCCTTTGTATCTCTAACGGCTAGAAGCTTATTGTCTTTCTATATATAGCTATGTAAAAAACATAAGAACAATTCTAATTAAGTTCTTTGAATTCTCATTCTCTTTCATCTCTTATTCTCTCGTTTCTCTCGATTCTTGTTTATTTCATTCCGCAATTCTAACACTTTTGAGAGAAAAGAAGAGAGAAAATATGTTCTTGAGTGTTCTAGTGGTTTTTGGGAGATTTGAGGCTGTTCCTGTAGAGAACTGTAGCTGGTATCGTTGTAGGAGCTTCCTAGGAGCGTTGTTTTGCTTGTTTGAGGTTCAGAATCTTCTTTAGCAAAGTTGAGTGCATGACCATGGCTTACCTAAGCTTGAGATTTCTCTGACAGCTTGTTTATGTGTTGTTTAGCTTGTTAGAACGCTGTTTAAGGCTTTGGGAAGCTTTCTTGTGGCTTGGGATAGAGTTTTCTTGGTATAGGAACGGAGATCAAGGGAAAAACGATGCTCGGCATGTGCTTCGGTTGATGCACGTTTGTCGGTTGATGCACTTTGTGCGTCGGTCGATGCAAATGCGAGGACGGCGCGATTTGACCTAGGAACATCGATCTATGCCCTGTGGAGGAGTCGATCGATGCAACTAGGGTTTTTTGTGAAATGTCGAGCAAGCGTCGGTCGATGCAATGTGAGTGTCGGTCGATTCAAGTTTCACTTGCATCGGTCGATGCAGATCATGCGTCGGTCGATGCAACCCCTGATGGTGTCGGTCGATGCAATGCCTGGTTTTTTTTGTTGGTTGTTGTTTAATGGTTAGAGTATCTCAATTGCTTGTGTGTATAGCCCAATAGATGGGAGGATTGCCTCACTGAGTGTTTATAAAATACTCATGCATCTCAATTTGTGTTTGTGGTGCAGGTAAAGGCAAAGTGTGATCGTGGAATCAAGGCAATGAAGAGGAAAATGTTCTAGCGACTCGATTGGTTGTTGTCTTGCATTGCTAGGTTGCTAGAGTGGGGTCAATTGGAACATTGCTAGGTTACTAGTTCTCTGTTTCTTGATGTTTGGTTATTGGATATTTGTTAATATTGAATAATGCTATTTATTATTGGATATTTATTGGATATTGGTATTGAGTATTTTCGGCTGTTTGCTTTTATTGTGGTTAGGTGGCTAGTGGGTATGGGACCACTAGCTTAGATTATCATTATTAATATTATATTTATATTTATTATTAATTATTTAAAAAACACGGGTCGGGTCGTTTCAGTGATCATATGTTTTTCTGGGCAAATATAGCTATTTTTTTTGAGAATTTGTTAAAAATACCCTTTTTGGCCATTTTATTTTTGCCCTCCTTTAATTTTTAATGACCATTTTACACTTAGATGAAAAATATTTTATTCAATAAAAAGAAAAACAAAATTTTCCCGCCAAAAAAATTTTCTGACATATTTTCCCGCCAAAAAATTTTCGAAAAAAAATTTCCGCCAAAAAGTTTTTTGTCATAAAAATTTTGACAAAAAAAACTTCCCGCCAAAATTTTTCCCGCCAAAAAAACTTTACAAGGTTTTTAAAAGATTTTGTAAGGTAGAAACCTTATAAACACCATGTAAACGCTTTTACAAAATTTTTAAAAGAGCTTTAAAAGTTTTTTAAAGAGTTTTAAAAGGTTTTTAAAAGAGTTTTAAAAGGTTTTAAAACGTTTTTTTAACAGTTTGTAAACGCTTTTACAAGGTTTTTATAACCTTTTTAAAAGGTTTTTAAACACTTTGTAAACGCTTTTACAAGGTTTTTAAACACCTTGTAAACGTTTTTAAACACCTTGTGAAACGACCGACCTCTTTTTAAAAAAAAATATTAAATAATAAATATAATATAATATAATAATAAAATAAACTACAACTAGTGGTCCCATACCCACTAGCCACCTAACCACAAACACTTTCATCAGCGGAAATAACCAACCAATATCCAATAATAATCCAATAATAAAATATAACAATATTCAACATAATCAATATCCAAAACAACATAAATCATAGAACCAGCAACCTAGCAATGTTCTAATGACCCAACTCTAGCAACCTAGCAATGCCAGACAACATAAAATCCGAGTCCCTAGAACATCCTCCTCTTCATTGCCTGGATTCCACGATCACACTTTGCCTTTACCTGCACCACAAACACATATTGCAATGCATGAGTATTTTACAAACACTCAGTAAGGCAATCCTCCCATCTACTGGGCTGTACACACAAGCAATAGAGTATCAGTAATCTTCACACAACAATCAACACACGTCAATCACAAAACAGGACTTAGCATCGACCGATGCCACACTAGCATCGACCGATGCCAAATGGAGAAGCATCGATCGATACAGAAGCTGCATCGATCGACACAAGTATAACTTGCATCGACCGATACCCAGTCTGCATCGACCGACGCATGCTCGACGCACACGAAAAACCCTAAAGTTCATCACGCCGTCCTCGCACTTGCATCGACCGATGCAAGCTATGCATCGATCGACGCAACGTCGAGCACCGTGATTTCTCCGAAGCTTCTCGCCAGATTTCGTTCCTACAACCACAAAACTCAATCCCAAGCCACAAGAAAGCTTCCTAACGTCGATAGCAACAATCTAATACGTCTAACAACATACAACAAGCAAACTACTGAATTCTCTAGCTTAGATAAGCCATGGTCCTGCACTTACCTGTGCCAAGACGAATCTGAACAACAAACAAGCAAAAACACGCTTCTAGGAAGCTCCTACAACAATCCCAGCTACAGATCTCACCAAGAAACGCCCCAAATCTCCAGAAATCACCAAGAACTCTCAAGAACTTTTCTGTCTTTTCTTTTCTCTCCCAGAAACGGCCAAACACCAATGAGACAAAAAGAAAACGAGTTAAGGGTTTTCCCTTTCTCTTTTCCCCAAAATGCAGCGTTTGACTTAAGTCAAAACGCACAGAATTGAGCCAGCATCGACCGATGCTCCTACTGTATCGATCGATGCACATCCCAAACCGGAATTCCGGTTCAAGGATGTTACAATTCTCCCCCACCAAACTGGATTCGTCCCCGAATCCCGATCAACCATCAGCCAAGGACTCCCGTGCAATCGTCTCCACGGCCCGCACTCCTCCGTCCGATCTACAGAAGGTCACCTCTAGGCGATAGACTCACCCTCCAGGCATCATTTGCTCTCGACTTTTGGACTTTCCTTTTTCTCATAGGCCTAAACCTTGAGTTTCATTGGCTCCTCATCAGACCTAAGTCTGCATGCCAATGTTGGCTCCTCATCGGGCCTAAGCCCGCATGCCATAATATATATAAGGAGAAATCCAAAACTCGTCTCTCGGGTTACCACCCTACAGCGCGCCCCCGGATCGTCATCCGAAGTCGATATACCAACCATATTCCCAAGCCACAAAGTCTCTGCATATGGCAGTACTAGGAGAACCTAAGTCCTCCAAGAGCCGCGAGCAAACAATTCCGAACACGTCTGAGTCCTATCCCTATCCAGGTTTCCTTCCCGTGGCTCTCGTAAAATATCTCAATGTCCAACCAACCATATATCCCCTCACTGGAATACCTCATGACCACACAAGGATCATATACATGCCACAAGGGCCGCCACTAAAGCCAAACAAAATTTCCTAAAGAGGACCGCCACCAAGGCCAAACAAAATGTCCTAAAGTGGACCGCCACCAAGGCCAAACAAATGTCCTAAAGAGGACCGCCACCAAGGCCAAACAAATGTCCTAAAGAGGACCGCCACCAAGGCCAAACAAATGTCCTAAAGAGGACCGCCACCAAGGCCAAACAAATGTCCTAAAGAGGACCGCCACCAAGGCCAAACAAATGTCCTAAAGAGGACCGCCACCAAGGCCAAACAAATGTCCTAAAGAGGACCGCCACCAAGGCCAAACAAATGTCCTAAAGAGGACCGCCACCAAGGCCAAACAAATGTCCTAAAGAGGACCGCCACCAAGGCCAAACAAATGTCCTAAAGAGGACCGCCACCAAGGCCAAACAAATGTCCTAAAGAGGACCGCCACCTAGGCACTCTGGCTAAACAGCCCGCCACAAAGGCCATCTGTCCCGAAGGACCGTCACAAAGACCATCTGTCCCGAAGGACCGTCACAAAGAAACTCTGGCTAAACAGCCCGCCACAAAGGCCATCTGTCCCGAAGGACCGTCACAAAGACACTCTGGCTAAACAGCCCGCCACAAAGGCCAAACAAATGTCCTAAAAAGGACCGCCACTAGGCCACACAAATGTCCTAAAGAGGACCGTCACAAAGACTCTCTGGCTAAAAAGCCCGTCAGAAAGACCACACATTGTCCAAAAAGACCGCCACACACGGGCACATTGACTCGAAATTCCGCCACAAAGGCCACAAAAGCCCCCTCCAAGGCTTCCCACCGCTACAATGAACAAATTCTCTCTTCCGAAAAACTTTCCATAAATAGCACTTTCCATTTTTGGAACCTTTCCACTTCAGGAAAACTTCTATTTCGGGAAACTTTCCCCAAATCCCGCCTCACAGACACTTTGTACCTTGAGCACCACCTCATCTTGTTACTGAGTCGCACAACCAACCACCCCAAGCGACCGAGTAAAGAGAGATGGGCTGGAATACTCCATTCTCGCTCCAGCCACGGATTACAGACGGAACCAGACTAGGCAAGCTCAAGTCGTGGTTGCTTCTCATACCACTTCTTAAACCTTGCCTTCATCCTCGCCTCAGGCTCCCAAGTCTGCTCCTCCACACCATCACAGTCCCAAAGGACTCTCATCAAAGGAATCTTCTTCTTCCGAAGTTCCTTGATCCTCCTCTCGAGAACCCTCACTGGTCTCGCCTCCAAAGTCATGTTAGGCTGAAGATCCTCAGGAATCTTAGCCAACACCTGCTCACCCTCACGGAGACACTTCCGCAACATAGACACATGGAAAACCTTATGGAATGCACGCATAACCTCAGGTAACTCCAATCTATATGCCACTGGTCCAACCCGCTCAATCACTCTGAATGGACCCATATACCTCGGACTCAACTTAGTCTCTGACAATGACCTGTTCGGACCCCGCAACATGGCCATCTTGAGGTACACTCTGTCTCCCACCTGAAACTCAAGATCTCTCCTCCTCCTATCTGCATAACTCCTCTGCCTATCCTGAGCCTCCTTCATGTTCAGCTTGAGAACCCGAATCTTCTCTGAGGTCTCCTGAACAAAACTAGCACCAAACATGCTCCTCTCCCCCACCTGAGTCCAGCATAATGGTGTACGACATGGCCTCCCATACAAAGCCTCATAAGGAGCCATCTTAATACTCGCCTGATAACTGTTGTTGTAAGCAAACTCTACCAGGTTCAGGTGATCTGCCCAATGGCCACCCCAATCCAACACACACATCCTCAGCAAATCCTCCAGCGTCTGGATCGTCCTCTCTGACTGTCCATCAGTCTGGGGATGATAAGCTGTACTCATATGCACCTTAGTGCCCATCTCTGCCTGAAATGCCTTCCAGAACACCGAAGTGAACTTAGAATCCCTATCAGACACAATGCTCGCTGGCACCCCATGCAACCTGACTATCTCCCTCACATACTTCTTAGCCAAGACCGCTGCTCCATCAGTCTTCTTAATGGCCAGAAAATGTGCTGACTTAGTCAACCGGTCCACAATGACCCAAATAGCATCAAAGGTCCGTGACACGGGCAATCCTACCACGAAATCCATGGTGATCATATCCCACTTCCACTCAGGAATGGGTAAACTCTTCAGTAACCCGCCAGGAACCTGATGCTCAGCCTTCACTAGCTGACACACATCACACCTCGAAACCCAACTAGCCACATCCTTCTTCATCCCGACCCAATGATAGTACCTCTTGAGGTCACGGTACATCTTAGTCGCTCCTGGATGAATGGATAACTTGCTCGCATGAGCCTCTCTCAGAATCTCCTGTCTCAACTCCTCATCCTTGGGCACACACACACGACCGTGCACCAAGATAGTACCATTATCTGAGACCTGATACTCTGAATCCACATCCTTAGAGGCATTCACCAGCCCCAAATCCTTCTCCTGAGCCAACCGCACTCTACTCAGAAGATCTGCTCTATCTACTGCTTCCAAACCCAACGGTTCCTGTGAAACAGCACACAAGCTCAAAGCACTGATCTCCCCTACCAGAGACTCCATCTCCTGCTCCTGAGCCGAAGCTACCCTCTTCCGACTCAGAGCATCTGCAACCGTGTTAGCCTTACCAGGATGATAGGCTATCTCCAAATCATAATCTGCCACAAGCTCCATCCACCGCCTCTGTCTCAAATTCAGCTCAGGCTGAGTGAATATATACTTCAGGCTCTTATGATCTGTAAACACCTGTACCTTTGCACCATAAAGATAAGATCTCCAAATCTTCAGGGCAAAAACTACAGCACCCATCTCCAAATCATGAGTAGGATAGTTGCCTTCATGCACCCGCAACTGCCGCGAAGCATAGGCAATCACCTTCCCATGCTGCATCAGAACACAACCCAAACCAACTCTAGATGCATCTGTATAAACCACATAGGGTTCTCCCTGCTCAGGCAAAGCCAACACTGGCGCAGTAGTCAACATCTCCTTCAGGCTTGCAAAGCCTTCCTCACACTCTTCTGACCAGACAAAAGGAACATCCTTCCCTGTCAACTTAGTCATAGGACGTGCTCTGCTTGCAAACCCCTGCACAAACCTCCTGTAGTAACCTGCCAATCCAAGGAAACTTCTGATCTCTGTGGCATTCTGCGGTCTAGGCCAATCTCTGATAGCCTGAATCTTCTCTGGATCTACAGAAACCCCCTCTGCAGAAACAATGTGACCCAGAAAGCCCATCTCACGCTGCCAAAAACTGCACTTGCTCAACTTAGCAAACAACTTCTGCTCCCGCAGCTTCTCCATAACTGCTCTCAAATGCACTGCATGCTCCTCAGGACTCTTAGAATAATCCAGGATATCGTCGATGAAAATGATGACAGATACATCCAGAAACTCCTGAAACACACGGTTCATCAATCTCATAAACGCTGCTGGTGCGTTAGTCAGCCCGAAAGGCATCACCACAAACTCATAATGCCCATACCTTGTCCTGA
>NC_025699.1:22843048-22916031 GCF_000633955.1 Camelina sativa
TTGGCCTTCCTGGAGGATTCCTAACAAAAGGCGGTTTACATCTGGACAGTGTAATATCAGTAGGAACGATGCAGGATGTATCTATCAGCATTATCGCCTCCGCATACCCACTGCAGAGGCTGTCTCTACGGAAGTATGGATGGTGCTGGTTTATAACTGATACGTTGGCCGTATATGCGGCTGCGATAGCATGTACGCATGGCATCCTCTCTAGATCAAAACGCCTACATGAACACCTCTTATACCTCAGATTGACAACATGCGTTGAGTTACCACCACTTACTTCAAATCGATCTTCATCAATTTCTTGAACCTTTAGACGCCTTGACTGTTCAATACGTGCCTATGAGTAAATCAAAGCGTAAGTTCATATAACCAAAACAACACAACATATCCACTAACATTTTTCATGCCTTTCGTTAACATATATATCGATGGATATGTTAATGAATGTCACACCTGTAACAGGTTCTCCACTCCTTTGGTGAGTAAAGTTGGCATTGCGGCAGCTTGTTTTCTCCTTGTAGCAAACCAACGTGTCAACATATTCCGAACAGCTTCTAGTAACTCTACAATGGGATAGGCTCTGGCAGGATTCAGTACTTTGTTTAGCGATTCTGCAATGTTGCTCGTGGTGAAGTTGTACCTATCACCAGGAAAGTGCGCCCTGCTCCACTTGGTTACATCTGCACGAACCAAGTAAGCATGCAGTTGCGGATTCGCTTCTTGAATTTGCTGGAAGATTTCTTCGAAATCAACTACACGGTACGCTGCAGCTGCTTTTTTTACCAGCCGGAATGTTTCGCTCCCACTAAATCTCAGGATAATATTCTTGTGAAGATGATAAGTGCAGATTCCTCGACTTGCCAGGGGGTACACTTTAGCGATAGCTTTACCAATAGATTTATGCCGGTCAGATATCAGTGCAAGCTCTTCATCATCAGGAATTACACTACTTAATTGAGTAAAGAACCATTCCCACGACACGTCGTTCTCTGTATCAACAACCGCATACGCCAGAGGGAAAATATTAAAATTCCCATCTTGTGTTGTCGCTATCAGAAGAGTCCCTTTGAATTCACCTTTCAAAAAGGTTCCATCTACAACTACAACTTTCCGCATATACCTGAAACCCTTAATGCATCCAGCAATCGCAATGAAAACATACTTGAATCTGTCTTCTGCATCAACGACCAGTCTAGTAAGGGTCCCCGGATTAGAGGACCTCAGCCTGTATAAATATGCCGGTAATTCAGCGTATCCACTTTCAGGTGTACCCCTAACATACTCCCGCGCCTTTATAAGTGTACGATGTGCCTTCCAGTAGCCAAGCTATTATATGAAAATGGTCAGTAAAAGACATCAGCACTAAACAATATCAACTAGATCGAATTATATATATGTGCAGTGCAGGCCATAGAATCAACTAATTTCTGACAAACTCAACAAACTTAAGCTACGATCTGTTTGTACACCCTATAAACAAGTACACTCACAGAGCCAACCATAAAACAAACATATTAAAGTATTCCAGTAGCCAACCTGTACACCATATCGTAGGTTGAGCCCATCCCCAACAAGATTTGGCACAACAGAACTTCCCACACCACCAACATAATCCTTGTATAATTGAGCTAGGATTGGTGGTTTAGCATTACGGCTACGGCCATATCGTTCCGTAACAGAGCAAGTATGTTCACGACAATATCTGCGAATATGAAACACCGGCGAATCACCCATGGTTGAAGCCCGTATTCTCCATTTACAACCTTTTACCCAACACTCAACGATTAACAAAACGGGCGTTGAATATCGAACATTGTAATCATATTTATCTAATACACTCAGCACCCTCAACCTTGCCACCAATGTTTCTTTGCTATCAAACTTATCCCCCACAGCAATATCACCACCTCCGTTTTCTATTTTGCGAACCTCCTTCTCAATTGCATCAGCTGCAGAGTTAGTCTTGCGGGTACGGTTATTTGATTCTGTGTTACACACATTTTCCTCTATACAAGACCCACCCCCAGGTCCGTCGTCCAATGATTCCTCTGCTTCATCCGGGGCGAAGTTGGAGTACAGCAGATAGTCTTCATCCCCTGAACTTGCACCATCGCTGTCGTCACAGTAATCAAATCTACTGTTGTCCTCGTCATCTGCTTCATCTTCATCTAGATCATTTCCTACATTATCTTCACCGTCTTCCTTCCGACTCTCGTACTCATCATCTTTCTCTCCCATTTCCTCTGCCACGCCTACGAAATCATCTACAACGACTTCAGGGGTCTTGGGTGTTGGTTCTGGGGTTTTCGGTTTAACTTCCTCGAACAAGGTTTCACCAGATTTAGCTTCGATCTCAACGCATAGCCGGATGAGTTCACTCCTATGCTGTTTGAGAAAGTTTTGAAACTGCCGACCATTCGAAACAATCACCGGTGGCATATAACATCCGCTTTTTTTATATCTATCTAACATATAGCTCAACTTTATCGCGGAAGTTCTTTCACAGAAACCAAAGTCATCGTACACCATAGCAGTAAAGTCTTCAAACTTTGTTTCTTTATCGGCAACTATAATCCTGCACCCTTTCCTAGTATCAACATCAAACAACCAGCGCTTTTTGTCTACCCTCCACCTCCCACACGCCAATACGATATCTTGCTCTTCCATGGATGAACCGAGATCAAAGATTAAAGAAACTGAGTAGGAAAAAGACGTTTGCTCCGGCAGACAAACAGAACACGATTGATGAATCTGCTACAAACTTTATTACATGAACACCATAGATCGGAAGAACAGTAAAGGTGTTTAGATCTTCTTCCAATAAGTCTATCGCAACGCTCGACTGTCTTTGCCAGCTCAAACAAATTCGTGTTATTCTGGTAAGACTTTACAGCTGTCAATCTTGCTTACTAAATCTACCACGGACAAGAAGCCTACCACAACACTACGAAAACTATTTCAAAAAACAAACAAAGTATACCAAAAATATCTGTAAGGAGAGAAGGCTGTCGCATAAATCTGTCGCAACATGCCATTAGTCTACCATAAATATCTTCCCACCCTGTTACGTTTGCCGCTACACGCGCTTAAAACAAAAGTCTATCATCAAAGGGAAATTCCTCTACCAACTTAATCTAACGAATCGATTTCATGTACGTCCACCGATAAGTGTACCAACACTACAACTAAGTGTACCATCTACAGTGACCGATAAGTGTACCAAGACTACAACTAAGTGTACCAAAAATATCTGACGTACACCTTTAATCAGTCCACGTGTATAAATCTACCATCAAAAGATCGGTAGACTTAGTCCCAACTTCCAATGTTTTTTTTTTTCTTAATGGCATTAGCCGTAATTATGTTTTTCTCAACACTAGTTTCAGGGGTAGTATAGGTACAAGGTGTTAGTCTAGTCATTACAAACAATTGTATGTTGCTTTTGTAATAAGGAAGCTTTTATGCAATATTCTAGTAACTCACCCTTTTATTAATTTATCGATAAATTAATAATTATTAATTTATCGATAAATTAAAACCTCTATAAGTTAATAAAATTTTATGGTCCCAACCTTATTAATTTGTAGAAGTTTTACTGTAGTAGTAGATCTATTAAGCATAGTTTAGTATTTTAATAAAAACATATAATAAATTAATGGGAAATTACCTAGAATATTACATAAAAGTTGGTTTATTACTAGACTAACACGTTGAGATTTTCGACTTACTCAAATAACACATAAAAGTTTGCAAATTACTTCTATATCTGAGTTATGTGTTTTATTACAGTTTATGCCATTTATAATTAAATTTGGTTGGAAAAAAAAAACTTGAGATTTTATGCTCTTGCTCTTGAGATCTCTTACTTTAAATTGTCTTTGATTTTGGAGAGAAAGAAACACAAAAAACTTGAATGATCGATTACTTTTTTTTGGATTCTCTTAAATTTGGGTAGGCAAAAAACATCAGATTGATTCCTTCTAATTTGATTCACTTTCTCTCTCGAACTCAAACTTTCAGATCTAGTTTTTATTTTATTCTTACTTCGATATTCACTGATCTAACTTAACTCCCTAACTGGATGAGTGAAGTGGCGTAAGTATCAATTGCTGTTTTATTTGTAGATAAGTAACTTGGCAAGCATTTGGTTTCTGTCTCTCTCTCTCTCTCTCTCCATTTTTGCTACGGGTATACTGGAAATGAGATGGAGCGGTGTGGGCATAGATGAATGGTGGAGAAACGAGCAGTTTTGGGTCATTGGTTTCTTTTCCTTTTTTATTCTTTCTTCTTCACTTAAATTAAAATTAAATTTTTGGATGTTTTTGTTTCTCTGCGTTTCACACACAATTCAACAGACCCATCTTCTTCTTCTTAAGATTCTGAATCTTTTATATTGATTGATTGGCTAGCTTCTCTTCGATTTTACAAGTTTTTTGTTTATTCCGAAGCTAGTTGATGAAAAGAATCAAAAAAAAAATTATCTTGATGATGAGGAAGATAAATAATTTTTTCTTTTCTTCCTTGTGTGTGTTTGCAGGATCTGAAGGAAGCTAGGGTTTGATTTATTTATTTTGACAAATTGTAATTCGGATTATTTTTTTTTATGGGCAATCTTTAAAAGAAGAGGTAACATATGTTCTTTTAAGCTTCTCCCTTACAGGAACTTTCTTTTTTTTAGATATGTCTTGTTCTTACAAGATCCTTTTGGATATGTCTTTGAAGTTTGATATGTGGTTTCCGTGTTTCAGAGATTTTGACTAATTTTGTAAGTTACCTAAATATTCAGATGAATTGAATCTTTGACCACGATCAGATCAACCAGTCTGGTTCGTAACTCGTTTTTATCTCCAAATAATAGGCAAAAAGAGTATACAATCTTCATCAAATATGTAAACTTTAATACTCTAGGATTTATCTCTTTAGACTTGATTGACTATGTAGAGATTAACAACTCAAATCCCTAGCGTTATCATCTGCGTGTGATTAAGATTCAATCAACTTTTACTGGCTACTTAGTATTTGTAATATATCCGGACTTTGATCAGTGTTCTGAACCATAGTTTCCTCAAAACATCTCACTTTCTCAGCTTTGTCTCTAGTTGGATTGTTATATGTATTACTTAGGATAGTTTAGTCTAAGTAGGTCTCTCCGTCTCTGCTCATTAGTTTCATTTGTCTGCAGGTTTCTTACTCAAAAGTTGAATACTTTACACTATTTATATACACACACTAAAAAAGATGTTGGGAGGCAACAATAAGAACCATGTGCCGCAGGTTCTAATGAACGATAGCCAGTTTCAGTACCAGACGAACACATCGTTGAATCAGCTTCACTTGCTCGGGACGAGTAAGTTTTGTGATCTCTGTTCATATTTTGGTTCAAATGTTGTTAGAACTTTACAGAGTTTCTCTTTTGTATGTGGTTGCAGTGAGAGCTGGTTGTACTATTGATCTTGTAAATATTTTGCTAATGATAACCTTGCTCCGATGATTCGACTGTTGAGATGGGCGTTTTGAGCAATGTTTCTATTCTCCTCTTTATTTTTCTTCTTTGGTGTGTAAAGATTGTTGTTTGTAATGAGTTACGGTGTCAATATCAATGAATGAACGCAAGCCTAGTGTTTGTAGGTGATGTTTCGAGGGAACATACATACACAGCGTTAGCGTTTGTCCTTAGTTATATTAGGGATCAATAGATTGTAATACGATTCAACCGGATTCCATACCATATCAAGAAAGATGAACATCAACAGTCATTGTTATGAAACCAAAACATTTATTTAACAATAGAGTATCAGAAAAACTGACTCAGACGATTCCCACATGAGCTTGTAAAGAAAATTATAGGCTTCAACACAAGACTTCAAACTAGAGCAGTTGTTGTCGAAACGGAGAGTGACTTGATGCTTCAGAATCTGTGCTCAAGCTTCTCCTATTCCTTGAAGTACTAAGCATACCTGCATGTTACAAATTAGGTACTTAGTAATGTTAAGATCGAACGAGCAAGAACTCAGTTGGTGTTTAATGGAAGCACAAATTAGCTATATTGATTACAGCGCCATTAAAATCCTTAACATCTTGAGATGCAATTCTACAATACTAATTGTTATCTAGTAACATCTCTTACTTGTTCCATTTCCGGTGAACAAAAACGACAATATTAGTTACGGTTGCAGAAGAAGATATGTTGAAGATAACTACAAAATTACAATAATATCGTTCATTAAAACGGATTTATGGACACTAAGCAAAAGAACGTTATGTACGTACACTAATCTCAAGAACGTTATGTACGTATGCGTTCATATGTACGTACACGTTTATATGTACGTACACGTTCGATTTTAGGTTTAATGAACCCAAAATTACCAGAATATCCTCGTCTTCTACCTCTAACATACGACTGAAAACCCTAATTTCCCCTGCCTCACTTTATTTTTCACGACTTATGTCTATTTTTTTGGTTTCACTTGTGGGGTTTTTACTCAACTATTGTAGATTTTCATCTCAACATCTGATTTCTAAATTAAAAACCTATAAAAAGTGAGTTATATAGATTTCTGAAACGATATCTAGCTCTTCCATGGATGAACCCAGAGAAAAGATTAACGAAACAGAGTAGGAAAAAGACGTTTGCTCCGGCTGACAAACAGAATACGATTGATGAATCTGCTACAAACGTTATTACATGAACACCATAGATCGGAAGAACAGCAAACGTGTTTAGATCTACCTCCAATAAGTCTATCACAACGCTAGACTGTCTTTGACAGCTCAAACAAATTCGTATTATTCTGGTAAGACTTTACAGCTGTCAAAAATGCTTACTAAATCTACCACGGACAAGAAACCTACCATTACACTCCGAAAACTATTTCAAAAAAACAAACAAGTATACCAAAAATATTTGAAACGAGAGAATGCTGTCGAATAAATCTGTCGCAACAGGCCATTAGTCTACCATAAATATCTTTTGGGTCATATTGACTGTTAAAGGTGTACGTCATATATTTTTGGTACACTTAGTTTTTGATACACATATACGTCCACGATAAGTGTACCAACACTACAACTAAGTGTACCATCTACGTCGACGGCAAAGTGTACCAGCATTACAACTAAGTGTACCAAAAATATCTGACGTACACCTTTAATCAGTCCACGTGTATAAATCTACCATCAAAGGATCGGTAGACTTAGTCCCAACTTCCAATGTTTTTTTTTTTCTAATGGCATTAGTCGTAATTACGTTTTTTCTCAACACTAGTTTCAGGGGTAGTATAGGTACAATGTGTTAGTCTAGTCATTACAAACAATTGTATGTTACTTTTGTAATAAGGAAGCTTTTATGCAATATTCTAGTAACTCACCCTAAAATAATAAATGTGTCCTTCTTCCCTGGGTACGTTGAGAGGACTATGGTCGGTAGACCGGGTAAACGGGGTCGTGGTCGTAGTCGAGGATCATCGATCCAAAGATAACTAGAGGATTACTTTTTTTACTAGTTCTATCTTTCTCCCATATTAGAATCTGCTTTTTATTAAATTAAATGTAGCATGCTGATTATGTGTCAAGCTTAGGAGAGCTCCTTTCAACTATAGTGTATTATTAATTTTAGTTATTATTTTTTAATATACTCTCTTTTAATATATAAGATAGAAACTAAAATGCAAAAGCCCTAAGTTGTGGATCAAACGGGGTGGCGGGTTACAATTGGCATTAGTCTGATGTATGATGAGTTATATAGAAGTGTTTAGCTTATGATCTAGTATTTAACAAATTTTAATGTTGTTTTATTTAATATATAATATAGCAAAAAAAACAAAAAACAAAAAAAGATATAGAAACTAAGCAAAAACCCTAATTAAGTTAGGTATAGAGATGGCGCATCGGGAGAAGCTTCCATGGGAGTTGATTGAAGAGATACTCTCTCGTGTCCCACCTAAATCTCTTGTTCGCTTCAGAATCATATCGAAACAATGGAACGCTCTTTTAGACGACAAGACGTTCATGAACAACCACAAGATGACGTTTAGGTTCATCCTAGCAACTAAATCCAAGATTTATTCGGTAAGCATTGATCCCGTGATAGTGGTACGTGAGTTAACCTTAGGTACTCCCGGTTTAAAATCTTTGAAACTTGAAAACTTGGTTGATTGCAATGAGTTGTTGCTATGTGGCAAGAAGAGAGGAGCTGTTGCATGGAACCCATGGTTGGGGCAGAGTAGATGGATCAAGCCGAGTTTAATTAAAGGTTCTTATATGGAAGTCGACGGCATAGTATACGACAATAAGAAATACAAGATGGTTGCTTTTTCCTCTGGGAAGGAAGATGATCACTTTGACATGTGGAAAATTTATGACTTTGCGTCCGATGTGTGGATAGACTACAAGTCAGAACCTGGTAACAGTAGTAGCCCAAACGCTGTTAGTGGTGAAAGTGCTGTATCCTTGAATGGAACTTTGTACTGGGTCTGTTTTCGTGAAGAGAACGATCCCTTGTGCTACCACATTCGTAAATTCGACTTCTCGAGCGAAAAGTGGAAAATATTTTGTGATCTACCATGTGGGAGAAACCATGATGGGGATGCTCTCGTGCTTAGGGCCTTTAGGGAAGATCGGTTTTCGTTGCTAAAGCAATGCATTGTCACAAAGAAGATTGATATTTGGGTGACCGAGAACAAGATTAACTATGAGAATGGTGGTGATGTGGTTTGGATGAATTTCATGACTTTGTCTAGTCCTAACTTGCCGGGTTTAGTCGACAACGTACACTACTCTCAGCCAAGTTATTTCATCGAGGGTAAGAGACTCGTGGTGTGCTCTTGCGACAACACTGGTCAGGCTTGGATCTATGTTTTGGGGGATGATAAGTTGATCAGTAAAACTCGTATATTAGATTATGTGGTTGATCCTTGGCCTTTGCACTGTACCTTTGTTCCCAGTTTGGTACCTTTATTCTCAGTTTAGTTTTATTACATTTTGGCTTCTTGTTTTGGTTATTAACTACATTTAAACTAGAGATTTTACTTGTTTTATCTCTTTTCATTTGGAAAAATAAATGTTTACTAATGATCTATTTTGAGCAATCTAGATTAAAATGTCAACAGACTATCTGATTCTCGTTGTCTTGTTTGGGAAGACTGGTTCCCAACCTTACTAGCTTCGTTGTAGCGTGGAGCCTCCAAATTCGGTTACCAATCACCTTGTTCATGCATAATTCTAACTACTTAAGAACCGCAATATGTGTAATCCATTATTCAGTGAGACAATACGAAGATTGTGGTACCTTTATTTCTTACTACTATCCCGCTTCTAAAGGTGCTAAAATGAAACAGAGTAGCCAAAGAAATGAACTTGTCCAATGTCTAAAGATGAACTTCAAAATATTGATGTTTGATTCTATTGACTAGCTAGGCTAGCTTGCCCATTTCTCTGACGCTACATCAGAGTTTCCCTATTACAAAAGTCCCGTGGACAAGTGAAAAAAGACAGTAAGTAACTTTGAAATATCTTTTTTTTTGTTGCAAATACACTATTTGGTAAAGAGTTACAAAGATACAACAGAGGCGAGATAAAGACTGACATCAAGGGCCACATCAATTAAAAGAACGCGTCACCTTAAGTCCTTCCCGGAAATTAAATAGATCGACCATAAAGCTCTCTCAGGCATGTTCATCATTCACGTGGTTTGGAACCTCGGGCTGGCTGTCCAGTGGCATATACTGTGCCATTATGGCTCTGATCTCTGAGTCCATGTATTGCTGTAAAACCAGGGACATAGCAAGTTCAAAAAACATTTCCCCAAGCAATGGATATGGTAAGACATGATATGATGTTAGAGAAGAATCATGTTTTAACCAACATCTCAGACCACTCAAACAGAAGAGACTATTCTTTCGCTTTTACCACAAAAAAGAAAGCCGATAAGCGAGGAGAAGGATGGATTAAAAGCTTACCCTCAATCTATATTTGTAAACGAGGTACGCACCAGCAGCTGCAAGTCCCAATGATAACATAATAAGCCAAACGGCTGCCCAAGCTGATCTCACTTGTCCACCCGTCTTGCCTAAATTTTAACCCAAAAAAAACAGTACAAGTTATTTGTATGCATGAGGATATTAATAGAAGTGTAGAAATCCTAGTTCATGAAAACTCACTGATGCAAGTGTCATGGTCTCTCATGTAGAGAAGGTCCCCACTACAAGAGCACTCATAGCTTCCCCAGGTGTTCTTACAGCTACATTCCGGGCACTGACAGGCTTTTTTCTCCTTGCATTCATTAATGTCTAGTGAAGGAATCATGAAAATTCTTCAGCAGATGTTTATGGAATAACACAAAGAAGTACAGTAACCCAAGTGTTAACAGAGGTCTAACCTTCACACTTCTTAACACCGTCTCCTTTAAATCCTGGAGGACACTCGCATTTAATACTGTCCTTGTCCTGAAGGCATTACATGTTGAGACATAAGTATCTTACACGGTGAGATTGTGCAAAATGTGTTATACAGATGAAACACTGACCACACAAGCAGAGAACGCATGTCCATCTCTCTCTTCATGCCAACAACCTCCATTGTTAATTGTGCATCTCCCTGGCCCGCTTGCTGCAATGCAAAACACCAAATATGTACGAATCAAATAGAAGCACAACAGCAAATGCAAAGAACACAATATCCTATTGTAGAAGTCAGCCCAGTTGATCCTATTGTAAAAATACTTTTGCCACTAGTTGTAGTGATCACGCAGCCAAGATTATCTTTTTAACCCAACATCCTCTTTACAGTTCACTGACTAGGAATTATATGATATATTCCATACTGTAAGACCACAGAATGTCACACTCTGTAAGAAACCTGAGAAATATTTGGCCATTCTCGATTGGGACTGTATAACATAAGTCATAAGTCAACTTAACTATAAAAACTTTATGAAAGACGACCTGATCACTTACCCTCACAGTGGCTGTAACCATCCCCTTTAAATCGCACACCATCAACTACAGGACATACACATACTTTTCCACGAAAAGTATCCTGCAAATTAAGCAGATTAGNTAAATTTCAACCAAAAAAAAACAGTACAAGTTATTTGTATGCATTAATAGAAGTGTAGAAATCCTAGTTCATGAAAACTCACTGATGCAAGTGTCATGGTCTCTCATGTAGAGAAGGTCCCCACTACAAGAGCACTCATAGCTTCCCCAGGTGTTCTTACAGCTACATTCCGGGCACTGACAGGCTTTTTTCTCTTTGCATTCATTAATGTCTAGTGAAGGAATCATGAAAATTCTTCAGCAGATGTTTATGGAATAACACAAAGAAGTACAGTAACCCAAGTGTTAACAGAGGTCTAACCTTCACACTTCTTAACACCGTCTCCTTTAAATCCTGGAGGACACTCGCATTTAACACTGTCCTTGTCCTGAAGGCATTACATGTTGAGACATAAGTATCTTACACGGTGAGATTGTGCAAAATGTGTTATACAGATGAAACACTGACCACACAAGCAGAGAACGCATGTCCATCTCTCTCTTCATGCCAACAACCTCCATTGTTAATTGTGCATCTCCCTGGCCCGCTTGCTGCAATGCAAAACACCAAATATGTACGAATCAAATAGAAGCACAACAGCAAATGCAAAGAACACAATATCCTATTGTAGAAGTCAGCCCAGTTGATCCTATTGTAAAAATTCTTTTGCCACTAGTTGTAGTGATCACGCAGCCAAGATTATCTTTTTAACCCAACATCCTCTTTACAGTTCACTGACTAGGAATTATATGATATATTCCATACTGTAAGACCACAGAATGTCACACTCTGTAAGAAACCTGAGAAATATTTGGCCATTCTCGATTGGGACTGTATAACATAAGTCATAAGTCAACTTAACTATAAAAACTTTATGAAAGACGACCTGATCACTTACCCTCACAGTGGCTGTAACCATCCCCTTTAAATCGCACACCATCAACTACAGGACATACACATACTTTTCCACGAAAAGTATCCTGCAAATTAAGCAGATTAGTAGATTTAACAGAAATTCTTGCCAGGAATTATCACAATGTACCTTGCAAGCAGTTATATTGGCTGATTTATCTTGCCAACAACCGCCATTATTATCTAAGCACTCGTTTGTCTCCATATCTGTCAAATGCAATAGAAGATTGCAAATTTAAAATTTCACAATAAGTGTTTTTAAGTGTGATCACCAGTGTACAAAGTTTACATTTCAGCCATTTATTTGATGACCGACCACTGGGCATGTAATTCAGAAAATAAAACTATAAGAAGGAAAATCTTAGTCTAGGGCCTCTAGGCGTTCGAGTATCGGGTTGGATATTCTAGGTAAGGGTATNCCAGTTGATCCTATTGTAAAAATACTTTTGCCACTAGTTGTAGTGATCACGCAGCCAAGATTATCTTTTTAACCCAACATCCTCTTTACAGTTCACTGACTAGGAATTATATGATATATTCCATACTGTAAGACCACAGAATGTCACACTCTGTAAGAAACCTGAGAAATATTTGGCCATTCTCGATTGGGACTGTATAACATAAGTCATAAGTCAACTTAACTATAAAAACTTTATGAAAGACGACCTGATCACTTACCCTCACAGTGGCTGTAACCATCCCCTTTAAATCGCACACCATCAACTACAGGACATACACATACTTTTCCACGAAAAGTATCCTGCAAATTAAGCAGATTAGTAGATTTAACAGAAATTCTTGCCAGGAATTATCACAATGTACCTTGCAAGCAGTTATATTGGCTGATTTATCTTGCCAACAACCGCCATTATTATCTAAGCACTCGTTTGTCTCCATATCTGTCAAATGCAATAGAAGATTGCAAATTTAAAATTTCACAATAAGTGTTTTTAAGTGTGATCACCAGTGTACAAAGTTTACATTTCAGCCATTTATTTGATGACCGACCACTGGGCATGTAATTCAGAAAATAAAACTATAAGAAGGAAAATCTTAGTCTAGGGCCTCTAGGCGTTCGAGTATCGGGTTGGATATTCTAGGTAAGGGTATGCAAAACATACCTGTGCTGAGGCATATAGCTGGTTCAGTTGACTCCTCAAAACCAGAGCATAGAGCCTTGAGTACTGCACTTTTCTCCAACTTGCCTGCAAGGAAACAATTATATAACAAGCTTAACTACATGTGTTGGAAGTCTTAAGTTGAACACTGAAGGACAAACCTCGGTACTGTCTGTTGTTGACAACTAAGGTAGGCAATATGGTAACATCACCCCTCGTACCCTTGCCAACCTACATAATATTAAATGTCAATCCCAAACGGCTGCTTAAAGAATACAACAGTGAGATCCCCGGACGAAAATTCAGATGTAATAGATTTACCTGAGCGTCTTGTTCTTCCTTTAGAACTAGATTGTCCATGTCAGCATCAGGGTCTCCCATACACTTGTCAATTTTTTTGCTATCAATACCTGTAGAGATATACGTAGAAAATATGACCACATTCTCCTAAAAAAAAAAAAAATTGCTTGTCTTTAATTTTCGAGACCTGTAAGAAGAAACACCCACCAAGAGATTTGATAACAGACTCAGCACAATCTTTATTGTATTTCTTTTCCTTCATGGGACATCTGATCTGGAAGTCAGTGACGTAATCCCACCAGACCCAGGGATTCCCAGTTTCGTTTGCCACCTTGTAAACACAAAGCTGTCTCAAGTTTTCAACGACCACATCTTTGCCATCGTATCCTGAGCTAAAGTCCTGCTCTGGATCAGGAGCGCAGTATCTTCCCTTGTTGATACACTGCGACTTGCACTGTCGGCTCAACGTGAAAGCGTGAGGGCAATACCAGGTGATGTAATGAGGTCTAAACTGCGTGAAACCGCCTTTCTCGAGAATTTGAGCCGCGCCCTTGAAATCTTTTACAAACTCCATCAACATGTCACACTTAACCCCGCATTCATCGTTGCTGTTGGTCCACAATTCATACTCAACACGATCATCAGGGTGCGGAACAGCTTCTCTCCAATCAAGATTCAAGTTGACCATATCCCCTCCACTAATGGCTTTCTTCAGCTTTTCACCGAAACTTTTGGTAACAAGAGCAGAAGGTATGGTGATATTCTCAATGTACTTAGCAGAAGAAACATCCTCTTCAGGTGTATCCATGGTAATCAAAGGTTCATCAACATTGTCTGCCACAAGAACAGCAGAAGCACCCGCTTTCTGTGCATTCCAGACCTTCAAAGCGAAGAAACAATCTACACAACAAAATGTAACCGCCAACCATTTAGGCTAAGTATGCGTGAGATATGATTATACAGAGCAACCAAAATAGGGGCAAGAACCACCACATCCTAAAAACAAAGTCGTGGCCCTAAATCTAACATCAGTTGTAAGATCTCCAACAAAGTGCCAAGTAAAAAGCAAAAGGGTATCGAAAAAGGAAATATGCACCCATTAGGCTATGATTACGCAGAAGAGTCAACGGATGAGAACACTAATCTTAGGCTTCAATTTTAACTTCAAAATTACATAAAGAGGTCGTCTAAATCTAACATCAATTGTAAGATACAAAGTTACAAACTTGCGATGCTAGAAGAAGAAGAAGAAGAAGAAGAAGAAGAAGAAGAAGAAGAGGGAATCACAACAAATCAAATCAAATCGATACCAGTAGTGAAATTAAAAAGTACCTCCACGATCAACCAAGAGAAAAGTAGGCAAAGCACCAGGCTGAGACTTATACGAAATCGAGAAATCGCTAAACTCTTTACACGATTTCTGATTCTCTTTGGGGTAAACCACCGTACCAGCCATGCTTCCACCGTACTGAGGAATCCCAAAGTTACCAATTGCACTGTCATGAGTTCCCTTTATACTCTCCGGCGAAGTTACCGACAAACTGTTCTTCTCCACCACGAATCGCGCCTCGGTCATCACCAAGAGGGAGAGAAGCAGCCATGGAAGAAAACACGGGAGCTGCTTCATCATCTTTGAGATCTCCGCCTCAAACACACCACCAAATCAACTCAAACTCAAAAGGATTAAATCAAAGATTAAGGAGCAGGTAGATGGAAGCAGATCATTCAAAAGAGATGATTGAATTCGAAAATCCTCGTCCTTGTATGTGCTCGATGATGGTGGCCAAGTTTCTCTTGAGTGTGGTTTGTTCAACGTCTTAGATGGGAGTGGAAGACTATAGAGACGACGCCTAGTCAAAAACACATATCGACGACGAAACTAGTTTTTTTTTTTTTTAATTATTCTATCCAGACAATATAAATACAAATAAAACCATTTATAAATAAAAAGTTTCTCACACACAAATATATGAATTTCTCTTTTATTAACCACAAATATAATACTGATCTCTATATATTAACAGAGAGTTTTTGGTGCTGATAGTTTTTCTCAGCATTTTTTTAATTCTAATTTTTTAATAAATTTTACTAAGAAAAATACTATTTTCTTATTTTCATTCTTTATAAACCAACTAGTAACAACCCGCACATAGTGCGGTATAAAATTATTATTAAATGTTTTTACTGTAATATTTATGTAAAAATCTATTATATTTATCGGTAACTGAAAAATCTAAAATTTGATTGTGTAGTATATCTATAAAAAAATTGTATAATAATTATAATTTAACCGGTGAGAATTATTATAGTAACAATCTTATATTATTATATCATATGAACAAAGAGTTCTTAAAATTCATTTTAAAGATTTTATGAGATTATAATTAAAGAATAAAATTAAGTTAGAAAAAAAATATAAAAAATTTAATTTTGGGAAAAATACAATAGTAAATAAATGTAAATATTAGTAAAAGCTGATGACAAATAAAGGAAATAGTGTCCAAGCTTTGTAATGCTGACACCTCAGCTTCTTTTGCCATAATGTTCCTCTATTAATATATAGGGGATTGTCAAACACACCAAGAATTCTTCTAAAATCCATAGTAACCAAATATGTATACAAATAATTAATCTATTTTTTCCAATTTAAAACAAAAAATTGTAAATAAACATAAATAAGTGTCTTAGAGAAAAAAAATTATATATAATGTACATCAAATTTTAATATATTTTTGTTAAATTTAATTTTATTTAAAATATTTTAAAACTTATACATCGGGCGGATCCTTATCTAGATAAAAAAATTCCTAGATATTACCACGTGTATAGAATTAGGCCATGAATGTTTACAAGTTTTTAAATAGTTTTTGAATTCTAGTTTCTAGTTTTTAGATTTTAGATTTTGGTTTATGGTTTTTAGATTTTGTGTTAAAAATTTATTTAAAAAAGAAAAACAGAAAAAAAAAATCAAGTCACGCTTAAAAATGAAAAACTAGTAAAACATAGGTTTTGGTTTTTCTTTGAAAATTACCAAAACCCAACAAAATCTGGATTCTCTAAATTTTAGGAAATCCAGTTTTTGCATAATCTTGATTGGCTTTAAAGTGGATTTTTGAAAAATCTAAAACCAAAAACACTTTTAAAATCTACAGCCATTCAAGGCCTTAATAAATGAAAATTAAAAATAAGTAAATAATGTTATAATTTTGAATTTTATTGAACATATCTATATATATAATCTCCTTATAATTATTTTAAAAAAAAACTTTTAATTTTGTAACTTTTTTTTATAATTATCTTTTTACATTATTAATATTGTTTAAAACAAAATATTTTATTTTTGTTTTAATCTCAGATCCTTCCTATTAAATAGAAACTTTTACACATGTCAAAATCTGGTTAATGGCTAACTTTCAAAACCCAACTTTCTATTATAAGATCTAAACTTTTACACATGTCAAAATCTTGTTAATGACTAACTTTTAAAACCCAACTTTATATAATAAGATTGTCAAACACACCAATAATTCTTCTAAAATCCATAGTAACCAAATATGTATACAAATAATTAATCTATTTTTTTTTACCAATTTTCAAAAGTTTAAAAATAAATGAAAAGGAATGCACCTTAAGTTTAATAAACATCATAAACCATATATTTTTATATGACCTAAAAATTAACAAAGTTTTCCAAAAAAAACTCTGTTTTAATTTAAACATAAGATAAAACAATGTCACCACCATTCAGGTCACCACCATTTTTAGTTATGTTAAATAATATTGATCTCTTCCAAACCAAAACGTATGGAGGAGGTCACCACCATTCACCACCAGGTCACTGTCTATTTTTTTTTTTTTTTTCTGTATAAGTAATTAATGTAAACTCATTTAATAGTGTCCAACTCCAACCCATTCAAAGAATAAAAAGCATGACCCCAGCAATATAATTTTCTGCATCTAGCCCAACCAAACATTTGGTATATTCATTGGCTTGAATTGGTATAAGATTTTTTTTTTTACGGAAAGACTCATTCATATTCAATTTTAAATTATTGGCGTTTTTTTTATTTATTCAACCATTTGATAATTGATCATCTATCCTATTATTCTACTACTAATTTAACATATCAGTCAAGCTCAAGCTATATGTGAATCGTGTAGCGTCTTGTTTTATAATTTTTATGGCTTCTCGAATTAATTCGTAAATATTTGTTAGGTGTCTTATTGTGTTTTTTTTCTTTCACATCTCTATAAGCCTTGATAAAACCTAAACGGCTAAACTTAGTTATTCAATGCATGTTTAAGATACGTAAAAAAAGAAGAAAAAAAATCGGGTTCATAAACTTAGTTATTTCTCCTATGAATGACCACATAAATTAACAAATTTGAAATTATTAGGATAAATATTTTCATCTATACTCAGTCCTTTCCTAAAATCCAAAATCACTATTCGTTTCAATGTATTGTCGTTTTCCCTGTTATTTTTAACACATGTTTTAAACACTATTTGTTTTTCAAAATATCTACATTCGAATAATCGTCACACTCCTTGAACGCTCTAATTTTTAATTTGTTTAGAACTAAAGATTAATACGATCTCCAAAATAACATATATTATTATTTATATAAACTGTTTATTTTATTTCTTTTAGCCGTCAAAATATATAAGCGGTTTTGTCACATGGAAAGAGGCAAAAAGAGAAGTTATTAGTCACATTTTACATTTAGTAGGAACTCCATTTTTAGTTCCTTTACAAAACGTACTAAAGATCTCCGATCCTCACATGCACTCCATGAATGCATATGCATTACACTATTTTAATTTTGCAAAATTGAAATATACATTAACGTTAATTTATATTCAGTGAGAGTGTGAGATGAAATATAAAATATATATATATATAATATATATATATATATATATAATATATATATATATATATATATTTTAACTTAATTTCCATTAAACGTCACAACTTACAAGCCAGTGGCCAACAAAGACCAGGAGAACAAACCTTTCCTGTGACAAAAGCTGCGAGAAAGCAAACCTGGTCGCTAAGACTGAAATAGACCAAACCAAGTAACTAAATAGGATTGAGAAGGGGAATCCACTCTTTGAGTTCTGGACAAAGGATCCAGCCTGAGTCTAATGGTATTTTGAATGTCGAGAATCACAACAGATTGAGGTCTAGCAGTCTGAGAGTGAAGCCTACCGTTTCTTTCTTTCCATATGGCATAGATAGAAGCTTGATAAGCTAGTTTTAAAATTAGAGCGACGTTCCCATTACTATAAGGGTCCTTAATCCATCTAAGGCTGGCCTCCAACGAAGGTATGATATCCAAAAATATAAAAATATTAAAGATAGATATGATATCCAAAAATTCTTGGTTTTAAAAAGAACGAAAACAATACTTACTTGTCTAATAAATTGTCTTCTTTCATAGCAACACTTCTGCCTCCAGCATATTAGGTTTTGGATTGTTAAAGAACAAAAAAAAATTATAGACATGTGATTACATGAATTATGAATTACTTTCGGGAAGAATGCAAGATAAGGAAGGAAAAATTCTTCATAGTTTTCTAACATGTGATTTATGTCTTATCTCTCCAGTTTTAATAAATCTAAAGCATATAGAATAATATATATACTAGGTAACAACCCGCATATAGTGCGGATAAATCAATATGTAAATAAAATTATTCTTTGGGGTTTGATATTTGTTGGTATAAAATAAAATCTGTAAATAATTATTATTTTTGTTTTATTCAAATTTACGTTTATTTTATATAAAAATATGTTTCAGCCGTGATATATTTGAAAGTAAATAATAATTTTAACGCGGCAAAAAAAATTGTATAAAATTTATTTTAAAAAAACATGAATAATTATTAAATTTTTAAAAGAAATTATTTTTGTTTTCTTTTAAAGAAGTATAATATAGTTTCAAATTAAATGACTACAAATAGTTTAATTTATTTAATGAATTTTTATTTAAGTCTGTAATGGCATAGACGTAATTAGAATTAATTAATAGGATTTATTTGCTAAAATGTGCTTCAAGCTCTCTGGCGACGACATATCATCACTTTTTCAAGAGTGATTCTCTATTAATATATAAGGGATATATATATATATATCTATTAGTGTCATGGTTTATCATACGGTATAAATTATTGTAAAATCATATATATATATATATATATATTGATTATTTGGTGGGATGACATCTTAAAATGTGAAAAATGTAAAGAAAGAAAAACACTTTTCACTCAAACCATTATATATATTAAGCATGTCCAAAGAGATGTAAATGAGAAAAACAAAAGCATGATTGATACACCAAATCTCATGTGAAGCAAAAATGTATAATGTACAGTAGTACAATACTGTGAAGATAGTCATGACAATCATATATATATATATTTTGTAGTAGTTTAGAAGAGATCAATAACAACATATACAACCGTGCAATAAATTTTACATCAATGTGAAACAACTACCTATGTTATACGAAGATAACACAGATTGCATTGCTTATATATAGGAATGAAACATATATTCTCTCTATATCATAAAAAGTGATTTCTTAGGATTTTTTTTTTTTTTTTTATATCACAAAAGAATTTGCTGTAAACTTTGATCAATTAATGCTAAAAAGTTACAATTTTCAAAAATTATTAATTTAAAGTTTTAAAATTTGTTGAATTACTACTGGTTAATAATTATGAAAATATGTTATTATAAATAAATAATGCATTTATAACTAGCCATTAAATGTTTTTCTTTATGTAAAAGTCTTAGAAAATCATCTTTTGTGATAGTATAAAACTGATCAAATTTAAACATGTACATTTAAATAATTAAATTAAAACATTAAAGCAAAACATGTGTTGACTGTGTGACGTTTTTTCAGTAAATCACTACTTACTAGTTACCAATATTCATGATAAACATCCGTATTTCGTCATGGATGAGAGCTATAAGAAAAAGTAGTGTGAATGTATGATTTTTTTTCGTAAAAATCACCATCACTATGCAATAACTTCATTCACAAATTTCACTTTGATACTGTATAAGATAATACAAAAACTTGGTTCATCTCTTTTTATTTACCTAACGAAAAAAAAAAAGAGTCTTTTTACTTATCTCTTTACCTTGATGATATATAATTATATATACTGTATATTATCTATATAAATAAAAATTTGTTTCGTCAAGATGTGTTTTGACTTTGACATATGTGTCATCATCTATAGTCTTTTCCGAGTCGTACCCGAACCGTTGAACCAACCCGAATTTTATTAAATTTCTCTCTGTTGTTCTCGGGAAACACTCGTCGCGTCGTCGAGTCCTTAACTTTTAAGAGAATTTCAAAATTCAATCGTTGTTCTTTGAATTTGTTGGTGTGTTTGAGGCGGAGATCTCGAAGATGATGAAGCAGCTTCTGTACTTTCTCCCATGGTTGCTTCTCTCCCTATTGATGATAACCTCCTTGAGCGAGGCCCGATTCGTGGTGGAAAAGAACAGTTTATCTGTGACTTCGCCGGAAAGTATAAAGGGAACTCATGACAGTGCAATTGGAAACTTTGGGATTCCTCAGTACGGTGGAAGCATGGCTGGTACGGTGGTTTACCCTAAAGAGAATCATAAATCGTGTAAGGAGTTTAGCGATTTCTCGATTTCGTTTAAGTCTCAGCCTGGTGCTTTGCCTATTTTCCTCTTGGTTGATCGTGGAGGTATATACATCTCTTACTTTAATTTCACATTTGAATTTGATGGTCCTCCTAGGGTTCTTGCATTACTCAGTTTCCGATTGATTTTACGTCACATATTTGGTATTTGTGTTTTGAAGATCTTACAGTTGAATGTTAGATTTAGTGCTTTTGTGTTATTGAAGTTTCAGTTGAAGCCCGAAGTTAAGTGTTCTCATCAGTAAGAGATTTTAGTTGTCAAGCTCGCTCTGCTTTTCTGCTTAATTGGTTCGTCGTTGAGTATGTATGTGCTGATGATATTGTCTCACCTTTATTGTTCTGCATAATCGACTAATCGTAACTTACTTAGCCTAAAATGGTGTATATTTCCTTATTCGGTATACTTTTGTTTTTTTTTAATTAGGATTTTGTTGGTTTTCTAATTAATGGAGTCTGTTGTGTTATATTTAACTTCTGGCATTATCATTGAAGATCTTACAACTGATACTGATGTTAGCACACTCTATCTAAAGTTAGATTCGAACCACTGGGTTTAATACACCCAATATTAGAGGTTTTGAGTCTTCAGGGTGTGATGGTTTTTTTCTTACTTTGACTGTTCTGCATAATCAGTCATATCTTAACTTACTTAGCCTAATGGTGGGAGGTTATGTGTTGTTGTGTAGATTGTTTTTTCGCTTTAAAGGTCTGGAATGCACAGAAAGCCGGTGCTTCTGCTGTTCTTGTGGCAGACAATGTTGATGAACCTTTGATTACCATGGATACACCTGAAGAGGATGTTGCGTCTGCAAAATACATTGAGAATATTACCATACCTTCTGCTCTTGTTACCAAAGGTTTTGGTGAAAAATTGAAGAAAGCCATTAGTGGAGGGGATATGGTCAACTTGAATCTTGACTGGAGAGAAGCTGTTCCGCACCCTGATGACCGTGTTGAGTATGAATTGTGGACCAACAGCAATGATGAATGTGGGGTTAAGTGTGACATGTTGATGGAATTCGTCAAGGATTTCAAGGGTGCCGCTCAGATTCTCGAGAAAGGAGGTTTCACGCAGTTTAGACCTCACTACATCACCTGGTATTGCCCTCACACTTTCACTCTGAGCCGGCAGTGCAAGTCTCAGTGTATCAACAAGGGAAGGTATTGCGCTCCTGATCCAGAACAGGACTTCAGCTCAGGATATGATGGAAAAGACGTTGTTGTAGAAAATTTGAGACAACTTTGTGTTTACAAGGTGGCGAATGAAACTGGGAAACCCTGGGTCTGGTGGGATTATGTCACTGATTTCCAGATCAGATGTCCCATGAAGGAAAAGAAATACAACAAAGATTGTGCTGATTCTGTTATCAAATCTCTTGGTGAGTGTTTCTTTCATAGGAAGCAAAAATCCCCCCTTTTTTGTTATGGGATAATAATGCCTACAAGTCGGGTAAGTTATGGTAGTTCAGATCAATTATTTTCTATGTTTGTACAGGAATTGATAGTAGAAAACTTGACAAGTGTATGGGAGACCCTGATGCTGACATGGACAATCCAGTTCTAAAGGAAGAACAAAATGCTCAAGTAAATTTTACTTATGTGTTTTTTACGTCTCAATTTTTCTGCAGGCATGTCAATGTTATGTTCTTTTAGGAACCTGTTTGGGATTTACATAATATATTATGTAGGTTGGCAAGGGTTCAAGGGGTGATGTTACCATATTGCCTTCCTTGGTTGTCAACAACAGACAGTACCGAGGTTTGTCTTGCAGAGTTGAACTTAAGACTTCAATACATGTAGTTTAGCTTGTTATAAAAGTGTTCCCGTGCAGGCAAGTTGGAGAAGAGTGCAGTACTCAAGGCTCTATGCTCTGGTTTTGAGGAGACCACTGAACCAGCTATATGTCTCAGCACAGGTATAATATTGTTGGTCTTGACTATTTGTAGGCATTTCTGATTGTACA
This sequence comes from Camelina sativa, assembly GCF_000633955.1. Classification (NCBI taxonomy): domain Eukaryota; kingdom Viridiplantae; phylum Streptophyta; class Magnoliopsida; order Brassicales; family Brassicaceae; genus Camelina; species Camelina sativa. The sequence goes on from NC_025699.1 coordinate 22,866,078, forward strand.
CATACTCACCTTTATATCCATCGGAATATGTTTTGGTGTATCGCGTAAGTTTTGTTGGTTTAAGTTTCTGGAATTTGGGTCCCCACCAAATATGTGAAATACCTGTCCCATACCCTAGCAATACTTATACTTAATCTAAATTTGGATATATTTGGGGCATTAATTATAGATGCCCACAGCTCCCTGTGCTTTTATGCGAACCACCTGATCCTAACTATCCTTGGGAGTAGCTATCTTTTTTACATACACTAATTATCCAAACCAATGCTGTAATACACACCTCTACTTTTTGACTAGGATTTGTCTGTTAATCATATAGAGTTTGAATTTTGATGACCCGTGCTCGACATCAAATAAATGTTTGGAATCTATTGTAAACTATAATAGTGATCACACCTTCTAACATGTTTTGTGTAATTTGAAATTTGCATCTTCTGTTACAATTGCAGATGTGGAATCAAACGAGTGCTTAGATAAAAATGGCGGTTGTTGGCAAGATAAATCAGCCAACATAACTGCTTGCAAGGTAAATTTAAACTTGCTTGGAAAAAATTCTATGATATCATTGTTAATCTGTGTAATCTGCAGGATACATTTCGCGGAAGGGTATGCGAGTGTCCTACAGTTGATGGTGTGCGATTCAAAGGGGATGGTTACAGCCACTGTGAACGTGAGTATTCATGTCATATTTTTACTAGTTCTTATCTTATAATTTTATCAGACTTGTATTATTTAGTAGCATTAAGAATATGGCAACATAATAGTCTAGTTACTAGCACACAGAGACATTATGTGATCTTCTTTTAGCAGCTCTGTAATTCTTATTTAGTGAATTATTAAGAAATTTTTCGGTATACCCTCTTAGATTTTATATAGCTCACATTTTCCTGGTGTAATCTAATATTTAATGTTGGTTTAATCTCACGGAAACTTTGTACTTTTATATTCCATCTTTCCCAGCAGAGATGGATGATGTTGTGTGTTATGCCTTTTTTTGTGCTTCTGTTCTTTTTCACATTTCATACTTAATCGGTGTTGGCATTGCAGCAAGCGGGCCAGGGAGATGCACAATTAACAATGGAGGTTGTTGGCATGAAGAGAGAGATGGACATGCGTTCTCTGCTTGTGTGGTTAGTGTTTTAATCTGTACGTTAACTCATTTTGCACATTCTCACCGTATAGTAAGATACTTATGTCTCAACATGTAATGCCTTCAGGACAAGGACAGTGTTAAATGCGAGTGTCCTCCGGGATTTAAAGGAGACGGAATTAAGAAGTGTGATGGTTAGACCTCTGTTAACACTTGGGTTACCGTACTTCTGTGTGTTACTCTATTGCTGAAGAATTTTCAATTTTTCATGCTTCCTTCACTAGACATTAATGAATGCAAAGAGAAGAAAGCCTGTCAGTGCCCGGAATGTAGCTGTAAGAACACCTGGGGAAGCTACGAGTGCTCTTGTAGTGGGGACCTTCTCTACATGAGAGACCATGACACTTGCATCAGTGAGTTTTCTTGAACTAGGATTTCTACACTTCTATTAATATTCTCATGCATACAAATAACTTGTACTGGTTCTTTTGGTTAAAATTTAGGCAAGACGGGTGCACAAGTGAGATCAGCTTGGGCAGCCGTTTGGCTTATAATGTTATCATTGGGACTTGCAGCTGGTGGTGCGTACCTCGTTTACAAATATAGGTTAAGGGTAAGTTTTTTCAGTTCATCCTTCATCTCTTTTGTCTGCTGTGTTAAAAAGCAAAAATTAATCTTCGTTTTATTGTGGCCTGAGATGTCTATTTAAACATAGTTCTACTATAATCTCATATTTACTCCTTTGGACCTTAACACAGTTGCCATTTCCGTTGCTTGCCATTTCCATTGTTTGGGGAAACTGTTGTAACCTTTCTATGTCCCTGGTTTTACAGCAATACATGGACTCAGAGATCAGAGCCATAATGGCACAGTACATGCCACTGGACAGCCAACCGGAGGTCCAAAACCATGTGAATGATGAACGCGCCTGAGAGAATCTATTTATTCCCGGGAAAGGACCCAAGGTGACACGTTCTTTTGATTGATGTGGCCCTTAACGCCGGTGTTTTTTCGCCTCTGTATCTTTGTAACTCTCTTACCAAACAGTGTATTTGCATACAAAAGAGGTTCTAGTAACTTCGTCGGTTTTTTTACTTCTGTCCATGGGACTTTTGTAATAGGAATACTCTGATGTGATGTAGCTTCTGAGAAGAGAGAGAGAGAGTGCATAGTTTAAAAGTTTACATAGTTTTTTTACTTTTTTTTTTTTTTTGGTAAGGAAAAGTTTACATAGTTTACTTAAACCTGAGACATAAATAAAATAAACAAAATATTGATCTTTACATAGTTTTCTATTATATCACAAAAGTGTAATGATACAAATATGAAAAATTACAAAAAAAAAATATTTGAGATAAGAAGATGTATTACAAAAACATTTAAAAACGTGATTTTCTCATTAAAAATGATACATGAATATGCTAGAAAATAATCAAACATCCAAAGTAGATAATGGAAACTACGCTAGAGATAAATATAAAAATTGACAAAATGTTAGATATGATATATCATGCTTCTATAATAAATTTAGAATGAAATTGTTCAAATAGTGTTTTAATTGATTTTCAACTCATTTAACAACATAAAAATACTTAAGATACATGAATATAGTGGAAGAATATGAAAAAATAGTTACTTATAAAATGATAATCCAAAATGGAATGGAGATAATTTTTTAAAAATTAAAAGCAATGTAAGATCCTATAGGGAGAGTCCATCAAAAACAGTCCTATGGTCCAAATCAGAAGCAAAACAATACTACGATCTTTCACATAAAATAGATAGGACTCATCAAAGAAGTGATGAAGATCGACACATTCCTCGATGGACAGCACCACCCGATGAATGTGTGAAGTGCAATTTTGATGCAGGATACAACAACTCAAATCACGAAGCAACTGGTGGTTGGATAATTTGTAATAACTTGGGATCACCTTTAGCTTTGGGTGCAGCTAATCTCTCACACGCCTCTGGTTGGAAGTGGAAGCAAAAGCAATGCTGGTTGCATTACAACAAACTTGGATAAAAGGTTACACATCAATAATACTAGAAGGGGACTGTGAAGTTTTAATGAACATCGTCAATGGTCGTACTCGACACAGACAGCTAATCAACATCCTTCAAGACTTACAGTTTTGGATATCAAAATTTCAATTTATGTAATTCTTCTCTTTTTTTATGCTGAATCTGTAATCAAGCCAGTGTGGCTACATGAACGATTATGTATAGAGCAGCCTTAATTCAATATAAGAGCAATTTGAGTAAAAAACAAAAAAAAAGCAATGTAAGATATATGTCGTATACTAAAATTAGTTTTATAATGACATGTGTTGCGATCATATTAACGACATATTTTGTCTTGATTCCGTTAAGACTAACTTTGAAAACCAAATTTTACAATTTACATAATAAAAAAAGTTTTCCTTTTCAAAATTTTACAATCAAATTCTTATCGACATATTTGAAACAAAGCTTTATATAATGACATGTGATACATATTTTGACATGTGTTTACATATTAAATTGATAACTTGACATATGTCATCATCAAGTTAACGACTAACTTTGAAAACTAAATCTTATAATTTACATAATAAAATTGTTAGTTTTCCGTTTCTAAACTTTTTTACACGTGTCAAAATCTTATCGATAGACTTAACCAGCCTCGGCTGTAACACCCCCGACCCATTCTAAATATAAGAACAAATCGGAAGCGCTACTTAGAACTCTCGTAGTTAGCCAACCAAGGCTTTCAGAACGAATCCAATTGTCATGGTCATCCAACCGCGAGCACCCAACCTCTCGAACACGGCCTAAGGCTTTGCAACCCGTACCGTGAGTGAGAGTTGTGTTAAGTCCGCACTAGACTTAATATCAGTTGGAATAATCATTTAGATTTTGAAAAATTCGAGTCTTCACATATATGTAGTATACGCGAAAATCGTTACCAAACTTTTATATAGCTTTCAGATCCTTTTTGAAAACCATACATAATATACATAGTAAGAATTTACAAAAGCTGTAAAACCTACATTGATTCACCTAGGTCATGTTGCTTCTACTATGGAGATCTTTCGACTAAGGATTCCTGGAAAAATAAAGTAGAATCATAAGTAATCTAGTATTACTTAGTGAGCCCGATATCTAAGGAAATCTTACCCAGCGATACCTAAGGAAATCCTACCCATCTACCTATCCCCAAGCAGCAAGCACTAAGAACTCATCCAACAAGCAATGATACAATGCAACAAGTATAATCAAGTGCAACATAACAAAATCAAATGCATTGTAACATCCGCGAACCGGAATCCCAGTTTAGGGGATGCATCGATCGATGCACTATGTGCATCGGTCGATGCAAGGTTGGTTCTGTGCGGACGAGTTTAAGTTAAACGCTGCGTTTTGGGTTAGGGAAAACATTTAAGTCGTGTTTTGTCGTCATTCGACGAGATTGACCGTTTTTGAGAGAAAAGAAAAGAGAGAAAAAGTCCTAAGTTTTCTTGGTGAGATTTTGGGAGATTGAGACTGTTCCTGTAGAGACCTGTAGCTGGGATCGTTGTAGGATCGCTTCCTAGTAGCGTTGTTTTGCTTGTTTGAGGTTCAGAATCTTCTTGGCAAAGGTGAGTGCATGACCATGGCATATCTAAGCTTGATATTTCTCTGATCTGCTTGATTATGTGTTGTTTGGCTTGTTAGAACGTTAATAAGGCTTTGTGAAGCTTTCTTGTGGCTTGGGATCGAGTTTGGTGGTTGTAGGAATGAAGATCCAGCGAGAAGCTTCGGAGAAACACGATGCTCGGCATGTGCATCGGTCGATGCAATGCGAGGACGGCGCGATGACCTAGGAACATCGGTCGATGCCATGTGGAGGCGTCGGTCGATGCAACTAGGGGTTTTTCGTGAATTGTCGAGCATGCGTCGGTAGATGCAGTGTTAGTGTCGGTCGATGCAGGCTAGTCTTGCATCGGTCAATGCAGGACTTTTGTCGGTCGATGCATCCCCTGTTGGTGTCGGTCGATGCATGGTTGGTGTCGGTCGATGCAATGTCTGGTTTGTTTGTTGATTGTTGTTTGATGGTTAGAGTATCTCAATTGCTTGTGTGTATAGCCCAGTAGATGGGAGGATTGCCTCACTGAGTGTTTATCAAATACTTATGCATCTCAATTTGTGTTTGTGGTGCAGGTAAAGGTAAAGTGTGATCGTCGAATCAAGGTGATAAGGAGGAGGATGTACTAGTGGCTTGTTTTGTTGTTGTCTAGCTTCTGTTAGGTTGCTAGAGTTAAGTTCTAGAATGTTGTTTAGGATTGCTGGTTTTCTGGTTTATGTTGATTGGATCTTTAGTTTATTGATTTGGAATTATTACGGGTTATTTGATATTGGTTATTGGTTATTTATTGGTATTATTATTTCTGTTGTTTGGTATGATTGTGGTTAGGTGACTAGTGGATATGAGACCACTAACTTTATTATTTATTATTATTTTATATTTATTATTAAAAACAAAAACGGGTCGGTCGTTTCATGCATGAAGACTCAAATTTAAGTATGAAGCGGAGATGATGAATATGCATGCTTCTAACCTAAGTAAGGCCTTCTAAAAATACATTATATCCCAAGGCAATGCCCAAAACTCCTAGACACAAAGTCTAAAAGAGATCCACATTCCTTCGTACTACATCGTCATGTAGCGTTCAGCCGGGCATGACCCGCTCGGAACCTTCATAAGCCATAACGTTATGGAGTTACACGCAACGCACAACAGACAGATGGGATAACATGATCCGCCTAATGCTAGTTACCTAACTAACAATACATCAATGCAATATGATCATGTACTGATGGAACAATGCAAGTGGTACCTAACATGATGCACACAAGGATCATACAACAAGCAATATCACAAACAAGAATATCAAGTCACACACAAGAATTGCATACTAATCAATCACATAACAATGACCAAGTAGTTCCATACTTAAGCGCTAATGACTACTAAGCAGTTCTAACTTGGATGCTAATTGCTAAGCATTCCTAAACCAGGGGCTAATTACCACTAAATAGTTCTAATCCTAATGCCAAACACTAAGCAGGTTTAGCTTAAGCGCTAATTACTAACTTAATCATAATCTACTAACTTAATCTCACTTAACTAACTTAATCCTACTTAACTAACTTAATCTTACTTAACTATCTTAATCTTACTGAACTAACTTATTCTAAACTAATCAAGTAATTAAATCTAACCTCAATAAAATAAGTAAATAAACAAAAATTAAACTAGTCTATTCACGTGCTACTTCAACACGATCGGGAACTTACCTAGCTTTCCTCGGGGCTTCGCATCTCCCCGCGCTCTGCTCATAAATTCTAAGATTTTTCTGGTAAGTTTTGGGTCTGAGGAGAAAAGGGGGCGGAAGGGAGGTTTATACAGCCTCTTTAGGTTGGTTTAACCAGCAGGAGGTGGCACTGGTCGGCCCTTGGCGCGAAACGTGGCGGACACCCATCACGGCTCCGGTGGCAACACATGGTGAATGGATAAGGATGACTTCACCGGATAAGCTTCACGCCCTTGTGGATAAGGATGAAGGTTGATTGGATAGGCATCACCATGGGACGATCATGGCCGTGCATTCCCTTCAGCAAGCACCCTTGTATCTCGACCACCAGTCCATTAGTGTACCGGTACAGTCGTTTCTGACCACCGAGTATCCAACTAGTGGGTGGTACATAATGTTACCTGCTTGCGTGCCAGCTTAGGATACGTACCAGACCAATCATTCCCTCGTGCAAATTACCAATGGCAACCCGCATCGACTAGTGATACCACTATCTGCTTTACCGATAGCCATCCCGTGCTGGCCGGTGCCACCATTGTCCGGGCTACTAATAACAATCCGCGTTAACTGGTACTGCCATCGTCTGGATCACTGATAGTGACCCACATTAGCTTGTACGGCCACTGTCCGGATTGCCTAAAGCAACTTATGTCCACTGTTACTACCATTGCCAACCATCGCCTTAACCCGTACCAGCCTGACTTAGTCCAACTTCCTTGACCCCTCCTAGCTTTCCTAGACTAGCTAAGGTTTCCCTAGATAAGACTAGTTCTAAAATCTTACCTATGGGTTCCTCGACCAACTTAGGGACATTGCCGATAGCCTGACTTTCCATACCATTTTTTCCATTTGACGGAGAATAACTCTTGATATGGCAATTTCTTCTCGGTCCTTAGGTGTGCCTCATCACTCCCTTGTATTGGCCTTTTGAATGTCCAAGCCAAAATCGTCCTTCTTTGACGGAATATTGGGTTTTAGTTGGCCGGCCATAGCAAAGGTTAGTTTCATCCGTGTCTTAGTCGTGGTGAGGGGTATTACACCGGCTCTATGGGTGTGCGGAAGGTGCACCAACACAGGGTCCCATCACTTCTTGTCAAATTTTTAAGGCATATTAGGGTCCATTATTTTCAAATTTACAAAATACATCATATAATTGTTATTATTTTAAAAAATGGCATAGGGCACAAAATTTTGTTGAGCAGGAATTGACACAGCTAACTTGATTTGAATGTATAAATAATGATTTGTTAATTATCTATATATTTTTTTCTGATAGATTTAGATTTTTACATTTATTTGTTTTTAAATATTTTAATAAATTTGAAATTGACACGTGTCACCATCTAATCGATATACTTGACACGTGTCATGATCTTGTGAATGACTAACTTTCAAGATCCAGCTTTATATAATAAGATTAGAAAGTAAAAATACCAAAATGTCCAAAAAAATTTTAATTTTCATGAAATTGAATCAGCCAAAGATGTTTGAGATTATCCTAGAGAGGGGTTGACAAATGTACTCGTATATTGATATGATGCTGGCTTCACGGGGTAATTAGAGATTATATGATCTAATTCGCTCCCATGCCTTCCCAATCCCACCCCAACATCGGTAGGACCAGAGGGTTGACACTTTGACTTTTACTGGTGTGGTAAGAGTCTCCTAAAATTGAGTGTAGAACCATTTCTCTTTTTTTTTTTTTTTGTCAAACCAGTTGCTTTCATTCATTCAGGATAGGAACAGATACAAGTACAAGAAGCAAAAGTTTCAGAGTTTAAAGTAATACAAAGGAAGGCATTCCCCAATGCTACAAGGTTAGAAAGATAATTCATCGACTGTAAATCCAAGAGAGCTGTGAACCATGAGCATGAGAGCCCCTTGGTACATGTGAGATCCTGGTAGGTCGAAAGCCCATCCTCGAGAAACTCAGAGGACAGTTGTTTTGTCTCGGTCATAATACTAAGACGCTGAGACGTTGAGAAAAGAATCGATGCTTTGAAATCCATCGGGGCGAGAAGCACTACCGATCGTAACAAACCAGCAAAGATCCGGACGACTATGGTTTTGAAGTCGAGGCAAGGTTGTTTTACCATCCAGTGCCTAAGGATTTGATCACTTCGATAAGACGCATAACAGGTCAATTGAAACAGGATCCAGATGATGGGTTTGGTGATAGAAGGATGCTTGGAAACATCAGATGACCAGCTTAAATGATACTCGTCATTGAACATGAGTTCAAGGCCAAACATATCACTTATGCTAGAGCAGATCGAGGAACATAGGCTATATAACCGCAAAGATTTATACTCAAACCACAAGCTCCTAACAACAACTAAAGCGAGGTTCTGAACAAGATATATGAGTGGCCAAAACGGAACTGGTGTTACCTTTCGCCAATGGAGTCTTCGACCATTGATTACTGAGAGACAGAACAGAGCTTGGTTGAGGCGAGTCATAGACGATGAGGAAGTGAGCTTGAACCTGCTAATATTGCCTAATTGGGATGGACTAAAGGACTTAGGGCTTTTGTGACTTAATGGGCCTAATCTGAAATCTAGGTCCACTGGAGAAAACCCAAGATTCAGAGGCAAAGGGTGTCTTGGCTGGTCGCTGCCAGAGGATTGCGAGAAGATCTGCATTGCGTGAACCTTCTCCGGCGAGTGAGAGATCGGCAGCGCCAAGGGGTAGTCGTGGTAAGTGTCGCCATTAATAGTTAGGTCCACTGGGGAAAATCCTAACTTTACAAACGTTTGCCAAGCTGAAGCAAAGGTGTGGCGGCTTCCCGAGAGTAATGGAGATGTCTGTGCTACACAGAGCAACTCCGGTGCGTGACATAACGGCGGGAACATCCTGTGGCCTTTGTTTGGATCGGCGATGGGAACTAGGTCCACTGGGGAAAATCCTAGTTCCACTTGAAAATTCCACAGTGAGGGGTGAGTAAGGTTGGAGCCCGAGATTTGCGAAAAGAACCTCTCCGGTGAATGGAGTAGCGGCAGGGACAACCGGCGGTCGTTGGTGGGATCTGAGTCAGAGTTTATTAGGGTTTTCAAAGAGATAAAAAGGGGAAAAATTTGGGGAAAAAGCTTAAAAAAGATTACACTAAAAAAGGTAGAGAAGAGATGAGTTAGAGCTTGGTCAAATAGATCCCGACGCCGGCGGAAAAAGGCCTCACCGGCGCCGGAAAACGTGGTGAAGAAAAGTCTCTCGATAATCGTGCCTGGGAGAAAGAGGATTTCTAATATTGTTTAGTAATTATTTTTAACCATTTCTCTAATAGTATGAGGCCATCTCTAATTCAATAAAATCGTAAAAAAAACCCACATTAACGAATTTGGATGCAACAAATCCACGTTAAGTACATTTAGTTTAACCAAAACGACCAAACATGACACCGGTTCAATAAATCCCTCAAGATAACGAAACGGTTGTGTTGTAGTTTTTGGTGATTTATGTAGTTTTTAAGTATTTCATCTTTCTTGTTTTCTTTGTAATTTCTGTCAAAAGATTGCGAAAATAGTATAAATCTTTACATTTATACTAAGGAAAAAAAAAAAAATGGTTTGACTCACACTGACGATGACTTTGACTTATCTGGTAAAATAAATAAAATACAACTCATCTTAAATACTATAGTCTATAGAAAAACCAGACACCAAAAACTCTACTATAGCTCTCCCATATTGGTGGGCTAATAAATTACATAAAAACGTTGAAATTAGTCTAATCAAATCAATAATACCACTTTCTCAGGTTTTAGGAATGTGGATGCAAATCAACGTTAAATACATCAAGGCACCATTTTGATAAATTCCCAAAAACAAGAAAACAATTAGATGATTATATATGAAAAAAACGTGGCCAACAACAATTTATGTGTTCACCTACCTACAAAAACACCAATCTCCCTTTTTATTAACGGTCACATTCTTCTCGTTCCTTAATTAAAAAAAAAAAAAAAAAANAAAAAAACATTCAGACACAACACAAACGCAAATTTAGATTCTTTGTTCTTCTTCTTCTTCTTCTTCTTCTGTTTCAATCTAATTTTAATTGATTTTTTGACTTCATTCCCCTCACCACCACCGTGATTATGATTGCCGCCGGAGCTAAATCGCTACTAGGTCTTTCGATTGCTTCTCCAAAAGGGCTTTCTGATAGAAATTCATTGAGTAGTAATTCAAGATCCGTCGGTGTTGTTCGTTCTTGTGTTTCTATGGATGGATCTCAAACTCTGAGTCATAACACAAATGGGTCTTTTCCTGAGCTCAAATCTATTAATGGTGAGTTTCATATATCTTGTGATTCGATTCAATTACCCAGATAAAAAAAAAAAAAAATCGAGTTTTAGCTTTGATTTGCCATAAAAGATTCACCATTGTAAGCTATGATCCCCAGAAGAAGAAAAAAAAACGAAAAGATTCAATTTTTTGGTTTCTCCGTCATGTGTCCTCATCTGGGCAGAGATTAAATTAATGGTTTGATTTGTGTAATTAGGGAAAAAACAAGGTCCATTGTCTACGGTTGGAAACTCGACGAACATAAAGTGGCATGAGTGTCCTGTTGAGAAAGTTGATCGACAGAGATTGCTTGATCAGAAAGGATGTGTGATTTGGGTCACCGGTCTTAGTGGTTCAGGTTTGTGATCTTTTAGAAAACAGCTTCAAGTGTTGGGTTTATTATGTCTATGTGAAAAATATAATCTTTAATGTTTCCAAAAATTGTTTAGGGAAGAGTACTTTGGCTTGTGCTTTGAACCAAATGTTGTACAAAAAGGGGAAGCTTTGTTATATTCTTGATGGGGATAATGTTAGGCATGGCTTAAACCGTGATCTCAGCTTTAAAGCTGAGGATCGTGCTGAGAACATTCGTAGAGTCGGTGAGCTTAAACAACAAAATCTCGTTAAAACCAATGCTTTTTCCTGTTTTTAACATTTCTGTTGTTGATTGCTTTTGGTTTAGGAGAGGTTGCTAAGCTTTTTGCGGATGCTGGAATTATCTGCATTGCGAGTTTAATATCTCCTTACAGAACAGACAGGGATGCTTGTCGAAATTTACTCCCCGAGGGAGATTTTGTTGAGGTATAGACAAACAAGTGCGGGTTTTGTAGTCTCTTTCTCTTGTATTCAAGTTTTCCAATATTTTAGTAACATTGGTTTTGATCAAACAGGTGTTCATGGATGTATCGCTTGAAGTTTGTGAGGCGAGGGATCCTAAGGGTCTTTACAAGCTAGCTCGTGCAGGAAAGATCAAAGGTACCTCTTGAAGTGTAGTTGGTATTTGTGTAATTTGTTTCAATGAAATCCAAAATTGATACTTACTGTTTTGATATGTTCTTCAGGTTTTACCGGGATCGATGACCCTTACGAGCCACCATTGAACTGCGAGGTAAATGTCAATAATATTGTAGAGACAATGGGGTGCTGCAAGAACAAAAACATTGCAATGGTTCTTTATCTAGATCATGATCTTTTTTCGCACAATTCTCTTGTTTTACCTTATGTTTTTCCTTGTGTCCGTGTGAAGATTTCTCTAGGACGCGAAGGATCAGGAACTTCTCCCATCGAAATGGCTGAAGTTATCGTTGGATACTTAGAAAACAAGGGTTATCTTCAGGCATAACATACTTTAGATGCACAACACTTTTGTTGTTCCACGGTCATAGTTCTGTTTTAACAAGCCAAAGTATAAAATTAAGCAAATCCATGGCTGTTTTTATGGAACCACGAGTTCTGAAAATAAATATCATAGCTGTTGTTCTTTTTTGTTCTCTTTTGTATTTCAAATCTTCTTGTTATGACTCTATGTATATGATAAATATGAGTGAAAATCAAGGTTAAGCCTTTTGTTTTCTTGATGTTAATGGAAGCTTACATATGTTAAGGATGAATTGCATTCTAAAAAAAGGAATTTTAAGTTTTATTCCCAGGATTACCAGAATTTCTATAAGTATGTGGTATAATTGATTTTTGCTTATTAAAATAAACAAAGAAAAAAAATTAGTAATGTAGATATTTTCTGAATAATAAACTTGTAGGTGCAAGCCATAGCACTGGAGATGGTGCAAGCCATAGCACTGGAGATTGCAAGCAGCTGGTTTGGTCTCTGAAGGACGATCCAAGCTTGTAATGTTGCTCACTTTCGTTGATCTTCCTAATAGGTGATATATTTATCATGGTATGTCGTATGTGGAGTAATTTTTGTTAGTGGTGTTTTCCTCGTTTATTTATACATATGTCTAAATCAAATCTTATGTCTTAGAAATAAATGAAGGTGGCACACCCGAGTTATATGAAGTGCAAGAATCTTAAAAGAATTAGGGTAAGCAACCGAGTTAATTGTGATGAAAAATACTTAGTTTCATTGATCCTTTTTATTCCTTTTTCAACCAATCAAAATCTTTTATGTAATATTAGCATTTGATCCACACTACAGTTTATCTACACGCGGAAAATGAGGATGTTTTTTTCGGTTGTTTTGTTAATTTTGTTTTTTGGTTATATATTTTTCCTCTTTCTGTCTGGTCATGTTGTTTGTATGTTTTCCTTTACTCTTTTGTTGGTTTATTTTTTTATGTATGTTTATTCAGCTAGTATAATATGTAGTCAATTTTTTTATTTTTAATAAATTTAAATCATCATGATCTTTTTTTTTGTTTTCAAAAAATATAGAATTAGAAGTTAAATTTGTATAGTAATAGTTGTTGTCTCGCTTTAGTCATTAGTTGTGCTTAATTAAAATTATTTGTCATTTTTCGTTGGATTGTTATTTAGTTTTATTATATGTGGTTGTAGGTAATCTTTTAATTATTTTATTATTTAATTAGTAACATATGCGAGGAATTTTTTGTCAATGATTTTGTGTTTGTAGTAATTAGTTAGTGGTTTTTGATTGAAAATGTTTAAAAATCTCACTTACTTACAATTCTGTATTCATTGTTTTTTTATTCTTGTGTTTCTGCCATTGGACCTTATTTTCTGTAAGCCTTAAAATTGTGTTGGCCCATTGGATCTTTAGTGGTATGTCATTGAGGTTGAAATGGTTTTGTTCCCTTTGAAAATATGTTGTCTCGTGAATGGATAGCAGAGAAATCATTTTGCGATCTACAAGACAATAAGAGTTTTGAAACTATTTCTTTGATGTTTGTAATCCTTCTTCATTCATCGCTTTCATCGATGCACAATTTTATTTTATTTTTTTTGTGTGTATTTGGGTGTTTTCCTCTTCGCTTCGCATCCGTAGGGGGTAATTGTTTCTCCCCTGTTTTTTTTTTGTTCCAGTTAAGTGTTAATTGGTGTGCAAATCTGTTCTTTTTTTTTAAAAAAAATTTCTTCCTTTGATTTCCTAATTAATTTATCCATTGTTTTTGAGATCTTAGTTTTAAGTTTTGTTTCGGTTGGCCCAAGAGTGTGGTTTTTGAATGGATGTGAATTGTGTGTTGTAAATTTTAATTTTCGCTTCTATGATGCTTTTTTAAAAAACATTTTGGGTGTATATTTTGTGGTTGGTTTAGTAAGTCATTCAATATAGGTCTAATGTGAACAAAATGTGGAACTCGAATTTCAGCATTTTTTCCTTCAACTAACGGTGTGTGTATCTCTTACATTTTCTTCTTTTTGGTGATTGTTTTGTCAATTGCTGGCGACTAATGTTTATTAAATTATAGTTGTGTTTCCCCGATCCTCTGTAAGTGTTTGTCTTTTTTTCGTTTGAGTTGTTTTTTCTTTTGATTTTTAAGTAGCCCTGTTTTTCGAAGCCGACAATTTTTATGATCTAGGTGTCCCTGAAGCTAAAGTCCTCTTTGCATATGTCTATCTCCTGGTGGTCGTAATACTTTTAGACCTGTTTTTGAGATTGTTTGTGGGAAGTTTTTTCAATATACATTGATCTTGTATGTTCTATTTTTGTTGTCATGGTAAGTGGTGGACTTTATTTTTTTTCCCCAATCGTTTGTATTCTTGCTATACTTTTAGTTATGTTCTCTCGTTCTCTTGTTTAAATTCTTTTGAAGGCGTAGGTAATGTTTATGAAAGAGGAAAACAAATACTTTTATTTTGAATTTTGGAAATTTTTGGAGGATGATAACATTAGTGAATCTTACTGTTTTTCCTTATAAGCTTAAAGATTAATTTCAAAGATATCTTTTAGGTGTTCCGGGATGAAAAAATAAAGAAGGGAAGGGACGCTTCAGGTCGCACACCGGCGGACGGCAGAGTGGAGCTTCCTGGAGAAGGGTTTTATTTCTACAGCATATGAAACATGTATTACTAATGGATTGGGCTTTTAAAGAAATATGAAACTGGGCTTTTAAAGAAATATAGATTGTTTAGTGGGTTGTGTCAAAAAATTGGGCTTATTAAACTAAGGGAGTGGCTGATGTGGCATCACCAGGAGTGAGTAAAGATAACTATATATATATATATACATTTAAAATATAAATCAATATTGGCTTGATTTTTTTTTTTTTTTTGTCATATGATAGAAACCCAAATTATTTAATAGTTTGAAACAAAGCTATGAAAAAACAGAAAACAAAGCAATAGAAATGAAACAGGAAATTACACTCTTAAGTTTTATTCTTCAGCAAGCACTTGATCATGAAGCCAAGAAGGTCCTCCAAACACAAGATACAACTGAAACCTTCCATCTCGTGTGACACTCTTCCCTATTGGTTTAGATTTTATAATTACATAAAGTTATATATCAGTTTGTGTTTATTAGTGAGTATTAGAATTTAATTTTTTTACCATTAGAACAAAATTATATGTCGGTTTGTATTTACAAATGAATGGTTAAAATTTAGATTTTACAATTACGACGAAATTATGTCGGTTTGCAAAGTTTTTTCTCTGTTCCATAATTATTGAGCATAAGCGAACACTCATACATGGAATCCTCTAGCTCCTTCTTCGGACTCACAACCACATGTATTCAAAGGTAATGTGTAAAGTAACCATCCATATATATAACGTAATGTGTAATGGTTATGTAGTACTTACAAATACCGTCGTTAAGTTTGGAGTTCCCTAATAAATTATATTAAACTACACGAGTATTAACTTCGGCTTAATTAAGCATAAAATCCAAAAGATATGAAGCGCCTTCAAGTATTAAATTCGGATTACATCATTTACGTGTATGACAAAAACTAATCAATTAATCAAACTTATGAGATCAAATAAACGAATCCATTATAAAAAGATGTCGTACACCAATTAATATATGCTTAAGAATCAAAAAATGTTGGACATAACTCGACATGCAAAATTTAAAATAATATTGGAGTGTAAGACGTCAAATGTGACTATTTCTCGCTTATTAGATTATTATGTATAGAAACCAAAAAAAAAAAAAAAAGAATTAAAAATCCAAAGGTGTCTCTTGAATCATCTGGTTAGTGCATTGAGTTTTAGGTCAAGGCCAATGTCCATCCCGTTGTAAGCAATGGGCGCGTACATCCATAGATCATCAGAGCTCAATAACTGATATAACATTATTCATTATAAACAATACTTAATTCTCTACCTTTGATACAATAATTATTATGGTTTAATTATGACTTCAAATCATTGAAAACCACCTTACGTACCTTAATTTGGAGCTGTAGAAATTTTACGTATTGTACTGCTTCTTCCAACATTGTGCTAATATCGACCTATATTACATAATATTACACATTTAACTTTCTTAGTAAAGAAACAAAAATTGAGTATATATAGTTGATGTGCTCACGTAGCTAGTAATTTCGTTTGCATGAATTTAAAATATACAGTATATACCTTTGTTCCATTAGGGACAAGATTTTGCAAAATCCTTAGCCTCTCGTTTATCCTCTCTCTTCTTTTCTGCACCATCACAAAAACGGACTTTGTTTTAATTTTCCAGCCTTTCAGGATAAAGAGTTTTATTTTTACATGTTTATGCCTTTGGAAGAAATGGAAGCCTTAACTAGTAAATAAATTTATATAAATTACCCTTGCGTAAAGGCTTTGAGGATCTGTGGCAGCGCCGCGGCTGGCCCTAGTCTTGCCGTTGAGGTTGAGAGCCTTTGAGTCCTCGCCATCTTCTTTGGATATGAAAGTGTCTCCACCGTTTGATTCATCATCCGAACAACAAGTCTTTTGCGACTTAGACGGTTTGGTGTTTCTCTTCCCTGCAGCCTTCTCCGTATCTTCTTCTTCGCCGCTATTGTCATTATCGCCACTCATCTCTACGCCTTTCTGGCTCCTCCGCGTCTTATTGGCTCTCTTGTTCTTCTGATTTGGTTACAAGAAACAAAGAAAATATTTAGAAATATGGCCATACGGCTACAAATTTTGAAAATTAGTATGTAGGATCACCCGGATATATAGCTCTTAACATTTTTCCTATAGAAAATGGAGATAATTCTAAATTAATATTTAATGGACATATACTCCATTAATTCACTCACTGCTAATTGTGTTTTACGTTGAAAATCCATAATTGAGGAAGAAAGAAAATCTATATATATACAAGTATACAACTTACATCACTTGATGTGGCACGCATCCTCTTCTTTGAACTCTCGCATGGTCTTAACAATTTTTCATCAATGGTCGTTGTCAAGGAGTTCTCAGGCTGGAGTACACTATGGTCGTGGCTTTCTTCAGCATTCTCCAAAGGCAAGAGGCCCTTACGGGAGTATTCGGCCACGTCACATTCACACGTCTCTTCACCAACTAGGTACAAGTCCGTGTTGATCGTCGAGTCCTCCATCCTATTATCGTCTTCTTCTTGTTGTGGCACAACCGTGCAGTAACCACTGTAGCTGCTGCTTTCCTGGGAGAAGCAAAAGCCGCCAGTCCACTGAGAACCCTGGCCGTGGTGGTAGGCTGCGAGTGTGGTGGTTGTCTCTGAAGATGAACCGCCACAAGGTTGCTCATAGGAGGCAAGGAGCTGATTCATGAAGTCAGCTTCTTCTGTATACATTCCGCCTAGGCCGGTGCTCCATTCTCCCATGGCTTCCATTTTTAAGAAGTAAATCACTAAGCGACTTTAGTTTATCTTAATTATAATCCGATAAGTAATATGTGAGTATTGAAGGAATGATTAAGAGGAGTTTGATATGGGTATTATATATAGGATCATGAGAAGTAATGGATATATTTAATATGTCAACCAATTAAACATTATAATCATCTTTTTTTTTTCTCTTTTTTGGACAAACAACATTATAATCATCTTTGGAATAAAGTAATTTATATATAATTTTGTAACCAGGTCTTGATACCCATAGATATGAACAGCTAATTATTGAGCTTAAAGAAAGCTTTGTCTTTCTCTATATCTGTTACTGTTAGGCATGAGTCAAAATATATATATGTAGCCATTGGTAATTCAATATATCATGATATGTATATTAAATCAAAGGAAAAAAATTATAACTATACAAATTCCTCCAAAACTATATGAATCTGGTTTCATTTGTATCTTTAATTCTATCATAATATATACTTCCTTCATTTCAAATTACATGTCATTTTAGTTCTTAAAGTTTTGATTCAGACTAGCCTTGGTTTTAAATTTTCAATGCAGATTTTAGCAAAATTTCTTGCTTTAATCCTACCATCTAAATGTATTAGTCAATGGAAAAAATGATGCAGTATATCAGTCAGGGATAAAAATGAAAGTTTAGTAATATTTCCAAGATGTAGGAACAATTCTTGAACGGCATATAATTGGAATACTATCATGAAGATAATGAAATGTAAGGACAAATAAATAACTAGGAGAAGATATTATTGTGATGTATCCATCTCAAAATCATGGACTAATACAGATTTATAATTTATAACTGGTTTATAGAATAACTTTGCATTTGAGGTTTTATTTGAGCAAGTCTACAATTAAAAACAAATCTCTTACAAGTTTTTTAAATGCAGCTAACTAATTTAGTGATCATGGAGGAAACGGGTAGAAGATAAAAAGTTGTGTATAAACAACATAAATCCTAATAAAAAATTGACCGATAAACTCAAATAACAAGAATGATTAATCTTATATCAAAAAAATTTACACCTTTGGTGGTACTAAAATTTGTAGGGTTTTAAAGTAACTGAATATTATATCTCGATCAAGTTGTAAAGTACTGAGTATATTTTTTTTGAGTGTAAGAAAATAGAAACAGCTAGCTAGGAGAAAGTATCATTATGAATTATGATGCACCAGTCCCAAAACCATGGAGTTATACAGATGTTTAATTTATAATTGGTGTATAAAATACCCTTTGCATTTGAGGATTTGTTTTAGAAAGTCTACGATAAGAAAATAAATCTCTTACTAGTTACACTCATTATAATTGGCTCATATTAAAAAGCTGTTATGAAAAAGCGGTTGGCCAATAAGTTGACAAAAATACACTCAAATGACAAGTATTTGACAAGGAAAAAAAAAAATCTTATATTGTTAGGTTTACACATTTTATGGTATTAGTATTTGTTTGATTTCAAATAGATTATCATAACTCTATCAATTGTGAAGTAAGTATATTGTTTTAACAAAGGTAACAAAGAGAATGATGTGGACCATGTGGTTACAATTATTTATGCAAGAGTTGGATAATGACCACAGACAATTATATCAATTAAGCGTATCAGCTTAGAAAGATGGAAAGTGATGCTTGAAAAGATCTTGAGAAGTCATAATCTAATAGACAAGTTGACAAAGGTCTTCTTGTGATCAATCTCTAAGTGGGAGTTTGTTAAGTCGTGGAGTCGATATCTCAGATTTGTTGTGTAACTTAACGTTTGGACAATACGCTGATCGAGCAACGCATGGTGAAAAAGGATGGTTAGTTCGAGCAAGCATTTTTTAATTCGTCTAATGTTTTGAGGGGAACGAAAGTGAGAGATGTGAAGGGGAGAAATGAGAATGAGAGACTCGGTTGTTGAACATGACAGTTTTTGTTGATATTAGTAATTAGTTTATGCACTAATCTAAACGAAAAATGTAATTAATTAAACTAATGACTCATTATATACATATAAGCTGACAAAAAAAAACCAATAATCAAATTTGATTAGGTTCAAGTCAATGAACGGACGGCTGATCGTGCGCGTGGAAATGCTATAACCCATTCTTATAAAAAACACACCAATTTCTTTCTAAGTAATTAAAAATGATCTGTGGGAAACAAAACTTATTAAAAATGGAGGATGACAATGATTACTATATCGCAAAAACTATGAGACAGATTCGAACGGTAAACAATACGGAGTAGTGAGTAGTAAACAAAACGTTACATCTTAATTAGAAAAGATTTTGGTCTTTTTGATGGGAAAAGATTAGTATCATGCTCAGGCAACTAACCATTTTTTTTTTCTTTCTTCATAAAACAACTAAAATTTAAATATTTAAAAGATACAAATTTTTATCTTTAACAAGTAGCTAGAAGTTTTAGTAACTACAGATTAAATGTAAATATTCTTTGAAATTACAAATACATACTAGCAAATGCGCGTTTTAGTAATGAAATATGGATTCATACTAACAATTATCTTAATTTTGTTTTTTTTTTTTAATTGAAATTTGTCTCTCTCGTTACTTTAACAATTTTCTAGTGAACATTTTACATTATATATTTATGGAATAAAAAAAATATCTGAAATATGTTGTCAATTTACTAAACAATTTTTTTAATCCTAAATATTTGCTTCTAATTTTTTGTTTTGAATGTCTCAGAAATTCTGTGGAAATATGTTATTATAATACCTATTTTTGTTTAACACTCCATTCGTTTATTTTAAGTGTCATTTAAAATTGTGACAAACATATTTTGTGTTGATTTTCATGGGCGCATGACTAATCGGTACTATGGTAGTTCGAGATTCATGAGCATCGACACATCATTACTTCATCAATCTATAAAATTTTGAATTGTCAATAAGAAGTCAAGACTATGAATTAAGGGGTTTAATTTGACAATGTAGAGTTTGGCCTGGAAAAAAAATCTGACGTTAAACAACATTTACCAAGGAAGGCTTAACTGATATTGTCTGCTTATGATATGTTGGATGCATTGTTAAATGTTTCATTTCATTTTTAAAAACGTTGCTTGGGAATATCCGACACACGTGGCACCTTAATCCCCAACCAAATTGTCATTATGAAAGGAAGTATTTTTTAATAAATAATTTAAAAAAGAGAAAAAACTATAGTTAAATATAAAATTAAAAGAATGGGAGGATTAAAATATAAACACAAAATAGCGTCGATGCTAACTCAAACGACAATAATGGTCGTATGACTATCATAAAGCATAAGGGGCCATCAGATTGACAGCTAATGTAGCCTTATACATATTGTAACTATATTTTGTCGTGCGTGCAAGGATTGTCTCGTGTACAATAATTTTCCCAAAAAAATGTTACAAACGCAAGTAAAAGAAAATATCATATTTCGCAATCCCAATTCTCCTCTTAAGATGAACAAACAAGTTTCTCCAAAGATGCCAAAATTTAATCTATTAATACGTTTAAGGCAAATTCTAAGAAACTGATTAACTTTACTTGTGTTTGTAACTGATAAACTTTACTTAATCTAATCCATTTCAAAATGCTGCAGCATTGGTGAGAAATGGACCGTTGGAGTTTGAATGTTCTTTGGTTCATTTTTGAAAAGTTGAAGCTTAAGGAGATTTGCCTATTCATGTGACTGCTGGTGCAGCTAGACTCGTTTGGGGAAGCATTTGATTGATTAAATAAGTCTCCTGGTCGCCACACATAACTCCCCAGTGAACTAAACAAGTAAACTTTTAGTTTTGGTAACATATGGCCTGCGAATAAGGCTAATGAACCAACTTTCTGATGAATAATTCCTAGGCTGGCTCCAATTGCTTGACCTGATCTTGATATAGGCTCATTCTCTCTAATTGACTCCGTACCCATCGGTTTGAAGTATGTACAAACTGGTCTAGTTAACTCCTTGTATGTACAAACTGGTCTAGTTATCAGGAACCAACCCCATATATCCGCGGAGAAGAAACAAAACAAATAAGGAAAAAGAAAAAAAGAAAAAAAAAAAGACAAGTGAGAGGATACAAACTCTCCTTATGTATATAAACTCTACAAGTGAGAGGATACAGTCAATAAGGTCTCATAAGGAAATGTACCGATCGGTTTGAACTATGTACAAACTGGTACAGTGTTATCTCCTAGTTGATGTCGACTTGATGTCCACATCAGGAACCACCCCCATCCGATCCGTGGAGAAGAAGCAAAACAAATAAGGAGAAAGAAGAAAGAAATTAAAGAGAATCTTAAGTAGGTTGATGCAGCTTCTTTTGCAAATCTTAAGTAGACTATAAATTTAGGAAATTATATGATCATGAAACTAAATCCTGGTGTACTATATGATCACGACGGTCCATGACCATGATGCTAGCATGTTCAAAGAACGACACGCTACTCAGTCGGAATTAGAATTTGTTAGAAATACCTGACACCTTTTGGGATACCTCTTTTCAAAATACTCCATTTTGAACATTTTCATGTTTACCATTTTTTACACAATTGCAATATGTCAAATTAATTTTTAGAATTTTTTTTTTTAGGTTTGGGTTCTCTATTTTACACTTAGAATATAGTTTTGAGGGGTTATGATTTAGTATTTGGTGTTTAGGGCTTAGAATTTAGTTGTTTTATACATAGAAAAGTGTTTTTGAAAATGAACAACATGAAAGGGTAGTTTTAAAAAGTGAGATAGGAAAAATGATATTTTAAAAAATCATATAAATAGATTAGGTGAAATGTAATAATTAATGACAAATTTATATGGTAAGTTAGATATCAAATCTTATATATTTCTTTTAGTTGGATATATATATATATATATATATATATCTTATTATATAAAGTATGGTTTCAAAAGTTACTAATTCATAAGATCACAACATGTGTCAAAATCTTATTATGTTGTAGATTATTAAAATAATAAGAAAATTTTAATATTATGTTGTAAAAGTTATTAATTCATAAGATCACGACATGTGTCAAAATATTATTATGTTGTAAATTATACAATGTTGTAATTTTAAAGGAAAAGGAATCATCCAAACAAAAAATTCATAATTCAAAAACATAAAGTGAAAATATACCAGTTTAATACAAATTTGGCAATTAATTGCTAGATTAACATTCCATCCTATCCAATAACTACAATGACACAATTTTTAGGTAAAAAGACTAAAAACCCAGAAAATTTGTTTTTAACCTAGTAATTATTTTTCTGTAAAAAAATCTGTCATGTTACGACAGACTTTTAATCAAGAAAATAAATATGAAATAACTGTGGAAAATAAATATGCCGGACATTTTACAAATCTGTCATATATTGTGAAAATTTGTGATGTCTTTATAAATACGTCTGTCATGAAAAATAAATCTGTCATCAATTATAAATTTGTCATAACTGTAGTTAAAAAAATCTGTCGTCCAAAATAAGTCTGTCATAAAACATTTGTCATACAAAAATAAATCGGTTGTGCAAAACCAAATCTGTCATACACAAATAAATTTGTCACAACTAATCCAGCAGAATTTTGAAAAGATTTAGATTTTTTTAGAAAAAATTATGGGAGGGTAAATTTGACTTTATTTTTTTTTCTAACAAAGCAAAAAGGGTATTTTAGGCAAAAAATAACTCATCTAACCCTCACATTTTATGAGTTACTTTAGTGATTAACCTCTTAATTTGGGTCAATCTAGTTTTTCTTCATACAAATAATTTTACAATAAAGATACACATAGTTATCCTAAAGAAAATCCTAAAAATTCTACAATAATTAAAATTATACAAAAACAATCCTAAGTTATATTGAATTCTTTGGCCTAATTTTAAGAAAAAAAAAATAAAGATATGTATTCTCTCATATCTTTGTCATATATATAGAGAGGAAGAGGTCATTCCAATCTGTCAAATTCAATTAGAATTTTCAAATATGAGCACTACAGATGGAAACAAATATTAGGAAAATAACGAAAAGTCAAGATCATACAAACTATTTGGGATAGAAAAAGTCTCACACAATGCATGGGTAAAATTAACATAATAAAATATGTTTAGTTATTTTAAAGTACATTTAATAATAGTTAATATTAATATTGTAACTAAGATATGTTAACTTTTTTTTGTCAACAATTTAAATAGATTAGTTCAAAAGAGAAATATATTCCTACTTTCTCTTATTACAGTTTGGAATAGGTAAGATTAATATGTTAACCCCAAAAAATAGAAGATTAATATATGCATCTTTTTCTAATACCAAGGTTTTTAAACCCGATCCGGAAAGCAACCCGAAAAACCTTCTGAGTCATCGGGTCAATGGATCAACCGGGTCTGACCGTGGGTCAATAAATTACTAAAATTATATATGTTATATATATAGAGGCTTTATGAATATGAAATCATATCATGTTTTAAGATACCATCTTCAAAATTATTATAAAAGTGTAAAACATTGTTAAACCAAATCCAATCAATAGTAGTAGGACTTGTGGTTGATCTAAAATATTTATAAGTAATGTTAATTTCTACGACAGAAAATGAGGCACACTTACTTTTAACTAGATTCAGACCCGCACGTACGTGCGGGATTGATTTCAAAAGTTAAGGTTTTTTATCAGATCTACAATATATATTATGTATGTGTGAGATTATGTTTGTAAACATATTTTTAACAAATATTATTAACATTTATAATCTAAACTCATACCAATACAATTAATATTCTATTTGTTTTAGTTAGGTATGTTTTGTTATTAGTAGGAACAACTACAATAAAAAAATAAAAAAATAATATGTTTATTTATGGACAGAAAAACTTGTCACATCCCATACATGTCATGTTTTTTCTATCTCATAATTGTGGTTTTGGATCAGAATTGATTTCACCATAACATTTGGATCGACACGACGGTGGATCCGAATCAAATGTGAACTGAATTGATCGGTTATAAAGATTAACCAAACTGGATTACCTAAATTTTCTAACTCGGAAAACCCACATTGATAGGCCTACCTCGTAACGATTTTGCTATTTTTTATCCGTAGATAACAGGTTCTCCAAAAACCACATGAGCAATATCTGCATTTGTCTTGCTGAATTTGCAAAACCCGTGGGTAACAGGGGTTACAAAAAAAAAAATTAATCTATAAAATATATTTTTTTCTCAACCAAACATTAAAATAGAAGTCCAAGTTAGTTACCCAAACTGGATAGAAGTTGTTTACAAACGTTATTTTCGATACTAATGATCTTTAAAATATGTCCTATAAGAGATCATGTAAGAGATTATTTTCTGTTTCGATAGTCTCAAACTCTGTAATTTTTAGAAGTACCCAAATTTTTTGAAATAATTTTCCTAAAATAGATATTTATCCATTCCAAAGTTGCACTTATGCAAATTAGATTTTGAAAATTAAATATAACTATATATTTTTATATATATATAATTCTAGCATGGTATCCAAAATTTTATATATTAATGTGGAAAAAGAAGTGAAACCCATTTAAGTTTCACTTTTTTCACAAAAAGTTCTTATACTCTCGTTTGGGAGAAACCCAAACATAATTTATATATCATATTGTAGTTTGACTTATTTCTTAATATTGAAAATAGCATATTTTCATGAAATCCTTTAATATATAAAATTTATATATCATAATTATTTATTTATTTATATCAAAATAGCATAATTTATATATCATATGATATCCTTTATTCATTAAAATTTATTCATGAAATTTATCCTCATCCATTATCACAGTTACATGAAATTTATCCTCATCCATTATCACAGTTACGATAATTATGACTGTTTAAATCTAATTAGGGGGATTATATGAAATCGCATATAAGGTTCACGAAGATTAGGGGCATTCTTTCTTTTTAGTTGGTATGATAAGTTCTATTTATGCGGTATAATTAAATTTGATTTCCTTATATTATTTGAAATAATAATTATCTTTCCAAAATTTGATTTAAGATTATTGGCTCCTATCAGTTTGATAGACAATTCTAGCCATATGTTTTGTTTTGTTTGACCGCTCCAATTTAAATAGCATACAAATTAAATGAAAGAAACAAAAATGTGAATTTACAATTCTAATTATTTTATAAAATATATTAGTAACATTTTGATTTTTTATACCACATATATATATAAACATATATACCTACGTTATATAAGTGAATAGATAAACAAATCTAATATATAATTACATGATGCTTTCCTCTATATATAAAATCTAAACACAATCAATTAGTGAAATTGATTAGAATCAATTAGTGAAATTGATTAAAATTAATTAGTGAAATTGATTAGAATCAATAACTTCTTCATGTTTTCTCTTTCACACAATATGTAGTAACAACATTTGTTCTTTTTAGAACCTGCAAACATATATATACATGTAAATATTATTAAACCATGTGAGGCTAAAAAATATTAAAATCATTTTATATATTGGTACCTCCACCAATGTATATTGGTACCTCCACCAATGTATATTGGTACCTTCATGTATCTATAATAATATATATAAATGAAAATATTAATTTAAAATATTATATCTTAAATAAAAGATATTACAATTTTCACAGTTACAATAGTCTTAAGATATAATTTCATAAAGGTAAACAAACCATTTAATTGTTAAATGGTTAGTATTAACCATGACGTAATTGGGAACTCTTTATAATAGAAGGAAAATATTAGAATTCTTAAAACATTAAAAAAATATAAGAGTAATTCAAAATGGAACCAAAAGGGCTCACATATATTTTCTTGAATTACGCCTGAATTTTCAACCCTGTAAAAATACATTTAAATATAAATTAGTTTCATAATTAAGAAAAGACTTTTACAGATAAAAATGAAGTAAATTTCATAAGAACTTGGTTCACTGAACCTAAGAAAAGGAACCAAAAAGAACCGTAATTAATCAAAAAAGAATTGTAAGATTAAATGGATTATGACAACTTATTGTTTCACAACATCCATCTTCTTATAATTAAAAGAGGAGTACGTTTTTAAAAATGTCCGAAATCCTCACTGTATTTACAGCAATTGCCACTGAATACATATAAAAGGACAATGAATCGATTAATTGAGCAGGGTAAATGTGTCCAAAAATTTAAAATAAAAAACCCCGACCCATTAAACGTAGGATCCACGTCTTTTTCCAGCAAACCCGGTTCCATCTCTTTTGGGCCTCACACGAAAAAGGCCATATTAGCATTCCTATTTAATTATAAGAAGATTGTCCATCAGCCCATACTTGACACTATCGACAATCAATCTCAAGAATATTCCAAAGGATAAACTATGGAAACTATAAACACAATATTTACTGTATCAATCCCGCCCTCAAATCTCTCTGCATTATCTCCATTTGCCTGACTATCAATCAACATTGATTTCAAATTCAATCACAATCATAATTTAATCCTAAACAGAACCAATAATCTCGCAATCATCAACCACTCAATCAATAACGGATCCTATACGATACCCTAAACTACTAGACCACTATAAATAATCCAACATTAAACACATTCATCACTCATCAAGCAAAAAAACATTTCTCAAGCATACAAGTCATTAGAACAAGAAACCAATGGTTGCATCTTACGCTTACCTCCGAGAGACGTGAAGCCAAAATCACTCAGTGATGTCCAGAAGCAGCCAAGTCATCTTTCAAAGAAAGAAGCTGTTCTAATGAACAAACCTCGGTACCCATAAGGGCTATCATTCACCTCACCCAAAATCACCAAGCTCGACCCGACTATTCCAAAGCACAAGCAAACAAATTAATTTTGACATCTCCAATGGTTCGTTTTCTTATACTTCTACTATGATAATACTGTGTTATATGAAGCCCTTCTATATGTCGTATTAAACATGCTCTTTTAAAAAAAAATGCCAGGTGACTCCATTTACAAAGTGAGTGTTGAAAAGGAGAAATCATATATTATTACCAAGCAAACTTCAATCATTATGTGAGCGATTTCATCGACAGATATAGAACTATATATATATGAGTTTGTTTCTAAACTTTGTCGAGATTGATTGCTAATATCTTAGCTTCTTCCTTTTTTTGTTGGATCATAAAGTGGCACCTACGAAGCAAAACAATTGTATATATATATATATGAAATTGTCAAATCTAAATTCACTAAACAACCCAAACCTTGCCTGTATTTTCTTCTATTAACAATCCTGTAAGAATTTTTTTTGGCCATCTGCACTACCCAGAACAGAAATCTAAGCACACAATTCAAAAACCGCACATAGAGTACATATCTTACCGTGGAATCTCATTGAAGACTCGAAGAGGATGATACTAGGACTCCATACCGCAAACAAATTGACTAACTACTCATAATCAATTCCATCACACAACATCATGCATCAAGCAAAAAGGAAAATAATTCACCCAATTAAATTCCTAACCGCTCTAACCATCCATTTAACCATCCTAGAACCGTAAAGGCTCTGATACCAAAATGAAACAACCCGACCCTTTTTTTTCTTTTTATTTATTAAATACAATATATAATTAAGTATCCCATACTACTTAATTAAACAAACCAACCCACACACAGTATCCAACCAATAATAAACCAACATCCAATTACATGCACAGCGGAAACATATCAATAATACAAAACCAATACAATAACATTTCTATCCATTCTATCCAGCAACCTAACATATCTCTATCCAAGGTTCCATCCTAAACAATATAACAAAGACCAACAACACACAAACGAGACCCTAGTTCATCCTCCTCCTCATCGCCATGATTCCACGTCACATACCTGCACACCACAAACAACAATTGAGATGCGTAAGTATTAT
The DNA here is from genome assembly GCF_000633955.1 of Camelina sativa. Taxonomy (NCBI): domain Eukaryota; kingdom Viridiplantae; phylum Streptophyta; class Magnoliopsida; order Brassicales; family Brassicaceae; genus Camelina; species Camelina sativa. The sequence goes on from NC_025699.1 coordinate 22,894,386, forward strand.
CATAAATACTTAGTGAGGCCGTCCTCCCATCTACTGGGTTATACACACAAGCATATGAGACCCTCAAGTTTAAGCAAAACAAACAACACACAACAATACATCAAACCAGGAAACAAGTCTCGACTGAGACCAGTGTCGACCGATGCCTCACGGTGTCGATCGATGCTACAAACAATGGTGTCGACCGATGCTAAACAGTGTCGACCGATGCCACTCCAAATGGTGTCGACCGATGCTTCCTAGTGTCGATCGATGCCTCCTCTGCAGACACGATCTGCGCGAAACCGAACATCGAACTCTCCTTCCCAATCATCTCGAATTCGTCTCAAACTCACCCAATTACCTCAGAAATCACTGGGAATCACAAAAACAACGAACCCAAGCAACAAAACAACACAAACAGCAAAGAAAACACACAAACAAGAGAGATCTCATGCTTAGATCAACCATGGTCAAGCACTCACCTCAAGAACAGGAAGATTGGATTGAGAAACGTGGAAAACAACACCTCCAGAAGCTCCCCCTTTGTTTCCAGCAACAGCTAACCCTCCTACAGCCTCAGATCTCTCCAAAAACCCCAAGAACAAACCCAGAAAGTCACAGAAACGTTTTCTCTCTTTTCTCTCTTTCTCTTTCTCTCAAAAGCGGCGACTACCAACAAAATAACACGACCTAGGGTCGTTTTCCCCTTTTACACACGATTTAGGGATTTTAATTGAACCAAACCGAACCAATCGACAATTAAATCAAACCCGACCAAACCGGAAAAACATGGTGTCGATCGATGCCACCAAGGGTGTCGATCGACACCCACACCAAATTTACAAAAATTGGTTCGCGGATGTTACAATTCTCCCCCACCAATAAGGATTCGTCCTCGAATCCCGCAAAACCGTCCAACTGTCAAAGACCTCCGTGCCACCGTCAACACGGCCCGCACGTCCCCGACCGGACTAAATACCGTCAGCCAAGGTTTCCCGTGCACTGTCGCAACAGCCCGCACACCTCCGACTGAACCACGAGGTCTCCCTCTAGTCAATATACTCACATCAAAGACACTATTTGCTCACAACTCAGTGCTTCCCCCGTCCGTGGTCGCAACCAACGAATCATGCCGGCTCGCTATCAGGCCAACCGCCTTAAGCTACGGCATCCAGGAAGTCACTCACACACACACTCCCCCCGCTCTCAGGTCGCAACCTTCGAGTCATACCGGCTCACTGCCAGGCCACAGCCTACAGCTACGGTATCCAGGGAGTCTCACACGCCCACTCCCCCCGCTCTCGGGTCGCAACCCTCGAGACATACCGGCTCACTGCCGAGCCACGGCTCACAGCTACGGTATCCAGGGAGTCTCAAAATCCCGCTCTAAGGTCGTCACCCTAAAGCGCGCTCACGGATCGTCATCCGAAGCAAACATACCACTCCCACTCTCTGGCCACAAAGTCCATTGAGCTATCGGTATCACATGATTTGGGCCCACACAATCCTGAGCAAATAAGTCCGATGTCAACGAGTATCTCCCGACTAGATCTACCTCAACACTTTCCATTTCTGGAAACTTCTATTTTTAGAAACTTTCCATTTATAGCAACCTTCTATTTATGGAAACTTTCCATTTATAGACTCCCGTGCTATTTCCTTTCCAGTGATTTTTCACAAATCCCAAAACCAAAGAACTCCAACTTTTATTAGAACCTCAAATGCAATAATCGTTTACAACTCCAAATGAAAATACATAATGAAAGAAAGAATACATAAGCTAAAACTAAGCGCCGGAATGGACACCCGGTCCTCCCTTCGGCTGCGCTGCAACCTCCATCATCTGCCTCCTCTTAGGACAGAAAGGCCTGATATGCCCTTCCTCCCCGCAATGATAACACACTCGACGGTACTCCTGCGAATCACCTCCCCTGGCCCCGCTTGCCGACACGTGATCCATGCTCCCGCTCCCATAACCTCTCTGGCCACCTTGGTTCGCCACTGTCGTCTCTTCCCGCTTCCTTTTACGCCTTTGCTCCAACTGCCTATCCTTGTTTGGAATGCTCTGCTCCAATGTCTCCTCTGAACGAACCGCTGGACTGACCACCACTAACTGTGACCTCAAGTCATCCTCTATCCCAGCTGCAACCTCAACCAGCTCCGCCCTCGTGGCATAGCTCCTCACTCTGCAGCGTGTCCTCAAATCATCTCGCAAAGCCAGCAAGAACCTCCGCACCTGAGCCGACTCTGGCTCCCAAGCCCGGCCTGCATACCCCACAAGCCGACTGAACTCTGCATCCAGTTCCCGCACTGTACGGTCCCCCTGAGTCAAACCCAAGAACCGTGCCTCCATACGATCAAGAGCCTCCTGAGGAAAATACTTGGAGTTAAACTCCCCCACAAAATCTCCCCAAGACATACCCCGCTGCACCCTCCGTGCTGTCACCGACCTCCACCACACACGAGCATCTCCTGACAAGTAAAACACTGCCAGATCCACCCTGTACCGGTCGGGACACCTAAGCGAAAGGAAAATATCCTCCATCCGCTCTCTCCACTCATCCGCTACACTCGGATCGGTACTTCCTGAGAAATACCCTGCTCCCACATGCCGCAGCTGCTCCATCATCCGCACATACTGAGCATCCACTACCTCGGCCCCCGGCTGCACACCTGCCTGCAAACCCGCTGCAGGCTGCACCACTGGAACCTGTCCACCACCCACTGGCGGCACTACTGGATCCTGCCCACCAACCACTGGCGGCACAACTGCTGGAAGTCGCTGCAAAGCCTGAGCTACCTGAGCTAGCAAGTCCATCAAGACATCCTCCCTGCCTGGAGCACCTCCCGCTGCAACCCCCACACCCGGGGCAACACCGTGACCGACACCGGGCCCATCCGCCCTGCCGTCACCCAAACCAGCCTGGTCTCCAGACACACTAGGATGAACCTGTGACTCCGCCACCTCCTCACTGGCCATGCTCTGGGTCACACTCACACTGGCCTCAGGAACCTGACCTCGTCCCCGACCCCGACCACGACCACGCCCACGACCACGACCGCGACCAACAGCATCCTCACCCCTAACCATCTGTATCATCCAAGAACAGAAGGCTAAGCAAACAATAATTCTAATACACAAGAAACACAACTCACCGTGGAATCACAATCAGGCTCGAAGAGGATGTTCTAGGACTTCATGCCACACACAATTGCCAATCACACAATCAATTATAGCATGTAATCCTAAACATCAACAGCAAAAGCACAATGAACCCTAGACCTAGAACCGTAAGGGCTCTGATACCAAATTGAAACAACCCTTCCCGTTTTTTTTTTATAATACCTTAATTTACTAGTGGTCCCATACCCACTAACATCCTAACATCAATCAATAACCGCGGATAATCAAATAAAACAAATTCCATTAAACCAAAAGAATTCCAACATTCAAATCCAATAACCAATAACATCAATCAAATAAAGAGATAACCAACAACTAACATCCTACAATGTTCCTTTGACTTAATCTAGCAACCTAACAACAGCTAGACCACAATCAATCAAGTCTCTAGAACATCCTCCTCCTCATAGCCCTTGATTCCACGATCACACTTTTCCTTTACCTGCACACCACAAACAACAATTGAGATGCGTAAGTATTATCATAAATACTTAGTGAGGCCATCCTCCCATCTACTGGGTTATACACACAAGCAGATGAGACCCTCAAGTTCAAGCAAAACAAACAACACACAACAATACATCAAACCAGAAAAACAAGTCTCGGATAAGACTAGTGTCGACCGATGCCAAACGGTGTCGATCGATGCTACAACAAGGTGTCGACCGATGCCAAACAGTGTCGACCGATGCCCATCAAATTGGTGTCGACCGATGCTCCTGAGTGTCGATCGATGCCTCCTCTGCAGACACGATCTGCGCGAATCCCAGCGACGAACTCCGACTCCAATCAACCCAAAATCGACTCCAATCAAGTCTATCCATCTCGGAATTCACTAGAAATCACACAAACAACGAACCCAAGCAACAAAACAACACAAACAGCAAAGAAAACACACAAACAAGAGAGATCTCATGCTTAGATCAACCATGGTCAAGCACTCACCTCAAGAACAGGAAGATTGGATTGAGAAACGTGGAAAACAACACCTCCAGAAGCTCCCCCTTCGTTTCCAGCAACAGCTAACCCTCCTACAGCCTCAGATCTCTCCAAAAACCCCAAGAACAAACCCAGAAAGTCACAGAAACGTTTTCTCTCTTTTCTCTCTTTCTCTTTCTCTCAAAAGCGGCGACTACCAACAAAATAACACGACCTAGGGTCGTTTTCCCCTTTTACACACGATTTAGAGATTTTAATTGAACCAAACCGAACCAATCGACAATTAAATCAAACCCGACCAAACCGGAAAAACATGGTGTCGATCGATGCCACCAAGGGTGTCGATTGATACCCACACCAAATTTACAAAAATTGGTTCGCGGATGTTACATGGACCGACATTCATATCACTTTAAAATAATTTCACATGGTGCTACAACATGGATAAATCATTTCGTCCAGTGATTTTTTACACTTTTTCATATATCCATATATCCAATAACACATACCATTAATTACTGTAAGAATATATAATATTATAACATTTATATTAAAACTCAAAGAAACTTGATATATATATATATATATAAGTAAAAGATGAAAAATTGCTTCGTGGTATACCACTGAGAAATTTGTAAAATAATAAACAATAAAAAAAATTATAATATGTAATTGACAATTTTTATTAAAAAATAAAAATTATCTAACTCAAACAATAGAAAAACTGTCACAGGACATTAGAAAGTAATAATATGAAAACAATAGTCATTTTAACAACACACAAACTCTAAAAAATATATATTCCAATTCACAATACTAATATTAAATAACAACACTACACCAATATCAATATATGACCCCAAGAAAAACATAAACCTACTAATTCACTTTGATAAATAGTAAAACACTAAAACTTACACTTAAATTCGATGTATAATACAATAACTCTTACCCTAAATAACTAACAATCGAAAATACAGCAAACCCACAATATATTAAAAACACAATATATAGGAAAAATAGTCTCTCGATACTGCGGATTCAAACCTAATAGAGATTAAATAATTGCAAACTAAAATTTACTTAGTAATAAACATAAAAGATCATAACTCATAAATTAGAAAACATTTGACCCGCGGTGTACCGCGGGTTCGAACCTAGTATTTTAGAAGTTTTATAGTCTTGACTTTTATGTTTCACATGTTCTTGAAGAATTTCAAATCTGAAAAACTAAAAGATAATGAAAAATAAATGTTAGAAAACTCAAAACTCAAAATATTGATACTCGGAGAAGATTTTGCGAATGATTGAAACAAAATACTTCGACGCGTCTTATACAGAGATTAGGTTAGCTCAATATAATCTATTTTAAACTGTTCGATTTGTATATTAGGTAACATAAAAAATTGATAATTAATGTTTCCGAAAACATTTCAAAAATACATAACCAAATTAAATATATTTACTTATATATAATTTTGAATTTATACCCGCTTTAGTAAGTAGCTAAGATAACTACATATTTTGGTAAGTAGGTAAGATTTCGTATATGTGATAATTTAAATTCTTTTAAACTTAATCAAGAAAATATATGAAACGTGTAGAGTTTGTATCACATTAATTTACTTATTAAAAATGATTTTGCTAAATCACTGAAATTGTAGTCATATTTAAATTGCTAATTAACAACCAATTGAGTTTAATTAGATATTTGATTTGATATCATTAGATAAGGTAATATTCGAGATTTCAACTTAATGATTAATTTTAAATTTGAATTTAAATATGGATAGTTTTCTATATTAAATTATATTTTATTAAGGATTTGTGATTAATGCTCCATAATAATAGCTATGGAAGTTATTAATTGTCACAGATACTGATTTGTTTTTACTTCCATAAAATATTTCTATTATATATGTTTTTGTTTGACTTTTATTGTACATAATTGTGGTCGATTCTGTTTGGATCCAAAACTTTTTATTCCTGATCCGATTTGTAAAACACGATCCGAATTTAGAAAACTCGGGTCACATAAGGATCCGCGCGTTTTAATGTATAAGATTATGTGGTTGTCTCTCTCTTATTGTATGCTTTATAATTTATTCAAGGATAATATTTGTCCTAAAAATCTAATGTTTCATTTTGCCTTGAAAAAGTGCTTCCCTTTTAATAGTATAGATAATATTTTGTCCCACATCGGGTTTTAAAGAAGAAGAAGAATATTAGTGCTTGAATATATATAGCTGCATAAGTTGCTTTAAAATTATTAGGCGTAGGAGTCCACGTTTCAAAATTAAAGTTTCAGTGGCTGAAGTTGACCCGGCCTGACGGTTAGACGACCAGTTCGCCAGGTTTAATTGAGGTTTTACGGTTTTTTCTGGGTTTGAAATAGTTTGGGTTTTAGGAAGAAACTGGCCCGGGATACCTGTCTGTCTGATCACGGTTCAACCGGCCGGTCTGGTCCTGATTTCAAAATATTGTTTAATACTGTATTTTAAAATTTATTGTAGTAGTTTTAGATTTTTTTTATGTAATTTATATTTTCATCTTTAAATTATTTGAGATTCATATATTACCGTGCTTATAATTTTTTATTATTTCTTTAATTATGTCAAATTAATTTTCTTCTAATTTCTCAACCTTGATTGGTTGGTCATATAACTTTTCTTTTGTGCAAACATAGTTGTTACCATTCGTTCAATCCCAAAAGGAGATAAAAAGGAGAAGGTCATCTAACCTAATAGTTGGATAAAATAGGCTAATCAAAGACAAGCTTGCAACAAACATAGATAGATTGGAAAAACATAAATCGTTGTTGTTGGATCCATAGGAGCTCGGAGACAGAGACTACATCATGGTGTGTCAAATAAACTTCTACGAATACATTAGAAAATTTAATATTAGTTACTATCAAAAGATTTTGAGACGTTAGAAAAGGGTCTTTAGTTTCATTGGTTTCCAAAGGGTCTTTAGTTTCATTGGTTGCTGGAGCAAGCCACTTTGAGATAGCTAAAAGACGTGAACATGTTCTCTCCACACATGAGGAGGGCAAAGCCAAGGTTCTCTCTATGGTGGAGGAGGTTGGACGCAAGGTTATCTTCCCAAGGGAGGAAGGTGGGGGAGGTAGGACGCAAAGTTATCTTCCCATAGGAGGAGGTTCTCTCTATGGTGCGCCAAGGTTCTCTCCATGGTGGAGGAAGTTGGACGCAAGGTTCTTTGTATAAGTGAGGAGGGCAGAACTGAGTTTCTCTCCATAAGTGAGGAGGGTAGAACCAAGGTTCTCTCCATGGTTGGTCATGCACTATTGTGATGTAATTTAATTTTCATTCGAATGTTTTTTGAGCTAACAATTTTAGTGATTAAAGAAATTATGTAAAAGTGAAAGTAAAGAGACATATAATAGTTGACTTAATTTGTTCATATGGATATTTTATGCACCTACTGCATCGATCAATGCATAACCCGAACCGAAATTCTAGTTCACGGGCATTACAACCATTTATGACGATTAATCCGAAAATGACATACTCTCATAATGTCTATAATATGTATGTTCTATAAACATAAAATTGAAACAATATAAATTTTATTTACCTTATAAAAGTTCAAGTGGTAAAAGACATCATGTAGATAACATGTTATAAACTAGAAGGTAACAAATTGTGAATTATGAGAAGAGTCAAGGGAGAAGAGAGAAATTTTTTAGAAAGACTTCTTGTTCTTATATTTTCATTGTTCTACAAATTTCTTACACATAACTACTATTATAGTGGCAAGGAGAATATGATAATAATGCATACTCTACTTAAAGAGACAAAGACAAGTGTAGAGGGGCTAATGATAAGTGGTGAACAAGTATTATACCATACGAAAAAGACAAGTTTAGAGGACTAATGACAAGTGTACACCATAAGAACATATATTGCATGCATGGCTGGCCAGAAACAATGGGCTGTTTAAAGCAAAAAGAAAATTTGTTGTCCATAAATATTAAAAGTATCACAAAGTTACCACATGGGGGATTCAAACAAGAAACTGAGTAACAGATTATGGAAGCTTAATCGCTGGAATGCAAAGGGTTTTAATAATTTGATTCTCTCAAAAATACTTATTTATTGTGATTTCTAAAGCTCTTGCTTGTTAAGCTTTAGCTCTCGGCCATGCCTGATTGTATGTAGGGTTTATATGTCATTGAGGTGGCAGACACTTGTTATCATAGATAATCATACCTATTTTGTAACAATCATCAAATTCAAAATTTTCTCCAAAATATATCATTTCTCTTCATTTCATTTTCCTATTTCCTTACACTTAGATTCTTACAATCTTAACCACTCTTAGATTCATACAATCTTAACCACTCCCCAGAGTGCCTTATCCCTTTTATGTGAAATGGTTAGTTAAAACTTAAAACCCTTATATACCTAACAACATAATATATCTATGATGGCCATAGATATCTCAATGGCCCATATGTGCTAAGGAGCCAAATTCACATATTAATAATTAAGTCGGTTGTGTTTGTTGGTTTTCGTTTAGAGTAGATTATTTTACATCTTTTATTCATGTATATCTTCTATATTCTAGGATCTCGACCCTTGAGATGTATAAATACTTATAAATCTTATGATGAAAGAGATAGAGAAAATTATTTAAAGTCATGTTTTCTTATAAACTCTTGAACGAGAATTTATCAATTTGGTATCAAAGTTATCTTGCTTTTGATTCGGACCACTTCGTGGTATCAAAAACAACCTTCGATCCACCATCTATCTCTGTTTTGATCCAGACCACCTTGTGATATCAAAACTTATTTGTAATATATTTTTCGGTCTTGATCCGGACCACCTTTGTGGTATCAAAACCTTTTTTCTTAATCATTTTTCTCGGCTTTGATTCGGACCACCTTGCGGTAACAAAAAAACTTTTTTTATATATCTAAAAAGAAAAAATTTCACTTTTTCCAATTTTTCTATTAATACCATACTAGAATCTAGAGTTGGCTTTACGCAACGTCGGAAACATAATAAGCTACACCGATCACTTCTCATATAGTCGAGGATCCGAGTTTCATTTCATGTGCTGCTTGGTCGTGATAAGGAATGTTTGTTAGGTAGCCTCGGGAAGTGACCCTTTGAACATGAACGAGCTGCGATGATGACGACACAAACAAAGAGATGGGAAAAAGCTATCAAGGAAGATGCAAGTCCTTTTCTCTAGAACTTTCAGGACAAAATTCTTTTGGAGGGTATGGTGGAGTATTGATGGGTCATTGTTATTTCAACGGCCCATATGTGCTAAGAAGCAAAGTTCACATCTCAATAACTAAGTTGGTTGTGTTTATTGGTTTTCGCTTAGAATAGATTTTTAAAAAATATTTGATTCATGTATATCTTCTATATTTCAGGATCTCGATCTTTGACATGTATAAATACTTATAATCTGAAAGATATGGAGAAAATTATTTAAAGTCATGTTTTCTTATAAGTTCTTGAATGGGATTTTATAAACCTAACGTTGTAACATCCTGAACCCAAGTTAGGATGAGTGTCGATCGACACGGTCTACACCACTAGATTGGTGGATGTTTGGTTTGTTTTGAAATTGCTCAGTTTGGGTTTGGAAACCCTAAGTCTCGTTTTATAAGGCACAAGCAGCCTATTTTCTTTGCCGAGTTGTGTTTGTCCCTTCTGAGAGAGAGAAGAGAAAGAAAGAGAGAGACTGTGAGTTTGATCCTAAGAGCAAAGGGAGCCTTGAGGAGGGTTAAGAGGAGCAGGAAGATCTGTTTTGGGGGTTGTCAAAGAGAAGAGAAGGAGGTTTCGTGATTGTTGGTGTTAGGGAGGTTGCTTTGGTGTTGTTCCTTGTCTTATTCGTCCTAGATCTTTTTCTAAATCAAGGTGAGAGTATGACCATGGCTTATCTGAGCAATTAGGGTTTGTGTGATTTATTTGGTGATTGTATGACTGATTCTTTTCTGTTTTGTGTGATTTTGTGGTGTTTATGTGGCCATGTGTGGCTGTTCTTGTTTGTGTCATCGTGGGAGATGATGTGGTAGAGTTTTAGGGCCGGTTGATGGTGGAGATCGTCAACGGAGGTGTTTCAGAGGCTGGGTGTCGATCGACACCATCTGACTTCACAGATGGAAATCGCGTTGCAAAAGTGGTGCAGGTGTTGGACACAGTTTTGTTTCCAATTGTCTATTTTGACCGTTTTTATGTTGTTTCTTGTGTATGACCTTAATTGCTTGTTTGTATAGCCTAGTAGATGGGAGGATTGTCTCACTAAGTATTTTTGATAATACTTACGCATTTCAATTGTTGTTTGTGGTGTAGGTAATATGCAACGTGGAATCATGGCGATGAGGAGGAGGATGATCTAGGTTATTGACTATCTCTTGTTGGTCTTGGTTATGTTTATTAATGTTGGAACCTTTTATAGAAGCATGCTAGGTTATTGGATAGAATGGTTAGAAATGATATTGTGTTGATGATTTTTTTTTTTAATTTAATGTTAAATTACATTCAAAAAGAAAATAAACTGTTTTACAACTAGTGCAACATTTTTAGAGGAAATAGAGTGTTAGAAAGAGAAAACAAAATAGATCCTAAAAGCGAGATTGAAGCCACATTTGGAAAACATCCTTATATCATCGATCCCCCATTAGGCCAATAGCTAGTAGCTGGTCTCGTATTTGACGGTCTATCCAAGCTATAATGGCAGAGGCACTCTTCAGGGTCTCCCCATGCCGTCTGCCATTCCTCTCTCTCCAAATGGTGTAGATAGCTGCCTGAAAAACATAGCATAGAAGGAACCCCGTCACCTAGTGGAAGCTGCGGACTGGAGAGATAGGCAAGAATAACAGACCAGTCAGTTGAGAACCGAGTGTTGAACAGGTTTTGAGTCAAATCTGACCATATCAAGGAGACAAAGGGACAAGAGAAGAAAATATGGTCTCTCGTTTCCATGGTGAGCTGACAGACCCGCACATGCCCGCCGCACTCCCATTTCAGGCAACCATACGGGAACCTGTTGAGAGACGATCAAGGGCGGCGAGCCATACACAAAAAGCAAACTTCGGAGTAGCATGACGAAACCAAACCCCCCGATGCAATGCCAATGTGATTCCAAGTATCCCGAGTGGAGAACTTGGGACGGAAAATATCATTCCGACCCTGCCACAACACCCTATCAACTCGCGGTTAACGATTCTGCCAAAGCAGCTGCAACTCGTCCTCAACCTTATTTAACAGGTCCACTCTATGACGCCGTCTCCGTTGTCGAAGAGCCCACACTTCCGCTACAGTACTTTGCTTAGCAATACCCAAATCAAAAACTCCATTACCACCCACAACATCATTAAGAACACCCAAAGCCGACCAGTTATCAAACCAAAAGGAAGTTTGCTCACCAGTACCTACTTCCACCTTGCTATAAGGCTTTGCTAAATCCTGATGCTTAAGGAGCTTAGTCCATAGCCAAGACCCCAGAGTAGTGGAACCCTTCACCGACCAGAATGATGCTTGCTTCAAAAAATTCATGTGCACCCATCTCACCCATAAGGAGTCTCCATGAGACACCAATCGCCAAATCAGTTTCAAACAACCAACGAGATTAGCCTCTTGAAGGGAACGCAACCCCAAATCTCCCTCTGTTTTTGGTTTACAAATAGACTCCCAAGCAATCTTTGATTTCCGTGTATTCATCTCAGTCCCCGACCACAAAAAAGCAGAACACATGGAGTTAACCTCATCAAGACATTCTCGTGGCAAAATATAAACAGCCATCCAGAAATTACAAACACTCCAAAGGACAGAGGATATCAAGTTAAACCGACCTGCAAATGAGAGATATCGAGCCGTCCATGAACCAATACGCTTTCGAAGCTGCTCCAGCAACGGCGAACAATCGGCAATGGTTAAACATTTTGTGACAAGCGAGAGTCCTAAGTAGCGGACTGGTAGAGAACCAACATCAAAAGGTAACCGATCAGTATCCAACTGTTGAGTATCCCCCGCCAAATAAATTGTTGACTTCTCCATGCTAATAGTGAGACCAGAAATCTTTGCGAAATGCTCAAAAACTGCAATGATCCCCTCTATCGATCGTAACTTCCCATCAGACAGAACCATTAGATCATCGGCAAAGTTGAGATGCGTGAGATTAAGATTTCTACATCGCGGATGGTACCCAAAAGTGCGCTCACCGGCCGCTTTATCCAATAGTTTGGAAAGAGCATCCATACAGATGACAAACAGGTATGGAGACAAAGAGCAGCCTTGACGGAGGCCACGGGAACTGCGAAAAAAACCAGCTAGCTCTCCATTTACTTGGACCGAAAAAGAGGTAGTAGTGACACATAGCATGATCCACTGAAAGAACATAGGAGGAAACTGCATAGCCATAAGAACCTTAGACAGGAAAGACCACTGAACGGAGTCAAAAGCCTTGGAGATGTCAATTTTTATAGCGCAACAGCCCAACAGAGAAGGCTTATGGTAGTTCTTAACTATCTCCATTGCCAGCAACACATATTCAATCAATAACCTGTCTTTCACAAAAGCATACTGATTACTAGATACAAACTTTGGCAACACCCGCTTCAGTCTATTGGCAATGATTTTTGAAATAACTTTATAAATGACATTGCAGCAGGAAATAGGCCGGTAATCCTTCATTCCCTGCGCAGAAACCTTCTTAGGGACCAGGGCCAAAATGGTAGAATTAACTCCTTTAGGAAGGAAACCTTTGGCAAAAAAGGACTGAACCGCTAATATAAATTCTGCTCCCAAGATCCCCCAAGTGGACTTATAGAACTCCGAAGTATAACCATCCGGACCAGGTGACTTATCATTTGGCATAGAGAACAGAACCTTTTTAATCTCCTCACCCGATACGACCCGTGTTAATGCCTGTTGATCCTCTTCAGAACAACGAAAAGGTAATAAATCGTCAAAATCACCCACCGTACCACCCTCAAAGTTACTAGGAATAGCCTGCAGAAATTCTCTGAAATGGCGCTCAGCTTCCACTTTGATTTCATTATCTTTCACAACCACCCTTCCATCCTGACATTGTATCTCCTTAATGGTGTTCATAGCTTCCCGCACTTTTGCCGCCCGATGGAAAGCTTTGTTATTTATATCACCCACTTGCTGTGTTGATGATTTATTGGAGTTGGCTATGTGTTATGTTTCTGTTGTGCATGTTATTGGATGTTGTTAATTTGGTTGATCAGTGGTGTGTGGATTGGGCTGCTGTTTATCTATAATTCTTCAATTATAGAAGAAATCTGCGGCACATCAACCACACACCACTTTTACATAAAATATAATTTTGGTTTGTAACGGATTTAGTATTGTGTCCTGAAAATAGAGTTTTATTGAAATGCCCTAACCCTGATTCTAAATACTCGACCGTAGGACACACAAAACACACATAACGCAGCCTCGCCGGAGAGTAAAATTCTGGGAAACTTCCGACGACAATTCAACTTCTCACAGAAACTTCTCAAAACAATCAAATTCGAGCTAGAAACCTAATTCATCCAATCTATGCAGCAAAAAACACAATAACAAGGCTAAACTTAGTAAAATACCTTAGCCTTTCGCAGAAGCAGACTCGTTCGTTGATCGCTTCTGATGAACACTCAGATGTGCATGACTCCTCGAACGCCATCCCAAACCTATCCGAAGTCTCGATCTTCCTTTGCACCATCTTCCGATCACATCAATTTCAATGTATCAACTACCAATGATTCATCCAATATTTCTCCTCGGATCTTAGTCACTCAGCCAACCATCCCCACATAACTAAGTCCAAAAAAGATGTCTGGAATATACATCACACCGATCATACTCACATAGCACCCCATCGAGTACGGACCAGAAACCTATGATTCTCGATAATCAGAACATTCATACACAAAACTTGATCCTCGATCTATCGCTCGGATTGTCAACCACATATCACTGCTCTCGGTAATCCGTACCAGAGAACTCGCTATCGCAAATAGAATTTCCAATCATCGACAATTACTCGATCACTAACTAATGACTCCTGATAACTGTCGGACTACTGATCAAATGCTTTCGATAACCGCCAGGCAAACTCGACCATCCATCACTCACAAACAATAACAAACCCAACCGTCAACCAAGATTGATACAACTCAAAAACTGCCTCAAACATGCACGACCATCACCCTCTCGATCTTCATCATTGATCCCCAAATATGCAGAAACTCGATCATCGATCTTGCTATCGATAACTGCTACTTGGAAACACGACAAACACCGCCCAATCTCGACTTGCAGATCTTTAATCTCGACATGCCATCAACATCGTTGATGCGTGACTGCACTTCTCGATACATATTCGCATTACCGCTGAATATCATCGCTCCAAGAACAACCAGCCGATCAGACTCGACAATCCTCTCTTAATCCTTGATTTCTCTCTATAAATTTCGATAATTCTCTAGGTCTCCCTTTCTCTCGAGTCCTAACTCAATCACAGAACGTTCGTGTCAAAGAAGAACGCTCAGAATCCATTTTATACGCTCTCCACTCAGGAACCATCCAATACTGCCAATTACGTTAGATCCGCATGTTTTTTCACGCCAATAACTATGACACCCCGGTTTGCGGAGAGGTTTAAAATATTTGATTTGGCCACCTATATCACCAAAGTGCACTTATCTTTTCGGTCAAGGGTACTGAAAGAATTCCAAAGTTAAGTGTGCTTGAGCTGGAGTAATCATAGGATTGGTGACCTTCCGAGAAGTGATTGTCAGAAATGTGCGAGTGAGGACAAACACAAGGAAAGATCATGTGGTGATTTGTAGAGACGATAAACAAGTCGTTTAAAGCTTCTCGGACGTAGCAAACCGACCGTTGGAAATGGATGCGCTCACGGGCCTAGTGAGACGACGTGAAGCCTATTAAGAAAGGTGGGCCATGGACTGGGAGTGGACATGGAGCCCACTAAGAGGTGGCGGTCGGAGATATACAAGTTGGTATTATAGCCGAACCCAGACGATTGTGGAGTCGAGTCTGCTCACACCTTCAATGGTGATGATCTTGGTGCGCAACGAGGATGTTGCAATCTGTTAGTGGGAGTAAATTGTGACACTCCGGTTTACGGAGAGGTTTAAAAGAATTGATTTGGCACCTATGTAACCAAAGTGCATTATCTTTTCGGTCAAGGATCCTGAGAGAACTCCATATTTAAGCGTGCGTGTGCTGGTGTAGTCTTAGGATGAGTAATCTTTCCCTTCCCTAAAGTGATTTTCGGAACTGTGCGAGTGAGGACAAAACACAGATCATGTGGTGATTTGTTGGGATGGAAACTTTAAAGCCTTCCGGACGTAAACGTCCGTCGGATATGGATAGACTCACGGGCCTAGTGAGAGCACGTGAAACCTATTAAGAAATGTGTGCCCATGGACTGCGAGTGGACATAGGATCTATTAAGAAGTGGCGGTTAGGGCGTTATAATAACCGTTCTCGCCAATTCCATCCTACGCTTACAAACACATTATCAATAACTATCGATAACTGTTCACGCTCAAACAATTAAACGCGGATTACCCAACACATCGATAACTGCTCGACCAGTTCCAACAGTTCATCATACCATCCACACGAGCCTCTCGGAGACTTAATTAAATTCTCGAATCACAACTTATTTCATCGTAATTCTCTAATCACAAGCTCAATTTAGATAGTGGGATATGAGCGTTACGGGTATAGTCTGCTGATGGTTAAATTTGCTTTGCGTGTAATATCCATTCAAGGCTGAAGGCTATTTAAGTTGTCGTAACGACAGGCAGTCAGAGACGCAATGCTCTATAGAAAATCACATGGAACTTATTTTGGTTATTCCAGTTTATATCCGATCTATTCTCTATTGCTATTTTCAAACGACGTTTCTTTGAAGAACAAATTCAATTATCGAATGATTTCAAACTCCGATCTGAACAAGAAAAAGAAAATACTTTTCACAAATTCAAATACAATAATAAGCTTAAAACTATAAATTATTTACAAATACTATAAACAATAACCAATAAAATTACTACTTTTAAATAGTCACTGATAATAAGAAACTAAATAACACAGAATTCGCTAATCTTACACCATTTTAGATGTTGGCTAACTTTTTTTTTTAGTTTTTTTGGCCCAACAATCAAACTCTTCATTGCCCAAATCATTACATACATTTTTAATCAATCGTGGCACTAAAGAATAAAGCTTAGGATCATAATTCACATTTGAAATAGATTTCTTGCTATCCTATCGAGATGTTGACTAACTTAATTAGAGAAGACATGAAGGTTCTCATTTTCATTTAATGAAATAATTAAAGAGAACAACCCATTTTCAAAAGAAGAAAAGAGAAAGAAGAAGACTCGCGTGCCAGTTTTGGCGTGCCTAAATAAACTGAGAGAAAAATATATTCACCAAAATATTGTACTTACGAAATCAAATTTAGAAGAAAAATAAGAACTTCGGTGTGTAACGTCCGAGAGAACTTTCAAGGTTGTATAAATTTCCACTGTTTTATGTTCAAAGTTCAAACACACTTGGATAATATTTTCTAAACTATGTGAAAGTAATAATTTTTTTTTTCTTTCTGGAATTTTAAAACTGTGATAGCTTTGAGAAATGGGTTTCTCTGGGTTTTTACACGGAGAGCTGTTTCAGGGAACTGTCTTTTCGTTTTTGCTGGTTCACGAAGTTGCTTCCAAGCACAATTTGATTTTGAAATCTCATTGCCTTAATTTAGTGAGTTTTGTTAGTTTTGGGTTTGTAAAACCCTAAAGCTATCAACTTTGTTGTATGTGATGAATTAGTCATTTCAGTTTCTCAGATTTAACTGATGGGTCAACGTTAAATTGATCGTAGCACCTGAAATTTGCAGTTTTTTTCTACATGATTTAGTGGGTATTGTTAATTAGGGTCTTAAGGTTCGTAAACCCCAAAGCATTCAACTTTGTTTGGTATAATGAATTATTCTTGTAAATTTCTCAGATTTAGCTGATGGGTCAGTTTCAAATTGATCATAGCACTTGTAAATATGAAGTTTTTTTTGCTTGATTGAATAGGTTTGTTGATTAGGGTTTTAGGGTTCACAAACCCTCTCTCTCGCTCTCCCTTGCAAATTTCTCAGATTTAGTTAATGGGTCAACTAAAAACTGATCATAGCATCTGAATTTTTTTCAGTTTGTGCTTGATTTTGTGGGTTTTGTTAATCAGTGATTTAAAAACCCTCTGTTACTTGCATAAAGCAATCAACTTTGAAATGAGTTTTTCTTGTAAAAATCTTAGATTTAGCTAATGGGTCAACTTAAAATTGATCATAGAACCTGTAGTTTGCAGTCTTTGGTTATTCTTTAATTGCAAAGATAATAAATACAAATTAAAGGATAAAAAAAGATACAAAGATGCTTCTTGTCTACCGTTGTGGTGGTTTACTTCTACTGATACCGAGATGCTGTTTTTAATTTTTTTTTTTTTTTTTATTATTTGCAGGTTCCCAAACTTCTACGGTTGATTAAACTAATACCAGAAACATGTGCTTCAAAGTTGGAACTTGAAGACTTGAAGAAACACAACACAGTCACCACACAGGTTAATCCATTTTTTTAATCATCATCTTAAGCTGCATTTACATTAATTATAATTAATGAATGACACCAGAAGTGATTAAGGGTGTGGATCTTGATTCGATTTTGTGCTTGAGACATTTTGCTACGGTATTGTCCCCTTTGGTTGCTGCGTTTGGCCGTGCTTCACGGCATTTTGCTAGTGTATAAGGAAGCAATCTGCTTCTCTAATTGGCTTTTCTATTGAAATGAGAACCTTTTTTTTTTTAATTTGATTATTCTACAAGTTAACAGTTTAATAAAGAGGAAATAAAGAAAAGTTTTGAATCATGTTGCTAATCTAATTGGTTTTAGAGTCAGTTTCTCTGTATTTGAGGCTTTGTTTTCTTCCTTTTGGTCCTTCTCTGTGTTTGTGCTTTTAGATCTCCAAGGGAAGAAGTTAAGTTAGTTGCATAAAAGTATCAATCTCTGGTCCCCACCCTCAGTTCTTGGAACATCCTCACTTTCTATTTAAGGGAATGGCTTTGGTTATGGTTAAACTAATTTGGAAGAAGTGGCGGTTGTGATCCAGGCTTTTTTTGGTGGTCTTCTTGCAAGTCATTTATCTTTACCTCTTCAAGACTTTTTTTGCCTAGGGGAAGAAGATGAAGTTCATGAAAATTGGTTCGAAGCCAGATTCGTTCAAAACTGATGGGAATAATGCCAGGTAATAGTCAATCTTGATCAAGTTTAGCTTATTATTGCAATCTATTCTTTTGTTTCTTCTTGTTGTTTGTTTGTTGCAGCTGTTAGTTTAATGTTTATATGTTCTGAAGTTTCTATCATCTTGTAAAACATCTATTAATTTGAATCTTGATGCGGAAGGCTATGATCAAGCTTTCATTATGAATTACTTTTTCTTTCAAAGCTTGTTCTTGTATAGAGAAAATATCATAAACAGAGTATCTAATTGATGATAGCTGACTTTAGATGTTGATTTTATCTCAACGCAGGTACGTGGAAAATGAACTGGCTAGTGACATTAGTGTCAATGTTGATGGATCAAGATTTTGTTTGCATAAGGTAAATACCATGGTTCTATAAACGACTTGTGTCTTCACATTCTTATGCACATCTGTTTACTTAGGATTTGATTAGTCATGGTGCATCTTAAGGTGCAAATCTCTGTGTCCTAGTCCCACAGAAAAGACTTTAACCGGTCCATAGTTCTTTCCATTAGTGGTGAATTTGTTTGGACTTTTACGGTTTTCATCTGAATCTTGTGAAACCTATAGTTCAGACATCAAGCATCAATTTTAGATTTAGTCTCACATAATCCATTAGTTTGATCTGATGAATGATAAATAATATAGGTAAATCAAGAATATTCAAGTATTAGCATTTTATACAAAGAGATTATCAAAGCTGATTTTCCAAACTGATTTATTTGATGATTCTGATTTATCCTTTGCAGTTTCCTCTTCTTTCAAAGTGTGCATGCCTACAAAAGTTGCTCTCAAGCACGGATAAGAACAATAGCGATGAAGTTGATATCTCTGGTATTCCCGGCGGCCCAACTGCGTTTGAGACATGTGCAAAATTCTGTTATGGTATGACAGTAACGCTAAGTGCGTACAACGTTGTGGCCACCAGATGTGCAGCTGAGTATCTAGGTATGCATGAGACAGTCGAGAAAGGTAATCTCATCTACAAGATTGATGTGTTCCTAAACTCAAGTCTTTTCCGTAGCTGGAAAGACTCCATCATTGTTCTTCAGACCACCAAACCGTTCTTACCGCTATCTGAGGATCTCAAACTGGTTAGCCTTTGCATTGATGCCATAGCCAGTAAAGCCTGTGTTGATGTTTCCCACGTTGAGTGGTCATATACTTATAACAGAAAGAAGCTTCCTGAAGAAATCAGCGGGGCGGATCAAATCAAGGCTAGAGAGGTTCCACATGATTGGTGGGTGGAAGATTTGTGCGAACTAGAGATTGATTATTACAAAAGGGTTGTAATGAACATCAAAACCAAATGCAGACTTGGTGGAGAAGTGATTGGAGAAGCTTTGAAAGCTTATGCTTATAGAAGATTATTGGGTTTTAACAAGGGTGTGATGGAGCAAGGAGATTTGTTGAAGCATAAGACAATCATAGAGACACTTGTTTGGTTGCTTCCAGCTGAGAAAGACTGTGTCTCCTGCGGCTTTATGCTTAAACTTCTGAAAGCAGTGACTACGGTTAACTCTGGAGAGCCGGTTAAGGAACAGCTTGTAAGAAGAATAGGACAGCAACTGGAGGAAGCTTCAGTGGCTGAACTTTTGATAAAGTCGCATCAAGGAAGCAAAACATTGTACGATGTGGAGTTAGTGCAGAAGATAGTTATGGAGTTCATGAGAAGAGATCAAAACAGTGAGATAGAGGTTCAAGATGATGACGATGGGTTCGAAGTTCAGGAAGTAAGAAAATTACCCGGGATATTATCTGAAGCTTCGAAGCTAATGGTAGCAAAACTGATAGATAGCTACCTTACTGAAATTGCAAAAGATCCAAACCTTCCTGCATCTAAATTCATTGATCTCGCTGAGGTTGTTACTAGCATCTCCAGACCCGCACATGATGGTCTCTACCGTGCCATTGACATGTTTCTGAAGGTAACTTCTCTTTTATGGCATACATTTTGAGAGGCAATCTAAGTTTGGTTTCAATTTGTGTTTTTGGTTGTTCGATTTGTAGTTTGGTTTTCCTGATATTGGGTTATACACACAGGAACATCCAGGAATCACAAAGGGAGAAAAGAAAAGGATGTGCAAACTGATGGATTGCCGAAAACTATCAGTAGAAGCGTGTATGCATGCTGTGCAAAACGACAGGCTCCCATTACGAGTGGTAGTCCAAGTACTCTTCTTTGAGCAAGTGAGAGCGGCTGCTTCATCTGGAAGCAGCACACCTGACTTGCCCAGAGGGATGGCAAGAGAACTACGCAGCTGCGGGACCTACGGTAGCTCAAGATCAGTGCCAACGGTCATGGAAGACGAATGGGAAGCGGTTGCAACGGAAGAGGAGATGAGAGCGTTGAAGAGCGAGATAGCCGCACTGAAGCTGCAGGAGGAGAGTGGGAGGAAGAGCATGGACAAAGCAGGGGCCACGGCAATAAGCAAAATGAGAAGCTTGATAAAGTCCAAGAAGATTTTTGGGAAGAAGCTGCAGTTGCAAAGCAAAGGAGGAGGAGAGAAGAACAATGGAGGAGGAGGAGGAGAAGGTGGTGGGTCGGATTCGTCGGAAAGTCTTGGATCTATGAACGCTGGCGAAGAAGCTGCAAAAACCGCAACGCCTTCGAGAAGCTTGACTAGGAGGGTTTCTGTTTCTTGATGAACAAGGTTTTTTACAAACATGTTTTACTTAGGTTTATCTTCAATATCACGTCAGATTACATGAAATCAACTGTAATTTCTTTGATGCTTTTTGTTTTTGGGTCTGTTTGATACAAAAGAACCTTTATTATAAGATATATTTAGAGTTATACAAGAAAAATGAAAAATTGTATCGTAGTTAAAGCATAATCACAATCCTTCTTCATCATTTTAAAACTTAATTACCTTGAGCTTAAACCATGAGACATGAACAAAACTTACCTTCATGACTCATGAGCTTTTAAACTACTACACCACATGGAGTATTTTGTGATGTTTAAAGCACCAGCTTCATGAGCTTTTCATGAGCTTTTAACCATAGAGGTGAGACATGAACAGAATAATACTGTAGTTAATTTTTGTTGTTACACAAAAAGAGTCGGAACTTGGGTAATTTCTTTACAAAATTCACTTTTCAAAAAAGAAAAGAAAAAAAGCCTAAAAATCATCACCATTTTATAAACTCATTAAGAGTGAGTGGATAAAAAACTAGTTGGTTCATTATAAAAATCATCACCATTTTTTTTTTTTTTTTTTTTTT
>NC_025699.1:22917569-22927662 GCF_000633955.1 Camelina sativa
ATCCATGGCGAACAAAGCAACGTCGTCCTCCTCCTCTTCTCCGCCGGTAACCTCAAAGCCGTCCTCTCTTTTTCCGATATAATAGTCTCTCATCCATGTCACTGTTTTCTTAATCAAGACTCTTGATCAGGTAGTTGCAGAAGAAACGCAAGACTGGATGGTCGGAGCCGGGTCGGGTTGGGTCGAAGCTCGTACATCTTGCGATCACTTGAACTCTCTTTCTCCCGATTTGATTCACTTACCAACTCCTGATACTCCTTGTTCAAGGTAATGGAGACGCTTGATTTGGTGTTCTGGTTAGCGAGAATCAATTGATATCTAGGTTTCTCTCTATACGTTCCTGCTTGTGATGAATGCTTGTTTCTTGAAGATGTTAGAGTCTTCAAGAAGTATCCCTGAACAAGTATTTGGATTGTTGTATTTGAGTTGTAGCCCTGAACCAGTAGTGTAACATTCAATTGCAAATAGGCCATGGAATCAAGTTTCTATGGGGATTGAGCTAAGCTAAGGTCATAACTAAACCTAGAATCAGTTCCATATTCTGCAGTTGAAGACTAAAATGACTCTTCTGCTTTGTGACTTTTGATTAGTTATTTCAGAGTTTCTGAGGAAACAATCTAAAGCACTACACCTCTTGTGCTTGTGGAGTGCCTGTTATTGTTTTTGTCATCATTCTTTTAGATTGATGCATTTTGAATTGTAGCCTGGAGCCCTGGACGACCACTTGCATATAGGGGACAAAATTAATTATATGTGAGAATTGAGTTGAGGTCGTTGCACATGACATAAGTTGACTTAGAATTAGTTTTATCTTTGTGTCTCTCCCTGCAGTTAAACGCTCAAATGTATGATTTGGCACTTTGTCTTTTTGATTTTTGTTCAAGTTGAAGATAGAATAAGATACTTTTGTGGCCGTAGAGAGTGTTTAAGGGATACAATCTCAAGCATTGTACCAAAGTTCTTATGATTGATTTGTTGGCAGTTTTGACATCATTGTTGTATTAACCCAATTATCAACAGTTCAAACAAAAGTTAACTTTGAATCAGTTCCATCGTTGTCTCTCTGAATTGACTTTTTCGCTTCGTGAGTTTTGTTGAAGTGTAACATATGAAAAGATAGGGATGTTTAATACAATTTCAAGCACTATATTAAAGCTTTTGTTGTTTTTGTTGGCAGTATATTTGATTTTGGACATCATTCTTGTATGAACTCAATTATCTTACTTTCTAATGTGTACAAGGTGCCAAAATCCAGTAGAGAACTGGTTATGCCTTTGTTGTAAAGAGGTTCTATGCAGCCGTTTCGTGAACAGGCACATGCTTATGCATCATCAACGAACTGGTCACTGCCTTGCACTTAGCTATAGGTACATGTTTCTCATTACATTTGTTCTTTCTTCCTTAGTTATTTTTAATGCCGACTGATATTTGATATCTATGTGGAAGCACAGTGACTTGTCGGTATGGTGCTTCAGCTGCGAGGCGTATCTTGATGCTCAGATCATATTGCAGCTGAGACCAATTCACCAGGCTGCTTACATTCTTAAATTTGGCGAGGCCCCTCCTTTACCCCAACTCTGAGCACCAATCACCTCCCTTTTTCTTCTTACCTGGTCTTTGCGTTTAGTCTCTCTGGATGTGTTAGGGAAGATAATGTAATGTCGTATACTGAGCTCTTGTTGTTTTTTTCTTGGTTCCATGATAGCCAATGAGGTTTATTACGTTAATTATCATCTCACTTAAATTAGTGTAAGTTTAATAGAAGTTCAATTTCGAACAAATTTTTAGTAAAAAATAATTTTCTAACTAATGTTAAAACAATAGCTTCATAATTCCAACGCAGAATTTACAAATTAATAAATAAAGTAAAAAAGTACGTTTTATCTGCCACAAATAAAATAAATAACCGTCGATCCCACTTCCCCCACAACCATATGATTGAACCCCCACTCTCTCCTACAAACTCTCATATCCTCTGTTAACTCATTATGAGCAAATTCAATAGTTCATCTTTCGAAGGCTTGAGACACAAACGAACAGAACACGATACAATAATGTTTTGTTTTTTGTTTGGATGGCGAAAGACATCCAAGTGTAAGAGTGTAGTGAAACAGCTTCAATGTCGTTTAAAGCTGCTCAAGAACAAGAAATACGCTATTTCAACACACTATCGACACGACATAGCTCAGTTGCTTCGCATTGGTGAACGAGACCGTGCTCTTCATAGGGCTCAACAGCTCTACCTTGATGAGAATCTCATGTCTCTCTACCACTTGTTGTTTCACTTCTCCGACGTAATCATCCTCAACCTCTCCTACATTCGGAGACGTAAAGACCTTCCTGATGGCATCAACGAAGCCGTTTCAACACTTGTCTTTGCCTCTGCGAGATGTGGAGACTTGCATGAGCTACGAGCCTTGAGGATTCTTTTTAGTGCGCGTTATGGGCAGCACTTTGTGGATATGGCTCTTAATCTTCTGCCTGGCAATTGTGTCAACCCTCAGGTTCATTGATGTTTCTCGCTTCTCTTTATGTGTCAATTAACACCGAACTCGTATAAATAAAGTCGTTATGATTCAAGAAACTTCAAGTCTTGTTTCGTCTTGCTTAAGGTTCAAGAAAGACTACATCTCTGACCTCAAAAACCTAACAGAGCATGTATATACTCAAATGCAGGTTATAGAGAAACTCTCCATGACCACAGTATCGTATGATGCCAAGTCCAAATTGTTGGGTGAGATAGCAGCAGAGCACGGCCTTCGTCTAGAAGTTTTGGCACTCCAATACACTCCGGAATTTCACAAACAGGTGACTCTTTGAATCACTATATAAAATCTTATTTGCTTCTTAATATTGTTGGAGTTGCGACTTGCGAGTATGTAATATGGTATACATTGGTACTTGTTGGTGTGTGTAGGTAATAAAAAGCGAGGAGGCAGAAGAAGAGACAGAAGTCATGGGTTCGGATTCTTATCAGCCAGAGTGTTCATCACAAAAGGCTGATAGCGAGGCAGAAGTGTATAAGTTCACTCTCACGGATGGGGATGTAAATGAAAAGCAAGAAAATAGTGGTGGTAAAGCACCAAGGGATCAGAGAAAAGCATGTGATGATGAGGATTATTTCATAGAGGAAGAAGTGGTGGAAAAAGATCAGAGCGTGTTCAGATTCAAAGAGACTGACGAAGAGAGAAAAGAGAGAAGGAGGTCAAGGAGAAAAGCAAGATCATCAGCACCAAGCAGTCCAATAGCCAAAGACATGGAGTGTTGGAGGTACTACTACAAGGGAAAGAGAAGTCGTCAAAGGAGAGAGTGTGGTGACTGTTACCATATAGTGTACAACGTGTTTACAATGTTGCCGGATCAAAAGGGTAAAGGAGGAGAAGGAGAAATAAGTTTAAAGGAAGCTAAGCATGTTCATCCTAAGCTTCCGGACTATGATCAGATTGTTGCTCACTTTACTGCTCTTAGGAAACAACAAAAACATATGCGTTCACCATAATTCGTCACTCTCATTCTTTCACATGAACATTAAAAGTATGATCCATTTATTGTTATGTTATTTTATCAGTTTATGTGATTCACTCCCTATTAAGGGGCCGAACCGAACCAAACCGACCACAATTCTGGGTTTTCGGTTCCTATTCGGTTATAAACGGGAAATGTAAATGTTATTCTGTTATTGGTTTGGTACGGTTCCACGGGCGATAACCCATCGGTTTTATTTTTCACCAAACTATAAATTCATAGCCCTGGGCAAAATACCCGAACCCGAAAATCCGACCCGAATCCGATCCGAACCTGCATCCGAAATTTTAAAATACCCGAATGGGTCTAGGATTTATTGAAACTGGGTACCCGAACCCGATCGGGTATTATCCGATATCCGAATAGATACCCGAATTAACCCAAACATGTATAAACATAGTGCAAAATAGTCACTTGTAGGATTTGAACCGATGACCTAAAGCATTAAGTGGGTGTATTGTAACCATTTTGCCACTTTAATATCTTTAACTAATTCTCAAACCTCCACTATTTATATATACTATGTACAACTTTCATTTTAAAAAAAAAATTAGATATGAAAGATTTTACTTATTATGTAGAGACTTAATTGCATTTTTTATTTCCATACTCATGAACTCTAGATACCAAAATATTATTTTTACATATTAAGAAAACACAAAGAAGAAGAAATGCAAAACAAATAGAATATTTTCTACAAAAACATGTATGCCATACATTTTCTTCATCTTTAATATCAGAGTTGGAGAGATTTGAATTTGGATATTGAACGGGTACCCAAATCTGAAGTATATTTTGGGTATTGAATGGATACCCAAAACCGATCCGAATCCGATGGGTGTTTATCCGAAATCCGATCGGAATACTAGAAATATCCGAATGGGTCTAGGACCCTTTTACCGAAATACCCGAAAATCCAAAATACCCGATCCAAACCTGAACGGATATCCAAATGCCCAGGGATACTATAAAATACACTAAGACACTAATCCTAAAAGTCTAAAACTAAAAGAACATGGGAAGACATACTTATGCTTTCTACTCAGGTCAAAGTGAAGTCTGAAGACTATAAGATTAAATTACGAACTATATTATTATATAAAGTATAGTTTTAAAAGTTACTAACTCACCGGATCATAACATGTTTTAATTTTAAAAGTTACTAATTCACAAGATCGCGACAAATATCAATTTTTGTGACAACTCGTTCCATTGACCCCACTAGCCCACCGCTAGCTTGCCCCCATAGCCCCGAAGCTGGCCCTGCAAGACATCGATTCTAACCCCTCACCGTTGAATGAAACTCACATCCAAATCCACCAATAGGTCATTGGTGCGTCAGGCGTTTCTCGAACCCTGGTCCCCACCCTTTAACAACCTTTCCACAGGACAAGCTGTCACCAATTGACATAGTTTCTTTCCACAGTGAGGGGTTAGGATCGATGCCCTGCAGGCCCAGCTTAAAGCCTATGGGGGCAAGCTAGCGGGGAGCTAGTGGGGTCCACAGGACGGGTTGTCACACTTTTGGTTGCTGATTATTTAATTTTAGATTATCTTAATAATTTATATAATAAATTTAAAATATCTTATTATATAAAGTATTGTTTCAAAAGTTACTAATTCATAAGATCACGACATGTGTCAAAATCTTATTATGTTGTAGATTATTAAAATAATAAGATTCTTAAAATAATAATAAATTTTATTATTATGTTGTAAATTGTACAATTTTATAATTCTAAAGGAAAAGGAATCATCCAAAAAAAAATCCATAATTCAAAAACATAAAAGAAATCATACATATAATTTTACAATAAAGATGAAATGGTCATACAGATAATCATACAGATAATTTTACAAAATTATTATTTTTCAAAACAGCTAATTAAGATAATAACATAAAAACCTACATGAAATTTACATCTTTATATCTAAAAAAAAAAATCCAAAATTATGAGTTTTCAAAACAGCTAATTAAGATAATAACATAAAAAATTATTAATTTTCAAAACAGCTAATTAAGATAATAACATTATATTACATAAAATTTACATCTTTATACCTAAAAAAAATTCCTAAATAAAAAAAGAAAATTGATAAAACTAATATATTTTCCATTGTACGCTAATTATATTATATGTGTTTTTCAATTAGATTTTGACATGTATAAACAAAAAAATAATTCATTAAGCATGTATATTATTATTAATCACTAAATAGTGAATAACAAATCTAAAAAAAATAACATAAGTTATGTCAAAAGAATTATTATTTTTGAAACGTAGTAGGCATAGCAAATTAAGAAAATAACATTATATCTACATAATATTTACATGTTTATATCAAAAGCTTTAATCTTTGATTTTTTTTTCTGATACAATTTTGCCGATCTATTTTGGGTCTTTTATTTGTTTGGGTTCTTCAATGGAAGCTATCAAATGCAATGAAATGGAATCAAAGTATATAAAGTCCACTAAATTAGTCGAGGATGGAGACACTGATGGAAATTCCAAAAGTAATTCTATAGTTAGTAGCGTTATAAGTTTTGAAGATTTGTCGGTGGTTGATGTATTTGGTCAAAATCTAGAGTTTTTTCTTCTAGATAATGTCAATGATTCCGGTACTTAAACAAAAACTGCTTGACCGAGTAATTTAGAAGCGATTTTGTAATTTGGGAAGTTGGAATGGTAAACCATTTTAAAATTGGTTTCAAACCTGATTTATGTTGTTTTCTATCGAATTTGGTTCGTAAACCGTTTAAATCCATTTATATAGAGAAATAGTTGATAACTTTTGATTCAGGTAGAAATAAGTTGAGAACTTAAGATTCGAGAATATTTGAGATGAGGTAATAGTTCTAAGTAGTTTTGGTACAATGCGATACTTCTAAGGAGTAAATAATGCATCGATCGTTAACGTGATTATGACATATATGATGTTTTGGATTGTTTATAAAGTTTCTATTTTGTATACCTGAATTATCCACTACAAGAAAACATGACCGACTACAAAAACAGTCACTAAACAGTCGCAAACTACTTAGTTACGACTGATTGGCGACTGAAATACGTAGTCGCTAAATAGTGCGTCGCTAAAATAATCAGTCGCCAAACAGTCGACACGGGGCTACTAATTGGCGACTGATAATTGTGGTCGTTCTTCCCTCGCCAAACATTTGCTAAAGTTGCGACTAAATTTGCAACGCTTTAGCGACTGATCTGGTTACTCATTTGCGACTATTTTGGTTACTGTTTTGTGTACGTTTTGGTGACTGTTTTACGACTGTTTAATTATCATATTTTTTAAAAAAATCTGGTAAAACGAATTATTTGATTTTGTAATACCAAAACTGATTATGAAAACTATAACTAAAACATGAAATTAAACAAACACATAAGTTTAATTTTACATCCAACATCGTAGTTGTAGAAAACATCCAAACATAACAAAAGTACAAGTCACAAATATTACAAAAGTTTTCATAATCATAAAGAAAGTAGGGATAGTGAAGGAACCTAACTTTGAACATCAAAAAGGTTTGGGTCATTGGTTTGAGACTCGAGGAAGGCGACATAGTTTGGGTTAGTCTTTGAAACAACCCGACCCATTTTTTTAATAATAATAATATAATTAAATATCCCATAATATTTAATTACAACCCAAACAATAAACCAACATCGACAACTCCAGTTAACATAAACCAATCATCAACATGCACAGCGGAAACATATAAACCTAACTAACATAACCACAACACAACAATTGAGACCCTAGATCATCCTCCTCCTCATCGCCATGGTTCCACGCTACACATTCATTACCTGCACCACAAACACAATGAGATGCGTGAGTATTACCAGAAATACCCAGTGAGGCGATCCTCCCATCTACGAGCTATACACACAAGAAAATCAAGAGTACAACCACAAATAAAACATAACAAACCAGCTATTGAACAGAACATCCAATAACACATTCATCACACCTACACAACTTCACACAAAACAAGCTATACAACCCAATCACTTAGATAAGCTCATGGTCACGCACTCACCTTATCAAACTGACAATAACAAAGAATACAACCAGTTGAGACTCTCCTAACGTCTGAAACAGCCCAGCAACAAGCCACACAACCAAAAACAACTTATAGCAAAACTGGACAGAAACATCAGAAAAGAACAGTCTCAAAGAAGAAACCCTAAAAATAAAAAACAACCATTAACTATCAAATCCCTCCGGTGAAAAGCTAGTCAGAGACGTCAAAAAGCTTTCTACAAAATCTCGTGCCGATCAGAAACCAGACGAGACCACGATCTCAGTTACAATCTCCGATGGTCCCAATTCGCGTCTGAGAAAACGTGTCTCACAAAACTGCCAATAACTCATCGAGTTTAAATCCAAATCCACTTCTGTAAAAAAAATAATGATGATGAAAGGCTTGAGAATAACTCTACCAAATTTCGTTACCTTTGACAACGATTTGATATATCGAAACTGTTTCTTCTTAAACCCTAACGATTCTATTCCTTCTCCTTTAATCTCCTTCACACCACAATAGGCTCTCTCCTTTCTCTCCATCTCTGTCTTCCTCTCAACACAAGTATTGAATAACAGCCACGACAAAATAGAGAGAAGAGGCGTCCATATAATTATAATTACATCACTTAGAGTTTTCCAAAACTGGCTCTAAACCGAATGAACTTAACCAAACCGGGCAATTTCATGATTTCACATAAATTGATCGGTTTTTCCACTTTTCTTTGGGACACGGACATTACAGGCTTGAAGAAGCTCACCAAGCGTGAGATCTCTGCTTGTTGCTCAGATGCAACCCGTAAAGCCTCAGCTGCAACCCGTGAAGCCTCTGCGTCACGCTCTGCTTATAGAGCTGCTTGTTCCTCTATTTTGCCGTTTGCTTCTTCAAGCTGTTGTTGCAGGCTTGTGAAAGCAGAAGAGCTTCCAGGGAACTTCCGATTCCCATTGATGTAACTCCCTAGGCTTCCAACCCCAAAGTATGTTCCTCTATCGTTTATGAAAGTAGACTGCATAACAAAACAGAGAAAATGTTAACATCATTACTTACTAGTGAAAAACTTAAGTAATGATGCATATTAGAAAGAAGCAACATTACCTGAAGAAAGAGCTCATCATCCTCCTCGTGAGAAAGCTCCGATCGACGTGATGTACCATCAGCTTGGTCGTCATTGTCCAGAGCAGCCAACTTAGCTTCCCTTTTTTGCGTATATGCCTCATGAACTGCTTGCGCCTTCTTATCCACAAAAGTCCCATCTTTTTGGTATGAGTCCTGATGAAAACTTCAGGAATAGTTGGCGGTCTTCCCAATTCCACTTCCTGAAAAGTTAGACAATGAAAAGGTTAGATAATAAACCATCTGATGTAAATTATTAAACAATGAAAAGGATAACTCACCATCTCTTGTTCGATTTGTAAGTAAGACTTCGGTCATGATACATGNTGTTAACATCATTACTTACTAGTGAAAAACTTAAGTAATGATGCATATTAGAAAGAAGCAACATTACCTGAAGAAAGAGCTCATCATCCTCCTCGTGAGAAAGCTCCGATCGACGTGATGTACCATCAGCTTGGTCGTCATTGTCCAGAGCAGCCAACTTAGCTTCCCTTTTTTGCGTATATGCCTCATGAACTGCTTGCGCCTTCTTATCCACAAAAGTCCCATCTTTTTGGTATGAGTCCTGATGAAAACTTCAGGAATAGTTGGCGGTCTTCCCAATTCCACTTCCTGAAAAGTTAGACAATGAAAAGGTTAGATAATAAACCATCTGATGTAAATTATTAAACAATGAAAAGGATAACTCACCATCTCTTGTTCGATTTGTAAGTAAGACTTCGGTCATGATACATGCTTGTGAGGGCCAAGACCATTACGGTCAGAAATTCGAGCTGCTGAAGTGGTTGCACTCTTTTCCATGGCTTCTTCTGTGTTCCAATAGTCACACATTTCTTTCCAAAGAGTTTTCTCAATCCAACTCGGTTTTGCTTGATCTCGCTGAGCTGCTGCCTTGGACACCATGTCTTTCATACGGTTTTGACAAATGGTATAAAAATTTTGTTGAACCACACCGGTTAGTGAGGGATCCCAGGTGTGTGTTTTTTACAAAAGAAGACTATTGTTAGTGTGATAGACTAGTTTTCACCAAGGGTATCAATTCCCTATGCAGTTGTAGTACAAAGGGTTATCAATCCAAATGGTTGTGTATTGCTAGCAGATAGGATGCAATCAGAATCAAGCAAGTCAAGCCAAGCAATAGGGGGTTTGGTTCTAACAGTCCTAATATAAACAAAGTAAAAGAATATAAACAAGTAAACCACACGACCTAAGCACTCGATGCAAGCAATCGAGTACAGGATCGAGTGGGGTGATCGAGTATGCAAGTGAACTATGAACAGCTCGAGGTATTACTCGATGCAGGTTATCGTGTACCTGATCGGGTAAGTGGTCGAGTAAGTAAGGAAAATGCAAGAAATGAAATACGAAAGTTCCTAAGGATGGGGGTAATCGAATCCTAAGTGTTCTAGACCA
>NC_025699.1:22927945-22935909 GCF_000633955.1 Camelina sativa
GGGGTGATCGAGTATGCAAGTGAACTATGAACAGCTCGAGGTATTACTCGATGCAGGTTATCGTGTACCTGATCGGGTAAGTGGTCGAGTAAGTAAGGAAAATGCAAGAAATGAAATACAAAAGTTCCTAAGGATGGGGGTATTCGAATCCTAAGCGTTCTATACCAATACGGATGCCTTACATGCCTCAAGCAATTATTTCCTAGACAATGAACCTCTAAAACCTTGTCACCACACTGTTGCACTAGTGGCAATCAACCTTGAACATACTACCACACTGTCGCACTAGCAATATAAACAAGCAGGCATTAAGAACAGTTCATTTTTGTCAGTACACTTAGACTTATCTGATTTTGTCACTCAAAGTTAAGTATACCTCTAGCATTGACATAATCAAGCATTTTATCTACCCCTTTCGGCCTGTAGCATTGTAAACGCCCTAGATCTAATCTCAACCTGTCGGTCTGTTGACCGCATTAAGAACATCAACCTAGAAGGAAATTTATCTATCATAACAATCAACTAAAGCATCCTAACCGATCAAGAACACCTAATCATCTATCCCATCCCTAGAAACTTTGCTACACTACTCGGACATAGAAACGAATGATAAAGCCATAGAAATAAACGAAAATGACATTATTAAAAAGATAGAGTAGAGTAGAAAAGAGTAGGGATAAAAGATCTATGAAAAACTACAAAATAAAAGTACAAAAACAAGAAAAATATGTTGAGTCGCTCAGTTCTCTCACAGAAGCTCTCGCTCTCTGGTTTGAGGGTCTGCGGCGTGCTCGTTTGCGAGCTAGGGAAAGAGGGGGTTTATATATGGAAACCCATTTGACCTAGCTTCCCAGACCTGCCCGATGGTCTACTCGATGGGGTACACGAGGCTTGAGTCGGGTAACTCCTCGGGTGGATCTTCGGGTTGCTCTTCGCGCTCTTGGATCCTCTTCGATCGTGTTTGGGTTCGGACTTGTTCTTGTAGCTCGATGGCTCCTTCTGGTACATGCTCGAGTTGTCCTTGTTTTTCCCCATTTTTGGCTCTTTAGCACCTGTTTTCATCCAATATATGCAAATGCAGAAATGCAACACCCTAAATGCTCTAAAACTTGATTCCTACAGTAAATGGTCTAAAAATGCTAAGTTAGA
This sequence comes from Camelina sativa, assembly GCF_000633955.1. Lineage (NCBI taxonomy): Eukaryota > Viridiplantae > Streptophyta > Magnoliopsida > Brassicales > Brassicaceae > Camelina > Camelina sativa. Next base: position 22,929,095 of record NC_025699.1, read on the forward strand.
GGTATGAACAATGCAAAATATGGACAAAAAATGATGCTAAAAACATATAAATTAGAGTGTTATCAGACCCCCAAACTTAAATCTTGCTAGTCCTCTAGCAAGTAAGTAAGAAGGTACGGTTTGAAAGTGGGGACTCATAACCTTAAGATGCTAACCGAAGGATGCAAGCTATAGTCCTTAAAGATAGTTTAATGGTGCTAAGATCAATCAACATACTTACAAATATTTTTCTATGCTTACTGCCATGCATCGATCTAGCTCAACCTCCAACTAAAGATAAGGAACATCTCTTTCACATTCAATTAAGTGTTTGGCGAATTCTTGCAAATGGAAGGTGAATCAAGCTCAATCGGTTTCAAGGGTAAGGCTTTTTGATAAGGTGGTTTCAAGCAAATCTTTAGGTGGTTTCTGTCAAAAAGTGGAATGCTAGAGAGTCGTGAAAACTATCTAAGACTGAGAACAATTTGGGCATACAAAGCTTAACTCTTGATGATCTACCCTTTTCTCATACATTCATAATATATATATATATATATATATATATATTTTTTTTTATTTAAACCTCCTAGAATTTAACTATCCACACCCTTGATTTTAACTCTTTTTTTTTTTATTCCCTAAGGTTTAGACTTTTAGACTTTAAAATTCTAGCTCTTTATCTCTCTCTTTTTTTTTTCTTTGCTAAACTCCTAATATAGATATATTCTTTTCTTTCTTTTTTTATACTTAGAGACTTAGAGCTAATTAATTCTAACCTTAGGGACTTTTTTTTTTTTTTTTATTCCACAACCCAACCCCAAATAAACATTCTAACCACCTATCTTTCAAAACCGAATCTATTAGCTAGTTCAAATCTAACTTAGCTAAATCAAGAGGCAGTTCTTTGTCGTTCTCAATACTCTCAAGGTTTCACAACCTATAGCACAATGAAAAAGGCCTCACTCAACAATTCACAACAAGGTTTGAAAGAAAGGTTTGGGTTCACGGGTAGGACAAATGAATCGGGTTAAACGAAAAGATTGGTAAATATGTGGAGTGCTAACCCGAATTTTAGAGTTACCATGAGCAAGTATTCAAGTTCTATAAGCAAGACAATTAAAGTTCAAATTAAATCCAATAATATAGAGATGTTCTAATGTTCAAGCAAGTGGAGGAAGCATTCAATCGACACAAAGGATCTAAGCAAAGATTTTTCATTTTTTTCCAAAGATTGATCTAGCAACAATGAACTGTGACTAAGGGCTAAAGCTTCAATCCTAAGGTTTGATTTTTAAACAAGGTAGTTTTAATCATTGTCCCCTAAGATGCATATGCAACAATCCTAAATGAAACAAACTAGACTCAATCCTAATATGCAAATGCAACTACATGAACACTCTTCTATTTTTTTTTTTTTAATTATTTTTGAAATTTTTCAAAATTTTTTGGGTTTTTTAATGCACATAGATGCAAACTCAAATGAATAAAACTAGCATGCAAAAATTTGAAATAAAAAAAATAAGAAAATAAAACACAATGTTAAATACATTCTAGGACCCTCCCCAAAACTTAAATTACACAGTCCATGTGTAAATAAAAGGTGGAAAAGAATCCAAGAATCACACAAAATGAATTAAACTAAATGCAATGTTATTTACAAAGTTTGGATGAATGTGGTACCTCATGGGTTGGTAAAGAAGGAGGTTGCAGCAGCCTCCATGCTTGCCAACGTATAGCCAGGGTCGTCTCCGGCTTCAGCAGGTGCCGGTGTTTGTTCGTCAGAGAGCTCAGTAATGTGCACGGACGACTTACTCGGACCAGCATCCGAGGTGTTGATCGAGGATGGGATCGCGTAGCTCATCGGGTAGGGCATAAGAACTGGAGAGAGAGAACACTAAAAACATGAAAATCAAATTTACAGACCTACCGTTGGGATTTCCTCCCAAGTGAGCTTGTTTATAGTCGCTAAGCTTGACTTTCAATTTATCTAAGACTGGCGCGGGATCGTCGAGACGCAGAGGTGGTTCCTCCTCTGTGCTCTCATTTGCCATGTACCTCTTCACTCTCTGCCCGTTCAAAGTAAATTCCTTCGCATTGCTATCAAGAAGAGTCACTGCTCCATAGGGCAAAATGTCCTTAATTTCGGATGGTCCTGACCATCTTGACTTGAGCTTCCCAGGGAACAGCCGAAGTCTTGAGTTGAACAAAAGGACTTTGTCTCCAGCTTTTAAGTCCTTGTGTCGGATTTTCTTGTCATGAAAAGCTTTGGTTCTTTCCTTGTAGATTCTCGAATTATCATAGGCCTCTAGCGTATCTCATCGAGTTCGTGGAGATCCATTACTCTCTTTTCCTAGGCGGTCTTGATATTTAAGTTGAGCAGCTTGGTTGCCCACATTGCTTTGTATTCTACCTCGACCGGAAGGTGGCAGTTTTTCCTGTAAAGAAGCTGAAAGGGTGTTCCAATCGGTGTTTTGTAGGCGGTCTTATAAGTCCAAAGTGCATCATCTAGCTTGAATGCCCAGTCCTTTTTCGTGATTCCTACAATTCTGGCTAGTATTGCTTTAATCTGTTTGTTGCTCACTTCTACTTGTCTGCTTGTTCGTGGGTGATAAGCTGTTGCGACCTTATGCTTGACTCCATGCTTCTTCAGCAAGCCATCGAAAACTCTGTTAATGAAGTGGGTTCCTCCATCACTGAACACTACTCTTGGGATTCCAAATCTGGGGAAGATAATGCTTTTGAACATTTTTATTACGACTTTGTGATCATTTGTCGGACTGGCGATTGCTTCCACCCATTTCGACACATAGTCGACTGCCAGTAGGATGTACATGTTCCCATCCGAAGGTGGGTTGAAAGTTCTCATGAAATCTATTCCCCAGACATCAAAGATTTCGACTTCTAAGATTGGCTGCTGAGGCATTTCGTTCTGTCGACCTATGTTGCCCATTTTCTGGCACGACTCGCATTTTACTATGAAGAGCTGTGCGTCCTTGAACATCGTTGGCCACCAAAGACCAGCTTGGAGTATCTTTTGGACTGTTTTGAAGGCTGCGAAATGTCCTCTATAGGCGGACCCATGACAGTGCTCCAATACCCCTTGGACTTCCTCTTCTGCTATACATCTTCTGAACAGGCCATCTGTACCTTTCTTGTAGAGATAAGGTTCGTCCCAGTTGTAGCTATTTACATCTCTGAAGAACCTTTTCCTTCTGTGGGCATCATAGTCTTTGGGGATTTCTCACACACCATGTAGTTCACAAAGTCTGAGTACCAAGGGAGTTTAGCTGACTCGATTGCCATCAACTCGATCGACCCGGTTGACTCGGGGATCGAGTGGGCTATCGTATGTCCGATCGTGTGGCTCATTTCTTCCAAGAAGTGCATTAGTCTCTCCTCGGGCATCGAATCATTGATTGGGAGTGGGTCTTCGATTCTCATTCTATACAAATGGTCTGCTACTCTGTTCTCAATCCCCTTTTTATTCAGGATTTCTATGTCGAACTCTTGCAGAAGAAGGATCCACCTGAGGAGCCTGGGTTTGGTGTCCTTTTTCGAATAAATGTACCGTAGGGCGGCATGATCGGTGTAGAAAATCACCTTAGAACCAACCAAGTAGCTTATGAACTTTTCGAACGCGAAAACCACAGCAAGGAGTTCCTTTTCAGTTGTGGCGTACCTCGTTTGGGCATCGTCCATGGTCCTGCTAGCGTAGTAGATCACATGGAGCTTTTTATCTATCCTCTGACCCAGTACTGTTCCTACAGCGTAATCTGAAGCGTCACACATAATCTCGAAGGGATGGTCCCAGTCGGGAGCTTGAACTATTGGTGCGCTCACCAAGGCCTCCTTTATCTTGTTGAAAGCATCTAAACAATCTTTGTCGACAACGAACTCCGCTTCCTTGCAAAGTAGCCGCGTTAAAGGCCGTGCAATCTTAGAGAAGTCTTTAATAAATCGCCTGTAAAACCCCGCGTGCCCTAAAAAGCTTCTGACATCTCTTACTGATTTAGGGGGTTGCAGCTGGACAATTACTTCGATCTTGGCCTTGTCGACCTATATCCCCTTTTCTGAGATCTTGTGTCATAAAACTATCCCCTCCTGGACCATGAAGTGACACTTTTCCCAGTTTAACACTAGATTGGTTTCCTCGCACCTTTTTAGCACCTTGCAGAGGTTTGACAGACATGATAAGAAAGAATCTCCATATACCGAAAAATCGTCCATGAAAACCTCCACCATTTCTTCTATTAGGTCAGAGAAGATAGACGTCATGCATCTTTGGAAAGTTGCGGGAGCGTTGCGTAAACCGAAAGGCATCCTTTTGTAGGCAAAAGTCCCATAGGGACATGTGAATGTTGTCTTCTCCTGGTCAGCAGGATGTATCGGGATTTGGAAAAATCCACTGTACCCGTCTAGGAAGCAGTAGTAAGGGTGGTTAGCCAGTCGCTCCAGCATCTGGTCTATGAAAGGTAGGGGGAAATGATCCTTCCTTGAGGCTGCGTTAAGCTTCCTGTAGTCAATACACATTTGATGACCAGTTATTGTCCTTGTGGGTATTAGCTCATCTTTCTCATTCTTGACGACGGTGATTCCTCCTTTCTTTTGAACGCAGTGCACTGGGGACACCCAAGTACTATCGGAGATAGGGTAGATAACTCCAGCATCGAGCAGCTTCAGAATCTCCTTTTTGACCACTTCTTTCAGGTTTGGATTTAGGCGACGCTGAGGCTCTATACTAGAGTGTGATTCATCTTCAAGGTTTATCCGTTGGGTGCACAGATAAGGCGATATACCTTTGATATCATCTAAAGTATAGCCTATTGCTCTCCTATACTTTCTTAATTGGGTGCAAAGCAATTGCAATTCCTTTTCAGGCAGGCTAGAGTTAACAATTACTGGATAAGTTGAATTAGGTCCTAAGAAAGCGTACCTTAACCCATCTGGTAGGGGTTTGAGATCCACTTTAGGTGCCGTAGATTCCAGCCAATCATCCGTGATTTGGGGTTGCTGCTCGAGGTGATGCCCGATCACTCTACTCGGTGGGGCGATCGGGTCGGTGTCCGGATCGGGTTGTGTCGAGCAACTGCAGAACATGACATAGGAGTTTACAACTGACTTGTCCAGGCTTCTTTCGTTGAGTACCATTTCCTCTTTGTCAGCTTCTCTCACGTCCTCACTTAGCTCTAGCTCGATGACGTCTAGATAAGTATCAAGCAATTCTTTGTAGAGCTCCGTTTCTTGATGCACGAATCCCTCCTTACCATCACTTGTCAGTGCTGTTTGCAAACAATCCCCTATCGCTATCTCCTCAAACGACTCATCACGCAATATTTCTAACTCTTCTATCCGAAAGGTTTGCCCAGTATTGTAGGTTTTTTCATAGTCTCCCGGATGTCAAACTGCATAGTGAGGTCTTCCCCGAGCTTCAGATCGATCTTCCCGTTCCTCACATCAATCATTGCTGCCGTGGTGGCTAAGAATGGTCGGCCTAAGATAAGCGGGTCCCTTGGCTCCACATCCATCTCCAATACCACGAAGTCGGTTGGTACGTCTACTGACCCTACTTTGACTGGCAGATCTTCCAAAACTCCTCTTGACAACCTCGTAGTTCGATCAGCCAGGACCAGCTGGATGTCGGTAGGGGTGAATTTCTCAAATCCGAGACGTTTAGNTCTTAAAACGTTCCCAAGCTTCATTGAACGTTTCGTTGTTTTTCTGTACAAAGCTGGAAATTTCATTTCGCAGCCTTGCGGTTCTGGAGTTTGAGAAGAATTTGGCCAGGNTAGTGGCATCAGGCTGACTGATGCTCCCAGATCGCAAAGACATCTTCCAAACTTCAATGGTCCAATCGAGCAGGGTAAGGTAAAAGATCCGGGGTCGCTGAGCTTCTTAGGTGCGGCAGTCCTCTGGATTATCGCACTGCACTCATGATTGAGTATAACCATCCCCTGTACTTGCTTGATCCGCTCCATAACTGCATCCTTTAGGAGTTTCTGGTAAGGGGGAATCAAAGTGAAAGCGTCCATCAGGGGCATGCGAAGTTCGAGTTCTTGCAACTGTTTTTCGAACAATGCCTTGTACTTCTCCAGTAGTTCCTTTCAAAATCGTCCAGGGAATGGCAGAGGTGGCTTGTAAGGTGGGGGGAATGAATCTTCTTTCTTTCTACTTTTTGCTTCCCAGGTTGTTTGCAGGAGGCAAAGGTACTGGAGGGTCAACCCGATCACCTGTCCGAGTTGTGAGGTTGGGTAGAGGATCGGATTGAGCACCGGGTGAGTGGCACTGTTGTTCAGTAGGAGCGGTCGGTTCACCGAGATCCTACCCATCTTGAACATTACTGTCCTCGGTGATGTCCGGTGGTGCTGTTCGAGGGGGTAATTGTCGGCCACTGCGTAAGGCGATCGCCTTTGCAGATTCCGTGTGATTGTATGATGTGGAAGCCGAGTTATCCGTAATTACCTGGATTCTGGATCCCAATGCATCAAATCGTTTATGTAGTTTTTGGAAATTGGCTGACAGACGACAGGCGAGATTGTCGAAGTGTGCATTAATGCTGATCAGGTCTGTCTTCTGAGTGTATAGGACTGTGTGCATCAAGGATAGTAAATCTGTCGAAGGCAAACTCGATGGGGGTATCAGGTGCTGCATCAGGTTTGTGTAAGGCATGGTCAGGTTTTGCTTGAAGTTGTTGTACCCTCTATTGTAACCTCCTTGGTTGTTGATGTAGTTAACATCCTCTAGCTGCATAGTCTCCCCATCTTGTTGTTGAAACTGCTCTTCCTCTGATATAGCATGTACATGCTTCTGCTAGTTGAGGAGCTGATCGAGCTTGTCAT
>NC_025699.1:22936759-22963006 GCF_000633955.1 Camelina sativa
TGTATCATCTGGATGAGACTACTCTTGATCTCAAAATTGTTGTTCTGCACAGCTGGTGGCACAATGCCATTCCTCTGAGTGTGAGTAGTCGGAGCATCTCCTGCTCCTATGTTGGTCCTTGCTTGAGGAGCTGGTGGACCGTTCTGATTATTCATCGTCTCCTCAATGATTGCTAGTTCCGGTTGAACTTGTTCATGTCTGAATAGCCGAGGTCTGTCGATGTTGTCGATGAAAGGACTCAGGTTCTGGCTACCTCTGGATCGCGTTTGCATGCACAGGCAAGTATCCGAGTGTGTACTCGAGGATCAACTCGATCCAGGTGATCGAGTGACGGGTCGGGTGGGTGCTCGGGTTGTACCTGAGATTCAAAACAAACAAAGGCGAAAGCAAACAAGTCAGTATCCGAAACAAATATAAACAAACGAACTTGATCTAGCAAGTCCTGAAATCCTAAACGTAGCAAAATAAAACAACCAAATGGCAACGGCGCCACATTGATAGACTAGTTTTCACCAAGGGTATCAATTCCCTATGCAGTTGTAGTACAAAGGGTTATCAATCCAAATGGTTGTGTATTGCTAGCAGATAGGATGCAATCAGAATCAAGCAAGTCAAGCCAAGCAATAGGGGGTTTCGTTCTAACAGTCCTAATATAAACAAAGTAAAAGAATATAAACAAGTAAACCACACGACCTAAGCACTCGATGCAAGAAATCGAGTACAGGATCGAGTGGGGTGATCGAGTATGCAAGTGAACTATGAACAGCTCGAGGTATTACTCGATGCAGGTTATCGTGTACCTGATCGGGTAAGTGGTCGAGTAAGTAAAGAAAATGCAAGAAATGAGATACGAAAGTTCCTAAGGATGTGGGTAATCGAATCCTAAGCGTTCTAGACCAATACAGATGCCTTACATGCCTCAAGCAATTATTTCCTAGACAATGAACCTCTAAAACCTTGTCACCACACTGTCGCACTAGTAACAATCAACCTTGAACATATTACCACACTGTCGCACTAGCAATATGAACAAGCATGCATTAAGAACGATTCATTATTGTCAGTAGACTTAAACTCATCTAATTTTGTTACTCAGAGTTAAGAAAACCTCTAGCATTCGCTAAATCAAGCATTTTATCTACTCCTTTCGGCCTGTAGCATTTGTAAACGCCNGATATAGTGTGCTCAGCAATGAAGCATTACTGAATCCGTGATGTGGACATCGAGTTGTGTACCCCTTGAAACGTTCCCAAGCTTCATTGAATGTTTCGTTGTTCTTCTGTACAAAGCTGGAAATTTCATTTTGCAGCCTTGCGGTTCTGGAGTTTGAGAAGAATTTGGCCAGGAATGCCTTCTTGCACGCTTCCCAAGTGGTGATGGACTCCTTAGGGAGCGATTTCTCCCATATGTGTGCTTTATCTCCCAAAGAGAATGGGAAAAGCCTGAGCTTGAATCAATCTTCGCTGACTCCATTTATCTTAGTTCGGCTACAAAGCCTATCAAATTCATCCAGATGATCCAATGGGTCCTCCATTGGCAGTCCATAATACTTGTTGCTTTGTATCATCTGGATGAGACTACTCTTGATCTCAAAATTGTTGTTCTGCACAGCTGGTGGCACAATGCCATTCCTCTGAGTGTGAGTAGTCGGAGCATCTCCTGCTCCTATGTTGGTCCTTGCTTGAGGAGCTGGTGGACCGTTCTGATTATTCATCGTCTCCTCAATGATTGCTAGTGCCGGTTGAACTTGTTGTTGTCTGAATAGCCAAGGTCTGTCGATGTTGTCGATGAAAAGACTCAGGTTCTGGCTACCTATGGATCGCGTTTGCATGCACAGGCAAGTATCCGAGTGTGTACTCGAGGATCAACTCAATCCAGGTGATCGAGTGATGGGTCGGGTGGGTGCTCGGGTTATACCTGAGATTCAAAACAAACAAAGGCGAAAGCAAACAAGTAAGTATCCGAAACAAATATAAACAAACAAACTTGATCTAGCAAGTCCTGAAATCCTAAACGTAGCAAAATAAAACAAACCAAATGGCAACAGCGCCAAATTGATAGACTAGTTTTCACCAAGGGTATCAATTCCCTATGCAGTTGTAGTAGAAAGGGTTATCAATCCAAATGGTTGTGTATTGCTAGCAGATAGGATGCAATCAGAATCAAGCAAGTCAAGCCAAGCAATAGGGGGTTTGGTTCTAACAGTCCTAATATAAACAAAGTAAAAGAATATAAACAAGTAAACCACACGACCTAAGCACTCGATGCAAGCAATCAAGTACAGGATCGAGTGGGGTGATCGAGTATGCAAGTGAACTATGAACAGCTCGAGGTATTACTCGATGCAGGTTATCCTGTACCTGATCGGGTAAGTGGTCGAGTAAGTAAGGAAAATGCAAAAAATGAAATACGTAAGTTCCTAAGGATGGGGGTAATCAAATCCTAAGCGTTCTAGACCAATACGGATGCCTTACATGCCTGAAGCAATTATTTCCTAGACAATGAACCTCTAAAACCTTGTCACCACACTGTCGCACTAGTAACAATCAACCTTGAACATACTACCACACTGTCGCACTAACAATATGAACAAGCAGGCATTAAGAACAATTCATTTTTGTCAGTATACCTAGACTTATCTGATTTTGTCACTCAAAGTTAAGTATACCTCTAGCATTGACCTAATCAAGCATTTTATCTACTCCTTTCGGCCTGTAGCATTGTAAACGCCCTAGATCTAATCTCAACCTGTCGGTCTATTGACCGCATTAAGAACATCAACCTAGAAGGAAATTTATCTATCATAACAATCAACTAAAGCATCCTAACCGGTCAAGAACACCTAATCATCTATCCCATCCCTAGAAACTTTGCTACACTACTCGGACATAGAAACGAATGATAAAGCGATAGAAATAAACGAAAATGACATTATTAAAAAGATAGAGTAGAGTAGAAAAGGGTAGGGATAAAAGATCTATGAAAAACTANTGTTATCATAGTGATTAAAAAAACCAAAAAAAAAACTATAAATACAGAAATCAAATTGAAAGGCATAGAAGTTTACCGCAAATTCCAAGAAGTAGTTTCCTCTTCTTGCAGTAGGAACACAACCCCAACTGTAAAATGGACCATCAAANTGACATTATTAAAAAGATAGAGTAGAGTAGAAAAAGTAGGGATAAAGGATCTATGAAAAACTACAAATTAAAAGTACAAAAACAAGAAAAATATGTNCTAAGTGATGACTTGTCTTTACCGAACCTTCAAACATAAACACACAAACAAATCAAAAGTAAAATTCTAATCGAAACCTTCAAATACAAACACACAAACAAATCAAAAGTAAAATTCTAATCGAAACCTTCAAACACAAACAAACCTAAAAATTCTAATCAATCTAAAATAAACCTCCAAACACAAACAAACCTAAAAATTCTAATCAATTCAAGTAAAATTCTAATTAATCTATCAACTAAAAATCCTAATCTTACCAAGTGGTTCCAGGCTCTAATGAGGGAGAGAGGACAGTGGTATACAACTCACGGCCTGGTTGGACAAGCCTGTCATGCAAAGAAGCGAGTACATCAGCTGGGAGATCTGATTGCCTTACACCATCATCATCAGAATCAGCTTCTTCCTCATGTGAGTTTTGCGCTTGAGAACTGTGATGCGATGCAGAAGCTGCTCGAGGTTGACCAGGTTGACAAGAGGGTGGTCGATGATTTGAGAAGTGAGGAGACTGTCGAGGTAGAGGAGACTGTCGAGGTAGAGGAGAGACTTGAGTAGACTGTCGATGATGATTTGTGACTGACGGTTGAGGAGAGTGTCGATGATGGTTCGTGACTGACGGTTGAGGAGACTCTCAAAGTTGACTCGAGAATTCTGGTGGATTCGTCGCGAAGGCGAGAGGTTGAGGNTGGCGTGAAGGCATATTGGCTGGGAAGAGTAGCGGGTCTTCGATTCGCCGTTTGTGAGGTTCCAGAGGTTCGATTCGAGGGGNCAGGGGATGTTCCAGGAAAGCTCCTCGAGTTATGGAACAGATTCGTCGGAGGTGGATAGTCTCGGTAAGAAGGTGTAGGTCTCGCTGGAGGCTGGAGGATTGGGACAGGAATTCCCTGAGAATCAGTGTCTGGATCTCCCTCGTTCGCTGGCGTGAAGGCATATTGGCTGGGAAGAGTAGCGGGTCTTCGATTCGCCGTTTGTGAGGTTCCAGAGGTTCGATTCGAGGGGTTTCTTCTTCCTGCTCCTCTTTTCTTTACTCCAGCCATCAAAATCGAGAGATAGTAGGACAGGGATGAAGATCTTGGGTTTTCTCGATTGAGAGCAATGGAGATCTAGGGTTTGCTTCGGCAGATGAAGAAAAAGGAGGGATTAGGGTAAACATGGGATGAAGATGAGATCGATTTGGGTTTCGCCGTTTTGTTACGGCCCAAATTTTGTTTAAGGCCCAAATTAAATATAACAGTCGCTAATGAGTCGCAGTTTAGTCGCAATATTTGGCGACTGTAAAATTGGTCTCCAAAATAAGTCGCAAAATCGCGACTAAACTGCGACATTATGCATCAGTCTCGAATTAGCGTCTATTAGGCGACTGGTTTATTTTAGTAGCCATTCAGTAGCAAAACAATCGCAATTCAGTCACTAAATTTAGCGACTGCTTTTTAAATCGCAACTTACAGTCGGCAAATCCATGTTTTCTTGTAGTGATCTAAGGCTTTATAAATACCATCATGATTATTATATTTAAATTTTTATTTTTATTATGTTATATTAACTTTCTTTCAAATTCTCAACTTTGATTGGGTTGGTCACAAAACCATTGTAATAGAGTAGATAATTTTCACCAATTATTTATCCAAAATATCTTTGGAGTAAAAAAAATTCATGGTTAAATAAATTATGTCACAAAATTTTTTTAGTAATTATAAGAACTACAATTATACCAAGCAACATAAAATTTGTTTAATTTGTTTAAAAGACATTTTATAGGTGGTGATAAAGAACATACTTTAATAATAAAATAATTTACGGTTTAAGAGCATATTTTTTAATGGTAAAACATACAGTAAAATTGTACGTGGTTACTATATTATATGTTGCTTTGATGAATTCTTTGCATGTAAATTATTTTGTAATAAGTTGTGAAACGTTTTTGAAATTTGAAAATAATAATATTTGTAATGATGAGTATTTGGCAAAAGTTTTTGGGATATAATTTAGCTTTAGATTATTGTAATAATTGTTATAATATATTAAAAATATAAAAATATAAATAAGTGTATGAATGTAAATACAAATATGATTTTGGTGGGATATAATTTAGCTTTAGATTATTGTAATAATTGTTATAATATATTAAAAATATAAAAATATAAATAAGTGTATGAATGTAAATACAAATATGATTTTGGTGGGATATAATTTAGCTTTAGATTATTGTAATAATTGTTATAATATATTAAAAATATAAAAATATAAATAAGTGTATGAAGGTAAATACAAATATGATTTTTTCTCCAACTAAATTATTTATATATATACTTCAAGAAATAAGTTTTTTTTTTTATATTTTTTAAAAGTTGTTTAGGGTTTAGGATTTATTCTCTTCAATGATTTTAATACCCACACATCGTGCGGGCCCTTATCTAGTAAAAGTATAAATTAGTGTATTAATGTAAAAATAAAGAAAAAACAAATTTTATCTACGAGAATATGATTTTTCCCTAACTAAAAATATTTATATATAGTTACTTCCAAAAAATAGTTTTTATTTATAGCAAAATATTTATATATCATTTTTTATTTGACAATTTAAAACCCGCACATTGTGCGAGTCCTATTCTAGTAAAATATGTGATATAGGGGAGGGAAGATGTACCTTATTATTTTTATTTGATATATTTAGATGAAATTATATAGTGGATGATAGTTATGAAATATTATATTATAAAAACTTTAAATTACTATTAAGGCAATAATTTTATATCAAATATACAATTAAAAAACTATAAAAAATTAATTGTGTTTAAGAGTTAAATCTAATCAAAATAATCATAAAGCAATTTTGTTTTTTTCATATTCAATTGATCGCCACAACTTATGTCTTCGTGTTTTTTCATTTATTCTTCATATTTTTCTCTATCTTCATTGTCAATTTTGCATGGTAGTTGTCATCGTTACTTTCACCATTTGCGTCTTCGTTATACTCTAATTATTCTTCTTCCTTATCTGATTCTTCACTTTCTTCTATTGAATAATCATTCAGAACCTTTTTGTTTAAAAGTATCATACAATTTACTTTTTGCTTTAAAGTAAACATAACTTATCTCAGCAAACTCCAAGATCAAAATCATCGCCTCTATTCTCGTAAGATTTGTGCAATTCATGAAGACCAACATAGTCACCACATAAACTTAGTTATTGATTGATACTTTCGACCATATACTCGTTTTAGATCCATGAATCTTTTCAAACCAATAATGATAATTAAACTTTTTATAGAGCTTAAATATTTATAGTATTTTAAACTTTCTATGGAGTTTAACTATTTATAATATTTTAAAATATTCTAAAAAGTTTAAATATCTATAATATTTAAATCTTTTAAAAGTTTCAATATAGTTTAAACTTTTTAAAAATTGAAATTTACTATATTTTTAAACTTTATAAAAGCTAAAAAATTTTAACAGTTTCAATATTTATAATATTATAAACTTAATAAAAATATATATTATAATATTTACTCAAACAAAACATCGGATTAAACCCAATAAAAATTTTAAATTGGGATGCTTGATAAATCAAGTTATCATGTTCATTCATATTTGGAAGCATATTAATCTTATTTATAATGGTTCTGAACTATGGTCTAAAATTGTTTTAGCTGATATGAGATGTTGTACATATTTTATTTTATTTTCATAGATTAATTTTTTTTTCCCTTTTGTGATACCTCGATTTGCAGAAAGATTTAAAAGAATTGATTTTGACTACTTATGTCATCAAAATGCACTTATCTTTTCGGTCAAGTGTCCTGAGAGAACACTACAGTTAATCGTGCTTATACTGGAGTAGTCTCAGGATGGGTGACCCTCTGGAAAGTGATTATTGGAACTGTGCGAGTGAGGACAAAACATAGAGAAATATCATGTGGTGATTTGTAGGAACGGTAAACAAGTCTTTAACGCCTTCCGGATGTAGCAAACCGACCGTCGGATATGAATAGGCTCACGAGTCTAGTGAAAAGATGTGAGGTCCATTGAAAGGACCCGACCCGTTTTTTTAATACTAATAATAATTAACTATTGGTCTCATACCAACTAGCCACCTAACCACAACCAAACCATACAGCGGAATAACCAAAAGTTACCAATGATCAATAACCAATAACCAATAAATAAATAATCAATGGTAGTTATTCAACCAAATCATAAAACATAAAACTAGCAACCTAGCAATGTTCTACTGACTCAACTCTAGAAACCTACAGAAGCCAGACATCACATCAATGAGCCACTAGAACATACTCCTATTCATCGCCTTGATTCCACGATCACACTTTGCCTTTACCTGCACCACAACACATATGAGATGCGTGCGTATTTTATAAACACTCAGTGAGGCAATCCTCCCATCTACTGGGCTATACACATAAGCAATTGAGATATCTCTAACCATCAAACAATAATTAATAAACAGACCACAAACCAGGATAATTGCATTGATCGATACCAAATCATGCATCGACGACCGACAGCAACTAGGGTTGCATCGACCGATACAAAGTTCACCTGCATCGACCGACACTAACACTGCATTAACTGATGCATGTTTGACAATTCACGAAAATCCCTAATTCCATCGATCGACGCCTCCACATGGCATCGACCGACGCTCTTAGGTCAAATTGCGCTGTCCTCACATTGCATCGACCTACGCACATGCCGAGCATCATCTTCCCCGAAGCTCCTCGCCGGATCTCCGTCCCTAAACCACCAAAACACAATCCAATGCCACAAAGAAGCTTCCCAAAGCCTCTTCTCTTCTCTTTTTCTCAAAAACGGCCCAACTCGGCCAAACCCTCGAGTTCCTCCTTTTATACACGATTTCAGGGTTTTTCCTAATCCAAAACGCATTGTTTAACATAAACTTGTTCGGGAAAACCGACCTTACATCAACTGATGCATCTCCCAAACCGGGATTCTGGTTCGTGGATGTTACAACTCTGGTAATGGTGGATGGGATCGATAATTAGGATAGTGAAGAAGAAGATGGCGGCCATAAGGAGAGAGAGAAAGGTCACGAAGCTGAGGGCAATATCTTTTTATTTCTGTTTAAATTCTAATAGAATTCTATTCTTTCCATTAAAATATTATCAAATATAATCTGTGGAATGATAAAGAAAGATTTGAGAATCTTTTACCATCCCTAAAAATTCAATTCTATTCAATTAAATATTCTCACAATCCACTTTCCAATACCACCCCCTAAGTCTCATCGTACATGCAATCCTCTTAACCAAATTTTAAGTGAGTCCAAATTACTTATCATGCATCTTGTTCATCTTCACATGGTGATTCTAACTTGAATCCTACCATATTTGCATGCATCATCTTTTACCCGAAACTACATGCATCTACTCTACATGCATTACCGCAGACTCACCTCTTACGCAAACGTCGATGATTACCGGACTTCCCCACACCACTCGATCAGACAATATCCACCCTCTTCACGTTGAACAGCTTCCCGCTTCTTCGTCCGCTTTCGATCCATAACCACTTCCTTTTCTCGGCTCGTTCTCGACCTTCTTCGATCGCAAAATACGTCTCGCTCTCGATCTTTCTTTCTCGACACTATCACCGGTTCTTCTCGACGATCTCTTCGACACGATCCTTGTCTATTCTCGACAAACTCTTTGATAGAATCTCACGACAAAGTGATAATTCTCGACGATCACTCTCTCGTCTTTCTTCGGCGATCTCTCTCGGCACAATAACCCTCTCTTCTTGATTTTCTCTCGACACAAGCTTTGATGAACTCTCTCTCTCTCTCGCGATCTCTCTCTCTTGACAATCTCTCTCGACTTTGAGAGAAAAAGCTTTAGTGTTATAGGTGTTTGAGAGAAAATGAGAAAAAGTAAGGAATGAAGTCCCAAGTCTTGTATTTAAAGAGTCAAACTCCTCCTCTTCTCCCTTAGTGCGTTGTGACAAGTGTCTCCCTCCTTGCTTGCATGTGGAGCGTGATTAGCACTCTCCAATCGCTAATCGCCATTAGGCCCACTAACTTAGTTTTATTAGTGCATGAAAATGCATGTAATTTGATTGGTCGAATTTTTAAGGAAATAAAAATTTCCCGCGTGTCCGCAAAACTTGTTCTCCCGTCCGACGTTTCTCGTCAAAACCAGGCATTCCTCGGTCTCGCTCGGACACTCCTCTCGATATTTCCCGGACAGTATCGGTTCTCTCGATATTTCTTGGGACAGTTCCCTCGGTCTCTCGGACACTGTCGGTCTCTCGGTATTTCTCGGACAACTTTTCCCGACCTCTCAGACAATTTTCTCGACCATCCCCGGACTTCTCAATTTTTCTCGGTCATCTTGATCTTATCTCAGACATTACCTGGACATCTCTAGAACGTCTTGGTATTCTTCCCTGGTACTTACCCAACTCTTTCGCGGATGCCGTTTCCGCATAAACCGTTAATTTTTGATCGGTCTTAAGGCCTCGATCGCCCCTCCGGTCACTCCGGTCTTGGCTCGGCCATTCTCCGACTCACGAATATTTCCCCAGATTTCCTCCGGTCGTTTTTCTTTGTTTTACATCTTCTTTGTTTTACATCTTCTTCCTTTTTAAGTCTTTCCCGAGTCATTTCCTTGAATTTTTATTTTGGGATTTTTGCCCTTGGTGAGGGTCATTACATTCTCCCCCCCTTATAAGAATTCGTCCCCGAATTCTCTTGCCTTTTCCTCCTCTCTTTGTGATGTCGATACTCCTTGAAATAGGTGTCGTTGCCTTGTGATTACCATCACGTCGATATCTTTATTAGAATCCTCCTTTCCTTGGTTATTTCGTCTCCAAGGTCTCACTTTATACTTATACCACTATTTGCTGATGTTTTTGGAAAGCTTCTTCATCTCCAGTATTCACTTGGCTCCTCATAATCTTTACGATTTTCAAATACTAAGGCTTTTGCCTCGTTGCACCATGACTCATCCAATACTTAACCTCTTTGATTCAATGCTTCTCTTTCTTCAGCTTGTTCCTGACTCTTCTCTCCTCCTCCAATTTACAGCTTGATTCACTCCAACATCCTGATATGCTCATCGTATGACTTGTATTTTCTCCTTTGTTAGCTACAATACTTTGCTTCTCCGGTTCCTCCGACCCCTTTATCCTTACACGCCTTAGGATTTTATCCTCTTTCGATTTCTTCGGCTTCATATAGCTTCTCTCCCAAACTATTTTTCAACTTCCATACTTATGAAATTTATCAAACCCAATCTTGTCCAATTTTCGCCTTTTAGCATATTAATGCTTCTACAATGCCGTCTATTTTCTTGCACCCTCTTTGTCTATTCGTAGAATATTTTCTTCTTTTATGCATTATCTTCTTTCATCCTCTTTGTCCTACTCCTCGGACCACGCACTATTTTTTTTGCACTTCCTTGGTCATGTTTGGTTTGACCTTTTTAATTTGTTTGCCGCTGTCGATTGATTCGCACTGCTCTTTTGTTCTTTCAATTTTTTTTTGAATTTGTCTCATCCTTCTCCATCATTCTTCTCCTTTTCTCTCCTCCTTCTTTTAATTCTTAACCCGAACTGGCTGCTCTGTCATGGTTGAACTCTCTTGAACTTTCTTGAGCTTCTTCTCTTTTGTCTGATCGCGCTTTGTGGTGACTTACGTGAATCCTCATCGATTGCGTGCAAGCTAATTATGCAAATAATTAACTATGCAAACTATAAAACTCAAGCAACAATCAAAGCAAGTAATTCAAACAAGCAAAGATTAGCAAGCAGTTAAATATCACCACAACAAACAACACCGCAATACGGCTAGAGAACACAAAGTACTTTTACACAAGATACGAAGGTTCTACACCACCTAGCCGATAATCGTAAGGGTTCGGATCCTAGACAAACACAACATGGTTAGGTCTAGTAACAACAAAAAGAATACTATCCAACCCTTACACATAAACCCCAAAAGAATTTCCCTTACTACCCAAAGTTCTACTGGTTCTTGAGCCTAGTACACGCCTCGCACGGGCACACACACTCCCTAGCTGGCTAATCAGGTGGCGGTTCAGCGGGAGATGCGGTTGAGGTAGAAGCAGCAGACGTTGAGGTTCCAGCTTGATCCGGCGGGTTCACTTCCACTCGATCAATTCGTCCTATCGGGTTCTCTCCCGTCTCCACACGTCGACTGAATGAGGTCATTCTCTCTTGCACGGCTCGATATGGGCAGTTGTAAGTAAAATGCTCCGCGTCTCCACACTCGGTACACACAACACGTTCTGGGATCGGCAGATGTTGTGGTTTGGTCCTCCAGCAATGATTGTTCAAATGCCCCGGCATCCCACACGTATCACACGGCCTCCTGTATCTCATAAGATCAGGGTTTGGGCAGCGAAAGGAAAAGTGCCCTCGCATCCCGCACCACTCACACTCCACGTTCGTTGGATCACACATGCACCTCAGCTCCGTCCTCTAACAATTCCTTGTCCAATGTCCAATGCCCTCGCACAGCTTACAGTAAGGTTGGTTCCGCATATGGACTTGGTTTGGGTAAACTATCTTCCGGGCAGTGGCTCTCACTCTCAGCCTGCCTCTAGGTTGATAGGTCACTGGCCGCGTCTCTGGCTGCTCTCTTGCTTGAAACTCCTGGTACGACATCCTTGGCCTCTTCATACTTGAGCTACTTTCTCCTATCTCGAGTCTCAATCGCTCTCGGTTCAACTTCCTTAACTCTAGAATAAAACAAGGAGCGCTTGAAATACCCTAGACTCTTTCACCTAAGTGCCCTCGATAATCTGTTCCGTTCCCCCAACGTCTCCCATGCCGAGACCACAAAGGTCGCCAGCATGAGTCCACAAGTACGCTACATCGTCATGTAGCGGTCACGCTAGTAGCTAGCTAGCCGTGACACTGTCCCGTGCGAGTGGTCATCGAGAACTCACGCGTGACATCCGTATTTGGAACAGAAGATCGACACACTCTTCTAGCTAAGACTCGAGAAACAAATTCAAGAGACTCGCTAATACCAACAATAACTCAAGCAAGAAAATCAAGCATAAATAAGCGAGAAACTTCAAGCAAGAGTACATGCATTAATCATCAAGTAACAAGAATAACAATTCAAGCAACCTATGATTAATCTACATGCATGCAACCGATTTAATCAACTTAAGCAACTAATGCAACAAGTTTATTTATTTATGCATGCAACCAATTCGATTTAACCGTTTAAATCCTCTTTAGTCCAATTCCTCACACAAGTTCATTCAATTTACTCCTTTAAATCCATTAAATTCGTTTATGCATTCACGTTAACCTCACATGAATTTAAGCAATAAACTTTCAAATGAACTTAGCCAATTTTAATCATGCATGCAACCAATTTTAAGCAAGAAATATTGATAGTAAATTCACTAAGTCTCATCGTGCATGCAATCCTCTTAACCAAATTGTAAGTGAGTCCAAATTACTTATCATGCATCTTGTTCATCTTCACATGGTGATTCTAACTTGAATCCTACCATATTTGCATGCATCAACTTTTAACCGAAACTACATGCATCTATTCTACATGCATTACCGCAGACTCACCTCTTACGCAAACGTCGATGATTACCAGACTTCACCGCACCACTCGATCATACAATATCCACCCTCTTCACGTCGAACAGCTTCCCGCTTCTTTGTCCGCTTTCGATCCGCAACCACTTCCTTTTCTCGGCTCGTTCTCGACCTTCTTCGATCACAAAATGCGTCTTGCTCTCGATCTTTCTTTCTCGACACTATCACCGGTTCTTCTCAACGATCTCTTCGACATGATCCTTGTCTATTCTCGACGAACTCTTCGACAGAATCTCTCGACAAAGTGATAATTCTCGACGATCACTCTCTCATCTTTCTTCGGCGATCTCTCTCGGCACAATAACCCTCTCTTCTTGATTTTCTCTCGACACAAGCGTCGATGAACTCTCTCTTTCTCGATCTCCCTCTCTTGACAATCTCTCTCGACTTTGAGAGAAAAAGCTTTAGTGTTTTAGGTGTGTGAGAGAAAATGAGAAAAAGTGAGGAATGAAGTCCCAAGTCTTGTATTTATAGAGTCGAACTCCTCCTCTTCTCCCTTAGTGCATTGTGACAAGTGTCTCCCTCCTTGCTTGCATGTGGAGCGTGATTAGCACTCTCCAATCGCTAATCGCCATTAAGCCCACTAACTTAGTTTTATTAGTGCATGAAAATGCATGTAATTTGATTGATCGAATTTTTAAGGAAATAAAAATTTCCCGCGTGTCTGCAAAACTTGTTCTCCCGTCCTACGTTTCTCGTCAAAACCAAGCATTCCTCGGTCTCGCTCGGACACTCCTCTCGATATTTCCCGGACAGTATCGGTTCTCTCAATATTTCTTGGGACAGTTCCCTCGGTCTCTCGGACACTGTCGGTCTCTCGGTATTTCTCGGACAACTTTTCTTGCCCTCTCGGACAATTTTCTCGACCATCCCCGAACTTCTCGATTTTTCTCGGTCATCTTGATCTTTTCTCAGACATTACCTGGACATCTCTGGAACGTCTTGGTATTCTTCCCTGGTACTTACCCGACTCTTCCGCGGATGCCAATTCCGCATAAACCGTTAATTTTTTATCGGTCTTAAGGCCTCGATCGCCCCTCCGGTCACTTCAGTCTTGGCTCGGCCATTCTCCGACTCACGAATATTTCCCCGGACTTCCTCCGGTCGTTCTTCTTTGTTTTACATCTTCTTCCTTTTTAAGTCTTTCCCGAGTCATTTCCTTGAATTTTATTTTGGGATTTTTGCCCTTGGTGAGGGTCATTACACTGTCCCTAGAGCAAACAATTATAGACACGTCTGAGTCCTATCCCTAACCATGTTTTCTTCCCGTGGCTCGAAGAAAACAACACAATGTCCTACCAACCACATATCCCCTCACTGGAATATCTCATGACCACACAAGGATCATCAACATGCCACAAGGGCCGCCACTAAGGCAAACAAATGTCCTAAACAGGACCGCCACAAAGGCCAAAATGTCTAAACAGACCTCCATCAAGGCCAAACAAATGTCCTTAACAAGACTGCCAAATGCCAAACAAATGTCCTAAACAGGACCGTCATAAAGACCACTTGTCCCGAAAGACCGTCACGAAGACCACTCGTCCCTAAGGACCGTTACGAAGACCACTTGTCCCGAAAGACCGTCACAAAGACCATACATCCTAAAGGACCGTCACAAAGACCACTCATTCCGAAGGATTACCTAAACAGGTCACACGTCCCGAAGGACTGTCACGAAGCCCACACATCCCAAAGGACCGCCTAAACAGGAAACATTGGCTAAACATCCCGCAACAAAGGCCACAAAATTGGCTAAACAGTCCGCCACAAAGGCCACAAAATGTCTCAAAAGACCGTCACACACGGGCACACAATGACTCAACAGTCCACTACAAAGGCCATACAAGCCCCTCCAAGGCTCACAACCACTAAAAATAGTCTAGCTCCCATAAAACTTTCCATTTTTAGAACTTTCCCATCTTGGAAACTTCCTCTTTTAACTCAGCTTCGCAGAAATTCATATCCCAAACACCACCTCATCTTGGTACTTAGTCTCACAACCAACCACCCCTAAGCGACCAAGTAACAAAAGAGATGGGCTGGAATATTCCCTTCTCGCTCCAGCCACAGACTACAGCTGGGACTAGGCTAGACAAGCTCAAGTCGCGGCCATGTTCTCAAACCACTTCTTAAACCTTGCCTTCATCCTCGCCTTTGGCTCCCAAATCTGCTCTTCAAAGGAATCTTCTTCTTCTGAAGTTCCTTGACTCTCCTCTCGAGAACCCTCACCGCTCTCGCCTCCAAGGTAATGTTGGGATGAAGATCCTCAGGAATCTTAGCCAACAACTGATCATCCTCGCGGAGATACTTCTGCAACATAGACACATGGAAAAACTTGTGGAATGCCCACATAACATCAGGCAACTCCAGCCTATATGCTACCGGTCCCACTCGCTCAATCACCCTGAATGGACCCATATACTTCAGACTCAAATTAGTCTCTGTCAATGACCTGTTTGGACCCTGCAACATAGCCATCTTGAGGTACACTCTGTCTTCCACCTGAAACTCAAGATCTCTCCTCCTCTTATCGGCATAACTCCTCTGCCGATCCTGAACTTCCTTCATGTTCAGCCTCAGAACTTGAATCTTCTCCAAGGTCTCATGAACAAAACTCGCACCATATATGCTCCTCTCCCCCACCTGAGTTCAGCATAACGGTGTTCGACATAGCCTCCAATACAACGCCTCACAAGGAGTCATTCCAATACTCGCCTGGTAACTATTGTTCAAAGCAAACTCTACCAAACTCAGGTGATCTGACCAATGGCCACCCAAATCCAACACAAACATCCTCAGCAAATCCTCCAATGTCTAGATCGTCTTCTCTGACTGCCCATCTGTCTGGGGATGATAAGCTGTACTCATATGCACCTTAGTGCCCATCTCTGCCTAAAATGCCCTCCAGAACATCGAAGTGAACTTGGAATCCTTATCAGACACAATACTCGCTAGCACCCCATGCAATCTGACTATCTCCTTCACATACTTCTTAGCCAAGACCGCTGCTCCATCAGTCTTCTTTAATGGCCAGAAAATGTGCCGACTTAGTCAACCGGACCACAATGACCCAAATCGCATCAAAAGTCCAAGACACTAGCAATCCTACCACGAAATCCATCGTGATCATATCCCATTTCCACTCTGGAATGGGCAAACTCTTCAACAAGCCACCCGGAACTTGATGCTCAGCCTTCACTAGCTGGCAGACATCGCACCTCGCGACCCAACTAGCTACATCTTTCTTCATCCCGACCCAGTGGTAATACCTCTTGATGTCACGGTACATCTTAGTCGATCCTGGATGAATAGAGAACATGCTCGCATGAGCCTCCCTCAGGATCTCCTGCCTCAACTCCTCATTCTTGGGCACACAAATCCACCCGTGCAACAATATGGTACCATTAGCTTAGACCTGATACTCTGAATCAACATCCTTAAAGGCATTCACCAGCCCCACTGCCATCTCCAAATTATGAGTAGGATAGTTGTCCTCATGCTTCCGCCACTGCCGTGAAGCGTAGGCAATCACCTTCCCATGCTGCATCAACACACAACCAAAGCAACTCTGGATGCATCTGTATAAACCACATAGAGCTCCTTTGCTATGGCAATGCCAACACTGGTGTAGTATTCAACATCTCCTTCAGGCTTGCAAAACCCTCCTCGCACTCCTGTGACCAAACAAAAGGAACATCCTTCCCTGTCAACTTAGTCATCGGACGTGCCTTACCCGCAAAGCCCTGCACAAATATCCTGTGATAACCTGCCAATCCAAGGAAACTCCTGAACTCCGTGGCATTATGCGGTCTAGGCCAATCTCTGATAGCCTGAATCTTCTCCGGATCTACAGAAACTCTGCATAAACAATATGACCAATAAATCCCATCTCCTGCTGCGAGAAACTGCACTTGCTCAACTTAGCAAACAACTTCTGCTGCCATAGCTTCTCCAAAACTGCTCTCAAGTGCACTGAATGCTCCTCAGGACTCTTGGAATAAACTAGGATATCATCGATGAAAACGATGACAGACACGTCCATAAATTCCTTAAACTCCCTGTTCATCAATCTCATAAATGCTGCTGGCGCGTTAGTCAACCCAAAAGGCATCACCACGAACTCATAATGCCCATACCTCGTCCTGAATGCAGTCTTTCTCACATCTGCCTCATCTATTGGGGTCTGATGGTAACCCGACGCCAGATCTATCTTGGAGAACCAAGTAGCACCTCTCAACTTATCCAACAACTCATCAATCATTGGATGAGGGTACTTGTTCTTCAAGGTGACCTGGTTCAAACCCCTATAATCAATGCACAAGCAAAAGCTCTCGTCCTTCTTCTTAATGAACAACATCGGCGTTCCCCACGGTGACACACTAGGATGGATGAATCCCTTTCTCAACAAACCCTCTGCTTGCTTCTTTAACTCCATTAGAGTGCCAGCATCAACTGACTGCCACCTGAATATTTACACCTCTTCTCCGTCCAAGAACCTCTAGTAACTTACCTCTTAGGAAAACTTCCACAAGATAGCTT
This sequence comes from Camelina sativa, assembly GCF_000633955.1. Lineage (NCBI taxonomy): Eukaryota > Viridiplantae > Streptophyta > Magnoliopsida > Brassicales > Brassicaceae > Camelina > Camelina sativa. The sequence goes on from NC_025699.1 coordinate 22,954,162, forward strand.
ATTCCAAAAATAGCTTTTTCGCCTGGCAATTCTCCACATCATATCATCAATATGAGCGTAATAAAACAAATAAGTACCATAAGTTCGCATATTCTGATTCACCGAATCAAATGCTTTGCAAGCCATCAACTCAAGCCACTTGACCTACTTCCCACGAGTAAGCTTACCAAATCGTTATACCTAGTAATCCAGTCCATCTCCAATGAATTTCAACCACCATCCTCGCCATGATTAGTTTATCCCGCCTTGAAGGCTTCTCGTAAACTTCTGCACCTAACATTCGTGCCCTGCTTGGCTCAACCCTGCTACAGCTCCTCCTTCTGAGACTCCAACACCACCAGCCCCTCGAGCGCAACGACCATCACGACCCTGGCCCTACCAGCCAGCACAATTAAAACCGAAGATTGAACCACCCTCAAACTCTCAAGGTTTACATTCAGTCGTTATGCTTATATTCACATCCTAGACATTGCTTGCTCCAAACTCATCTACCCTTAGGTCGCAACCTTCGAGCCATACCGATCTCACTCTCAGACCACCGTCTTCGAGTCATACCATCTCACTCTTGGACCACATCCTCGAGATCTCGGTATCAGGGAAACTTTTAATCCCCTCAGGGAGAACACCATCCCTTCTACAACTCTCAGGGCCCACAGCCCCTCGAGCTATCTGTATCTAGAAGAATCACCACCATCCATTCAGGAGCAACAAGCCTTAACATCTATAAACATATCTCGACCAAAAGTACCTCCCGTGGTCCAAGTATAACATTTCAATGTCATACCTGCCCACTCAAGTTCCAATATCCAACTGGATCACCCACCAAATAGAAAAATATCTGCTTCAACTGCATCTTTCAACCTATCCGCCTCTCTAGGCTCGATACCTCTCGAGAAGAATCTCGTATCGATCATCTACAATTGCTCCATCCTCCTAAGATATGAAGGAAACTCCATAACATCCACAATCCTCAGCTGCACCCCGCTACATGAGGCACAACTGGAGCCTGCACTGGTACCGTTCTCGGTAACCACTCCAACAGCACATCAATAGATCTACCAAGCGATCATCTCGACCCTGGGCTCCACCTACTACAATCCCATACCTGGGTTCCTAGCACGCCCGGTATGCTCACCGGCTAACCCCTCTGGTCTCTCTTGATACGCTTGCGACACTCTGACGTGCCTCCTTGTGGAACTCTGGACCACATACTCGCTGGCCTCAGTAACCTTCCTGGCTACGACCACGACAACGCCCACGACCAACAACTCAAACACTTTTAACCACTGCTCTTCCAAGATCAGAGACTAACAAGCATAAAAACAAACTGATATGATCATGAGATCATCCAAGAAGATTCTTGAGTCTTGTACAACATGAACGAAATCAAAGATCAATTCTTCCAGCCAAACGACTATTTGGAATACATTCTTACCTCATTTAGAGCATATCTTGAAGTGGAATCAGTCTAATCAGAGTTCGTATGAAGGAGTTATTTATTTACAAATCAGGTGAACTCATGGCTACGCGATCTGGACCTACGAGCATTCAACGGAGGATTCCGACAAAGTCAGAAGAATTCAAGCTATTAACCAAACTGTTCTGGAATATTGATCCACTCTAGAACCACGGGTATTTGTAATCACATTAAGATCTGTTCATATGTGAAAGATATGGATATTTCAAGTCAGTGGATCTATCCTAGTACCAGTTTCACGTCTGAGCTAAAGATCGTGTTACACAGAGCAACTCAGCAACAATATCGACACGAAACCACTTGGAGGATGTTAATGAATGTCTTATGTTTCCAACAAGCTAAGGAACAGAAGATGTGGCCCACGGAATACAAGGATACACTTCATTTTCCAAAGGAGGTCAATCTAGTTCTTCACCTGAAAAGTTTTTGGTCCAATTGGTTTAGGAGCTTCTAGAATTATGTTTGGCATTCCAGGAGCTGTTTCTACTAAGCCCAAGGTAAAAAGATCATACAACCCATGTTGTTTCTCATCAGCAAATTAGATCAAGGAGTCAAAGAGAATGAGAATATTAAGGAAACACTTAATGGGTCAATTCAAGAGCTTATGGCCAAAGAAAGCATGAGAAATTCTATTGGGGGTGTTGTCTATCAAGTCCAGTCTATTTTGAGCCTAATAAAAGTCCAAGAAAGCTCAAAATAATCACTTTATTTTATGGTCAAAGAGGAGTGACGAAAATGGAGTTCAACTCACCTTGGTAAGGGAAACATGCACCAAGAGTTGGGTCTTCACTCAACTTAGTATCTTTATTATTTTATAGTTTCAAGAATAATCAATACTTAGCTTTGTTACCAAGTTACTTATCTCTATATAAATACATGTAATCTCATTTGAGAAATCAATCAATCAATTTCTTTTTCATTTTATGAGTCTATCTCTTTGTTCTTTGTCTAGAACACTTCCTTGTTTCTTGGTGTGTAATATCCAAGCAACAGCCTACTCTTGTTGGACTAGTGTGTCATATCTAACAGCTATTGGAGTTAGTAATATCAACAGCCTTCCGCAACTGCTGTGCGACCCCTCAATCCATTAAGTCTCCCTCGTTGCACCTTGCACCTTGGTGAGTTTCTATCCTTTCTAATTCTGCTGAGTGATCCTCGAATTTGGGTGTATCACAAACCAAAACTACACAAGAAACATAACATACCATGGAATCTCATTGAAGGCTCGAAGAGGATGTTCTAGGACTTCATGCCACACACAATCAACTAACTCACATAATCAATCAAAGGCATGCAAATCCAAACATCAACAACAGAAATACAGTGAACCCGTACCTAGAACCGTAAGAGCTCTAATACCAAATTAAAACAACCTGACCCATTTTTTAAAAATAATAATAATAATTAACTAGTGGTCCCATACCCACTAGCTACCTAACCACAACCAAACCAAACAGAAGAATAACCAAAAATTACCAATGATCAATAACCAATAAATAAATAACCAATGGTAGTGATTCAACCAAATAATAAAACATAAACCAGCAACCTATTAATGTTCTACTAACTCAACTCTAGCAACCTACAAAAGCCACTAGAACATCCTCCTCTTCATCGCCTTGATTCCACGATCACACTTTGCCTTTACCTGCATCACAACACTCAGTGAGGCAATTCTCCCATCTACTGGGCTATACACACAAGCAATTAAAATATCTCTAGCCATCAAACAACAATCAATAAACAGTCAACAAACCAGGACAATTGCATCGACCGACACCAACTGGGGTTGCATCGACAGACACAAGCTTGTATCGACCGATACAAGGTTCACCTGCATCGACTGACACTAACACTGCATCGACCAATGCATGCTCGACATTTTACAAAAATCCCTAATTGCAACGATCGACGCCTCCATATGACATCGACCGACGCTCCTAGGTCAAATCGCACCGTCTTTGCATTGCATCAACCGACACACAAAGTGCATCGATCGACGAACATGCCGAGCATTATGTTCCCCGAAGCTCCTCGCCGGATCTCCGTCCCTAAACCACCAAAACACAATCCAATACCACAAAAAAGCTTCCCAAAGCCTCTTGTAACTCAACAACGTTCTAACAAGCCATATAAACACATAAACAAGCAAATCAGAGAAATCTCAAGCTTAGACAAGCCATGGTCATGCACTCACCTTTGCCAAAGAAGTTTCTGACCCTAAAACGATAGATCTACACTCCTAGCATGCTCCTACAACTATCCCAACAACAGATCTCCACAGAAACAGCCACAAATCGTCAAGAACTCTCAAGAACACTTAAAAACCTCTTCCTCTCTTCTCTTTTTCTCAAAACGGCCCAACTCGGCCAAACCCTCGAGTTACTCCTTTTATACACGATTTCAGGGTTTTTCCTAACCCAAAACACAACGTTTAACTGAAACTTGTTCGTGAAAACCAACCTTGCATCGACCGATGCCCTATGCATTGATCGATGCACCTCCCAAACCGAGATTCCGGTTCGTGGATGTTACATCTATTAAAAAAGGTGAGCCCATGGGCCAGGAGTGGACATGAGGCCCACTGAGAGGTGGCGGTCGGGGCATTACAACATGATTTTTTCCTGTGTTTTGTCTTCACTCGCACAGTTCCGACAATCACTTCCCGGAAGGTCACCCATCCTAAAACTACTCCAGCTTAAACACGCTCCTCTCACTAGATCGAAAAGATAAGTGCACTTTGATGATATAGGTGGCTAAATCAATTATTTTAAGCCTCTCCGTATATTCCTTAAACCAGGGTATAAAACTATTGTATTTTTTCTAAAATATTTCAATAATATATAAAACTATTGTATTTTTCAAAAATATTAAATAATAAAGTGGCTAATCCTAATTGGTTGTTTTAAATCCTATGTGGGCAGCCTTAGAAGATGGTAACTCCTACTTTTTATGTGTGTAGATTATTAATATTATTATTATTTTGACTAGGATTCAAACTTCCGTGATATCGCGGAAGAAGTATTTCAAAAAAAGTTATATTAAATTTTAAATTTTAAATTATATTGTTATATATTATAAAATTATTTGAAAATAATAATATAGTTTGAAAATATATGCTAAGAATAAAACTAAAAATTATTTCAAAAAAGGAAAAATAATCAATAGGGTTAAAATTACATAAATAATAAACATATATAATTGCTAGTTAAAAAAACACAGCCGTCAAAATGAAAACTTATACTAAAAAATACTTTGCCAAAAAAACTCAACCTTAAGTGAAAAATTATTAAATGAAAAGTCATAATGAACATATGCGACTTTGTAAATTTTTTTTATGTATAATAAGTATAAAATAATTTATAAAAAATTATAGTAAAGAGTAATAAGCATCATAACATTTGTTAACATTTTTATTAATAATTAATACACAAATGTTATGATGAACTGAAGTGATTCTAAGTGCAAATATCAAACAAAAGCTTATAATAAATAAATACAATACATAACTGGGGTAAACGGTCAAATTATTATTATTTTGAAAAACGATGAAAACACCTTTGTCAATAGATTATACATAAAAGGGGTAAATGATCAGATTAACTCTTTTATGGGTTAACGAGAAAGCACACAAAAGTGAAGCTTCGACTCATAAGGATCCCAATATATTCCAATCACATCGCCTATCTTCAAATCTCTTCTCACGACGAATTCCCTACGCCATGCACTGCCGAGAATATAGCTTAGACACTTGGGCCATTTCTTAAGAACCAGCTTGTGCATATTATCAGTGTCTTCATCATACACGTTGACTGCTAATCCAGGGCCTTCTTCGACTACCCTTTGATCAGATATAGGGAGATATCTCAGAATGTCGCTACGCACGATGCTTCCATTCAGATAAAGATAGTTTAGATAGCCAATACTGCTTTTGGTCAATTCCTTCTTGATGGTCCATGGATCGGTGTAGAGAGTTGTTTTTGTTGAGACATTGTGGTGCACCTCCTCTCTTTGTTCTTGATCCGTCGTAAACCTCAACGACGCCAGGTTTATGTTTTCTTCGGTTTGCTTATTGTCTGACGCATCTTCGGGATCATCATGTGGCTTGTCATACGGAAACAGATCCAGGGTGACCAAAGTCTTATTTGACGCTGAAATAGGAGCCATATCCATATCCAATGATCGCAAAAAACCTGAAAAACCTGACCAAAGCATTGGATCAAAACTCATTTTTTTTTTTCTTTAAAATCACAGTCAATTTAAAAGAAGCCTCTTTCTATAGTTATTTTTTTATAAGTTGTCTGTCTACTTAAATCATTTGTTACTGGATCTGAAATTTATAATGAAATCTGAGAAGTTTAGTATACATTTCACAGAATTTTCAAACATATTCAAAATATACGAATATTCAAAACGAAATAATTTAAAATTATTTTCAAGATCCCTTCTCACAAGTGCGAGCTACTTTCAGAATAACCATATATGAAAATTTGTTAATATATAAAACTCAGAATTCTCAATTTAAAACCAAAAAACCATCGTAAAATTAGTAAATAAATAAAAAAATGGATGAGAGGCCGACCTTTACCACGAAGACCCGATGTGTTTATAAGGAGGCGGTCATCGATTGTATATGGTAAAAAAACTTCTGAAGTGTTTTCTTGTGGGAATTCATGTTTATATACACATTGAGCGTTGAACAATAATAAATAAAAAGACATATTGAGTATAGATTCATTACCTAAAAATAGCATCCATCAATTATACTTCCTAAGTGATTTTTTTGACTAAAGATTATAATGTAACGGTAATTATGGTAATATAATATAAATTATGTTGACACATGTAAATTTATAATTACCATATCATGCAGTTTTAAGGCTTTCTATCAACAAGGATTACTTGCTTTTTCCTTGTGAAGCATGTAAAAGAAAACCCTCACCGTTTTCAAAAACATGTAAATGATCCTTATTATTTTGTGGGGTTTTAATCTCTCAANGAAGTTGAAATAGAGTGTTTTATTTAAAATCCGGCAAACATGTAAAAAGCAAACCCTCACCTTTTTCAAAAACATGTAAATGATCCTTATTATTTTGTGGGGTTTTAATCTCTCAACTTCGAATAGATGGTAAAATAACTCATGATGTTCAAACCCAAATAAAATCTGAGCATTATATTAAAACATAGATACAAAAGCTATGGCTTTTAAAAAGTTACAGATGTTAATTCACGTTTGGGTTGGTGGTGTTGTAATAGGATAACCTTACTATTGGGAGCAAAATGTCTTCGGCGAAGTCCTTCTTCTCTTCATTTGGAATTAGAGCACTTCTTTGGGCCATGGAGAGTATCCTTTCCAGAAGTGTTGTTCATCAGAACTTCGAGACGGATTGTGCTGAATTAGTCATGATAGTGCAAGTCCCTGAAGATTGGCCAGCGTTTTCCAACCAGCTCGATGATTTCTTCTTGCTACGTGTTTCCTTCCCGCGCTTCACCCTGCCGAAGATCCCTCGGTCATCCAATTTGAGGGTGTATTGCCTCGCTCGGTCTTCTAGAATGTTATTTTTGAGTTTCCTTTGTAAACTTTTTTCCTCCGGTTTGGGCTACCTATTTGGAGTAATGTTCTAATTAATGTTTGGTTGTTTAAAAAATATTTAGATAACGTTCTATGTATTATTAAATTGGTTTATTTCATTAAGCTTTTTTGTAATTAACCCTAATAAATCTTCATTATTTAAAATATTCAATGATAATATTTTCAATCTTCATTATTATTGATCTCATGATCGGTTTCTGTTGGCCGGATGGTCAATAGTGGGGCAAACTGTTGTGACGGTTGTCGGAGGACTGCTTTGTGATATTCGAGGATGATTCTATGTTAGTGAAAGAGAATTTTAACCCTCTGAACCCAAAATTGGTGGGTGTCGATCAACATCAAGGGGCAGTGTCGATTGATTTTTAGGTCTGGTCGGTTTAGCTTTTAACAGGCTGGTTAAGCGGATTTTTGGAAAACCTTAAACGTTTCTTCATAAAAGTCGACGCCCTAACTGTTGTGTGGCAGACAGTTGTATTTTTTCATTCCTTAGAGAAGAGAGAAAGAGTTTGGGTTTGTGAGATCAAGTGAGAGATCAAAGGAGAAGAGCTTTGCTTGGTTTGGTGTGTGAACTGGTGTGTGAGGCAGAAGAGAAGGACATAAGAATGTTGTTGTGGTATGTTAGGAATTTTTTTGGTTGTGTTGCATCGGTCTTGTCAAATCAATATTTTTTTTTTGTTTCGAGGTGTGTGGGACCGTGACTTATCTGAGCGTTTAGATTTTTTGTTTTCATTGTTTTGTGATGTGCGGATTAATTTCTTATTTTTCTGTATTTTTTGGTGGTTGATGGTCTTGAATGGTTGTTGGTTTTGTGTGTTGGTCTTGTGAGAACGGCTTGGTAGATTGGATTGTCGAGAAGGAAGATCAACAGAGATGTGGTCATATGGGTTAATGTTGATTGACACTAGGTCATGTTTGCAATGGAGGATGAGACAATGTTGAACGACACCAAGGGAAGTTGTCTGTCGACACCAGAGCAGTGTTGAGGGAAGTTGTAAAGTAGTATGAAGGACAGGGTGTCGATCGACACTTATAGACAGTTTCGTGCAAATCATTTCCTGATTGCCCTGGTATATATCTTAATTACTTGTGTTTGTAGTCTAGTATATTGGAGGATTACCTCACTAAGTATTTGTGATAATACTTACGCATCTCTTTTTGTGTTACAGGTGTTGGTCGATAATTGATTTCGGTAAACAGTTGCAACGCTTTAGTCTTGACGATGCAGTTTGTGTCAATTCATTGAAGAGGCACAAGTGTGAAGAGACACAATTCATTGTGTTGTTGTGTCTATTTGTTTTCCATATAAACCAATTTTTTATTGATGTAAATAACAATTTTCAAAGAAAGAAAAGTTTTAGTTTTGATTCTTGTCTTCTCTAAAAGAATAGAGACAAATGACTCTTACTCTGTTTCTTCTTCTTCTCAATACTATAATATGGTATCAGAGCTTATGCTGGTCTTTGAGCCTGATCCAAGCAAAACTAAAATAAGAAGAATTCCGCTCCAAGAAGAAGAGAAAGATGGAGACAACAAATCAAGGGTGAGATGAAGAAGAAGAAGACCAAATAGGAAAAGATGGTGGTGACAAAAGAGAGTACCGTCAACCTTCACAAACAATTACCAACAATACCTTCAACTAGAAGGCTGCAAAGGGATGAAGGAGATAGAAAATCTTCTGAAGAGGCAATGGAGAAAATGGATGTGGAGATGCAATTGTGGAAGGATAATTCTGAAACTTTGTTCAACAATGTCTTGGTAAATCACAAGGATGGAAA
>NC_025699.1:22963066-22963827 GCF_000633955.1 Camelina sativa
TGGTAGGGGCAGAGTCCCAGAGGTTAGTGAGGCCGAGGACCAGAGTGCGACAGTTGAGGGTGTTGGTGAGTCGCATGATGTTCCAGGGGTTTCGTGAGTGTGGCCGGAGGGGGCGGTGTTAATGCTCCAGTGGCTGATGGTGCTAGGGTTCCGGGTGTGGGGGTCCCAGCGGGTGGAGTCCCTAGTGCAGACTTTGCGGCTATGCTAGCGCAGGTGTTGTAGCGGTTACCACCAGTGGTACCGGCTCAGGCTCAGGTAGTGCAACCAGTGGTGGCGGAGGAGCGGCAGCTAGTGGCTGCAGATGTGGGAGTTTCTTGGACGTTATTTGTCTATGCTCAAGGAGATGAGGGGTCTTTTCACTGAGAAGTTTTCGGGTGGTACAGATCCTACTGTTGCGGATGCGTGGAGGACGAGTGTGGAACGTAACTTCCATACTCTGAGATGTCCTGAGGAGTTTTGGGTGGACATAGGGGTCTACCATTTGAGTGGTGATGCTGAGTTGTGGTGGAGATCAGTGGCTGCTAGGAGAGTGCAGCGGGAGATGACTTGGGCTGACTTCGTCTTGGAGTTCAACCGCAAGAATTTTCCTAGAGAGGCATTGGATCAGTTGGAGGTGCAGTTCCTTCAGTTGTCTTAGGGGACACGGTCAGTGCGGGAGCTGGACTTGGAGTTCAGTCGACTTCTTTGTTATGGGGGTCGGGCTTTGGAGTCTGAGGAGGCTCAGATCAGGAGGTTTTTGAGGGCTCTACGTGATGATTTGA
>NC_025699.1:22966038-22967967 GCF_000633955.1 Camelina sativa
TTGAACCGGGTCACTGTGAAGAACAAGTACCCTCTTCCCAGGATTGATGAGTTGTTGGATCAGTTGAGGGGTGCTACTTGGTTCTCTAAGGTAGATCTAGCGTCGGGATATCATCAGATAACGATAGATGAGGCATATGTGAGGAAGACCGCTTTCAGGACGAGGTATGGGCATTATGAGTTTGTGGTGATGCCTTTAGGGTTGACTAACGCGCCAGCAGCGTTTATGAGATTGATGAACAGCGTGTTTCAGGAGTTTCTGAACGTGTCTGTCATCATTTTCATCGACGATATCCTGGTTTATTCTTAGAGTCCTGAGGAGCATACAGTTCATTTGAGGGCAGTTCTGGAGAAGCTGTGGGAGCAGAAGTTGTTTGCCAAGTTGAGCAAGTGTAGTTTTTGGCAGCATGAGATGGGTTTTCTGGGTCATATTGTTTCTGCAAAGGGGGTTTCTGTGGATCCGGAGAAAATTCAGGCTATCAGGGATTGGCCTAGACCGCAGAATGCCACATAGGTGAGGAGTTTCCTTGGGTTGGCAGGTTACTACATGAGGTTTGTGCAGGGTTTTGCAAGTAGAGCACGCCCTATGACTAAGTTGACAGGGAAGGATGTTCCTTTTGTTTGGTCACAGGAGTGTGAGGAGGGCTTTGAAAGCCTTAAGGAGATGTTGACTACTACACTAGTGTTGGCTTTCCCTGAGCAGGGAGAACCCTATGTGGTGTATACTGATGCATCTAGAGTTGGTTTGGGGTGTGTGCTGATGCAGCATGGGAAGGTGATTGCCTATGCTTCGCGGCAGTTGCCGAAGCATGAGGGCAACTATCCTACTCATGATTTGGAGATGGCTGTTGTAGTTTTTGCCCTGAAGATTTGGAGATCTTATCTTTATGGTGCAAAGGTACATGTGTTTACAGATCATAAGAGCCTGAAGTATATATTCACTCAGCCTGAGCTGAATTTGAGACAGAGGCGGTGGATGGAGCTTGTGGCATATTATGATTTGGAGATAGCCTATCACCCTGGTAAGGCTAACACGGTTGCAGATGCTCTGAGTCGGAAGAGGGTAGCTTCGGCTCAGGAGCATCAGATGGAGTCTGTGGTAGGAGAGATCAGTGCTTTGAGCTTGTGTGATGCTTCACAGGAACCGTTGGGTTTGGAAGCAGTAGATAGAGCAGATCTTTTGAGTAGGGTGCGGTTGGCTCAGGAGAAGGATTTGGGGCTGGTGAATGCCTCTAAGGAGGTGGATTCAGAGTATCAGGTCTCAGATAATGGTACTATCTTGGTGCACGGTCGGGTTTGTGTGCCCAAGAATGAGGAGTTGAGACAGGAGATCCTGAGAGAGGCTCATGCGAGCAGGTTTTCTATTCATCTAGGAGCGACTAAGATGTACTGTGATCTCAAGAGGTACTATCATTGGGTCGGGATGAAGAAGGATGTGGCTAGTTGGGTTTCGAGTTACGATGTGTGTCAGCTAGTGAAGGCTGAGCATCAGGTTCTTGGCGGTTTACTGAAGAGTTTACCCATTCCTGAGTGGAAGTGGGATATGATCACTATGGATTTTGTGGTAGGATTGCCAGTGTCACGGACCATTGATGCTATTTGGGTCATTGTGGATCGGTTAACTAAGTCAGCACATTTTCTGGCCATTAAGAAGACTGATGGAGCATCGGTCTTGGCTAAGAAGTATGTGAGAGAGATAGTCAGGTTGCATGGGGTGCCAGCGAGCATTGTGTCTGACAGGGATTCTAAGTTCACTTTGGTGTTTCGAAGGCATTTCAGGCAAAGATGTGCACTAAGGTGCATATAAGTACAACTTATCATCCCCAGACAGATGGACAGTCTGAGAGGACGATCCAGACGCTGGAGGATTTGCTGAGGATGTGTGTGTTGGATTGGGGTGGCCATTGGGCAGATCACCTGAACCTGGTAG
>NC_025699.1:22971266-22973425 GCF_000633955.1 Camelina sativa
TCAGCGGTAAGGAGGGACAAATTTTCATCCCAGGAAGTCAAGAATCTGTGTGGACAGAGTTTATGAGTAAGGCCTGTCCATATATCTGCAGAAAATGGGTAGGAGAAAAAGAGGTGGTCACGAGTTTCCAATGCTGCAGAACAGAGTACACATAACGAGTTGAAACTTTCACTCCAAGACTGCATTCGGTCCCCTGTTGACAACTTATTCAGGACTGCTAGCCATACCATGAGTGAGTATTTGGGAGTGGCCAGTGAAAACCAGACTCCTCTATACCACTGTGGACGTGGTTGCGGATCCTGCAAGCTCTCCCAGGTCTCCTTAGTGCTGAAAACCGGTTTAAATGAGCCTCCTTGACCTTTCCAGAGAGCTTTATCCTCAGCTCCAACCAGTTCTTGAAAGCGGACCTCTTCCAAAGCATTCTCAATATTGTTGAGAGAGTCGACACGGTGCCTTCTGCGCTGGTGGGCGAAAGCCTTTGTAACTGTGGCATGTATGGGGATCCCCATATCAATGCACCCCCGCGGGCATGCTATGTCGAGTAAACGTCCCATAGTCGACCAGTTGTCATACCAAAAAGGATATGTTCCTTCCACTTTGTACTTCATATTTGGTATAGTCTTTTCGGTTAAGGTATAGTTGTCATACCAAAAGAATTGATTTTGGCCACTTATGTCACCAAAGTGCACTTATCTTTTCGATTAAGTGTCCTAAGAGAACTCCACAATTAAGCGTACTTATGCTAGAGTAGTCTCAGAATGGGTGACCTTCCGGGAAGTGATTGCCGGAACTGTGTGAGTGAGGACAAACAAAGAAAAAGATCATGTGGTGATTTGTAGAAACAGTAAACTAGTCTTTAAAACCTCCCAGACGTAGCAAACCGACCGTCGGATATGGATGGGCTCACGGGCCTAATGAGAGGACGTGAGGCCTATTAAGGAAGGTGGGCCCATGGCCGGGAGTGGACAGGAGGCTCAGTGAGAGGTAGCGGTCGGGGCATTACAAGTGGTATCAGAGCCAAACCCAGTCGAGTGGGCTCACACCGTCGGGAGTGACGGTCTTGGTGTGGAACAAGGACATTGCGATCTGTTAGTAGGGGGTGAATTGTGACACTTCGATTTGCGGAGAGGTTTGCAATAATTGATTTGGTCATCTATGTCAACAAAGTGTATGATGTGTGTGGTTTTTCACTTCAAATCTTTTACCTTAAAAGACCACACAACTGCTGAAAGTGCACAGCTAATCGGTAGTAGTATTTAAGGATCGATCCCACAGAGAGAGAGTTGTTGTTCGACCGAATCCAACGGAAGTAAGTAAGGCTAGGACTCAATAGAAATAGGGTTTTGTGGTTGTCACGGTTGTTGCAAGCAAATAAACGAAAGTAAAAGCAAGTAAAATAAATGAAACAAGTGTTGGGCATCAAGGGGAATCGTAGGGGTTTAATGATCTATCTATCTAGGAAAGTTTAGGGTTAGTTTGTCTATCTAAAACTCGGACTACGAAACACTAATAAACCGTTAACTTAAAGTTCTCAAGCTAACCGTCTAAGATCACTACACCCCGTAACTCAACTGTTGCAGGCTACGACGCATAGATCAAAGCATTTAAAACAGGTTCGACTAACATTCGTGGAATTCCATAGGTAAGGGCTATGTGCTTCCTATGTCTCCCCACACATCTAAGCTAGGTCAAGCACACATGCAAGCTTTTGGCAAAGCACACACACTTTAGATCATAGTTAGTTCATGAGGCTAACTTAAAGCATTAAGTAAAGACTTAGAATTAAAGCATAGAATAAACAGAATTTAAATCTAACAAACCCTAAAAATTGCCACCTAAACTAAGATCATCTCCCCCCTTTGATTTATCCCTTTAAACCCAACTAGAAAACTACTCTAGCAAGTTTAAGGGAGTCATCAAAGCACGGTTTAATAAACTCATAAACATAAAAGAATAAATAGAGAAAAGGGTTTTAGATATTACTTCAATGATTGTCAAACAAAGTGTAAGATCTTCTTCCTTAGAAACAAGAGCAAAGTAAATAGAATAGAAAGAGTTTGGTGATCTCCAAGGCTTCAAGAAAACATGTAATTGGTTACTGCAATTTGTGACTAAAAACATAGTCGCTAAATTTAGCAACTGATTTGCGATTGTTTAGC
>NC_025699.1:22975835-22977541 GCF_000633955.1 Camelina sativa
ATTTTCAAAGTTAGGTTCCTTCATGTAATATTTGCAACACTCTTGGATATTTAGATGTTTTTTGGACCTTTTGCAACTTTTGTAAAAACATGGTACTTATGTCGTTGTTTAATTTCATGTTTGTTATGTTTTAGTACATGTTTTCTTAATCAGTTTTGGTATTACAAAATCAAATAATGCATTTTTAGCATAATTTTTTTAAAAACATGATAATTAAACAGTCGCAAAAGAGTCACCAAAACGTAAACAAAACAGAACTCAAACAGTCGCAAATTAGTAACCATATCAGTCGCTAAAGCGTTGCAATTCAGTCGCAACTTTAGCGACTGTTTGGCGAGGGAAGAGCGACCCCAATTAACAGTCACCAATTAGTAGCTCCATAGCGACTTTTTAGCGACTGATTTTTTTAGCGACGCACTGTTTAGCGACTACGTATGTCAGTCGCCATGCAGTCGTGACTGAGTAGTTAGCGACTGTATAGTTACTGTTTTTGCAGTCGGTAAATCCATGTTTTCTTGTAGTGTAAGGCTTCAAGAGAGGGACGAGAGAGAGGTCTGCAGGTCGTGGCTGTTCTTCTGGTTGTCGGCTCCTTTGAGGCACTTTTTTGGGCACACCCTAAACCCTAGGACTTAGAAGAGTATTTATAGGGTTCTGTATAGGTTTAGGGTTTTGTAAGGGTAGAAACGTCTTCTCTTGATAAGTGCATGGCAAGGGCGGCGTTGGAAGCTTCTAGAACGGTGGTGAAGACTTGGACTGGGCCGCCGTGATGGTCGGTGGTCAGGCCTTCAAATAAAAGCCCATGGGCTTGATGGTTCTTCTTAGGTCGGTTTAAGGTACGTCTCCGTAATTCGGGCATAACTTCCGGTTGGCTAGATGGATCTACTTGCTTCCACTTCGAGGAGAAAGATGACTCTCTCAGCTTTCCATATACACCAAGTACGTCGAAATGTGAGTTCTGGAAGTTCTTCAAACGCTGCTCGTACTGTAAAGCTCTGAAACTTTCCTAAAACGTATTTTCCTTGCCTTTTGGTCCTTTTTGTTATAATACCTGTAAAACCTTCTTGAAACCTAAAATACTTGATAATATACATTAAAGCCTTGAAATCATATCAAACTCATCCTAAATGCATACTAAAACTATAGCTAAAATGGGCAAAATAATGATGTTATCAACTCCCCCAGACTTAGTCTTTGCTTGTCCTCAAGCAAATAATCAAACTCAATCATGGAAAAGAGGTTTTGAAAATAATGGGAATTCACTTATCTTTGGGGATATTGTCTTTGCACTCTTCATCTCCTTGACATTAGGAACTTCATTTTGTAAACCACCATGAGAGTCATCAACTCTCCTTGATCCCACAATTCTTAGAGTTTCCAGAATCTCCATTGTCATCTCTTTACATTGATTAAGCAATAATAAAAAGTGAAATCTTACCAAGGGAAAATCGATCAATGGCTTGCAGACTCTCTTCAAGCCAAGACTTTCTTCATATGATTCCTTTCTTCTCCCTTTTCTCACTTCTTCTTTTTTGCTTTTTTTTTTTTAATCAAAGGTGTAGGCGAATAATTGGGTCATCTGTAATTTACCTACCCCTCGCTTCCAAGCTTTGTGTGATCATTTGAATCAAGAGTAGAATAATGAGGTCACAGGTAATTTACCTACCTCTCTAAACTTATCAAAATCATCTCATCTTTTATTCTCTTTT
>NC_025699.1:22978289-22979534 GCF_000633955.1 Camelina sativa
TCTTTTTTTTTTTAGTATTGAAGGGAAGAGAGAGGGGAACATACTTTTGAAGAAGTGCAATGTCTTGTGTGGCTTGAATGTAGAGATCTAGTCCAATGTATACCAATTCCCTGGGCTTGAAAATTAAGTCCGGTTTAGGTCCTATAAAAAAGTACAGACAACGTTAGATCATCTGAATATCCATCGAATAGGGACTTGGGGGATTGTTGAGTCGGCTCACAGTCTTTCCAAAATTTGGTTCTGTTGTCAAGCATAATCAAGAGTCATAAGAGTGTTAATCCAAATCAAATAAGCCTTTAGAATAAGATCATAATCCCCTACTAGTTTTGACTCAATAAAAAAAAATTTGACTCGATAATATATCAAAATTATTGATGTAAAAAGTAGAAAAAGGTTTCAAGTCAACAGAATAGAAAGCAGCATTAGTATAGGATGGAACATCCTTCCCCCAGACTTAAATCACACCGTCCTCGGTGGGAAAAAAGAAAGAGTTGAGGATTAAAAATCATAAGGAAAAGTGTAGGGTTTAAGAACAATGTCACCTTGTTGGAATGTGTTTGTGTTGATTCTTAGACGTATCATGGTTGCCCAAAATTGTCTAGAAGTCGGCTGTGGAATGAAAATGTGGTGACTAACCGTGTGTACATCCTTTGGTTGCTTGACATCGAGTATGAACTAGGCTAAGTTCATTCGAATTCTATTTGATAAACCTCTAAATGCATCCTCCTTGAAACAAAAACCTAAAACCATCAATAACGATGAGAAAATAAAAATAACAAATGCATACCTAAGTAAAAGAATGGTGATGATAGGTGGTGAGGATGGTGGTGGTTCGGAGTTGTCTCGCGGTATACGGGTGAATGGCCGCGGACATAAGCAGCAGGTACGGTGGTGGTACGCGGTACATGGTACATGGTACGTGGTACACGGTGCAGGACATGGCATTGGCTATGGCTGGTATGGCTAGTGGGGATCGGCATCGATCACATGAGGATTGTGATGATCCGTTGCTTTCGGCTTGCATCGGTCACATTGAACATGGCCGGTCAGTAGGTGGTGCTTGCCACTAGTCATGTGGTGCATTGCCAATCCATGGGTACTTCTTCTTCCTTCTTTTTTGGCTTTTCTGTTTTCTATTTTTTTGTGTTTTTTTTTTATAAACCTGAAACTAAAATGCAAAAATATCAATAGTAAAAGAAAATAAATCCTAAAAATAAAAACTTACTAGCTTGGATTGCCTCCCAA
>NC_025699.1:22980761-22985405 GCF_000633955.1 Camelina sativa
GTTGGAACATTGCAGATTCCAACTCTCACATGAATGTCTCGCACCATTCCTTCGGGTATTGTGAATGAGGAGTTGGCGAGTCCTATGCGTATGTCTGAGGGTTGTAGGTGTCTCAAGCCAATCTTCCTTGCAGCATCGGTTGACATGATGTTGATACATAAACCAGAATCACATAATGCATCTTCGAATGTAACTCCATTGATAGAACAAGTGATGAGGAATCGGCCAGGGCTCTCCACTTTGTGTAGTGTGTTGAACGGCCGTGGATAGTGTAAGGCTTGATCATAGAGCTCTTTCATCTCTTTCCTTGACTCACAACTCTCAAGAAAGAATCGGTTTATATGATAAATAGAACAAGCTTTTGTGAAAGTGGTACCTTGGGGAAGTCTCCCAAATGCTCGGTTGAAATTGCCTAGATCTCTTAGGCTTATTGATGTAGTAACTTTAGTATCAATTATTATCAATCCACAATTTGCATCAACCAACACACCAAGAATACACAAATATGCTTAATCTATTCTTAATAAGGAAAAGTTCTTTTATCACAATCTTAGCTAACAAAATGATTCAAACAAAGTAAACAAGACAATGCAAACTCAAGGCAATAGAACACAACTAGCAATAATACTGAAAATCAAGAATTAACAAGAGAACCTTGGGCAAGGTAATTGACTTGGGAGATAGCTAATCAATCCTAGATGTCTAAGTAACAATCAAGAACAATCCTATGGCTAGAACACTTATGCAAATCAATTCATTTCCATGATAGAGATCCTATGCTAATCAAGTGATAATCAACAATTTCCAAAGGTAATCACAAGACAAACATGCATTAAGAACAAGTTCAAATACCACTAAGCACCCTAATCATCAATTTCCATTGGCTAGGAATGCAAAGCTCTTGAAAAGTTTGGTTCAGGAATTTCATCAAACACCTTGTGGGCATGGAAATCCTAAAGTCTAGATTTAAGCTTAATCAAGGCTATCTAGCAATATTATCACAACTCAAGATAGGAAATGCATAAAATAAGCCCTAGACATCAAAGATCAACCATCTATCTCCCTAATCTACCAAGCCCAAAGTTCTTAAAAGATCTACTCACTAATCATTATGATCACACAAAGGAAAGAGTTTTGTCTTTGTGAAATCATAATAAAAGCTTGTAGATTAAGAGATTTAAAGGACAAACTGCTATTCAAACTGGAAAATCCACCAAAGATTCAACAAAACCAAGTATGGAAAAGCTTAAGAACCCTAGGTGGCTACTTAATAAGAGATAATACGAGAGATAAGTCTTCCTAATAGGTTTAGAGTATTTATAGTAAAGTAGAAGAGAACCTAGGTCAACCCAAAAACAAATTGGGTCAAACCCGGTTCAAGAATAAAACAAGTGAGGTGCTGGCTCCATCGGCCATGGCTTGGGCGAGTGGTGTTGTCGCGTGTCTTCGATCGGTCTAGGTTTGGCCGCGTGTGTCTTCGCGCCCTCAGCCACTTAAGCTCCATCGGCCATGACTTGGCCGGGTGGTGTGGCCGCGTGTGTCCTTGCGCCTTGGTCATCTAAACTCCATCGGCCATGGCTTGGCTGCGTGTGCTGGCCGCGTGTGTCTTCGCACCTTAGCACACTCGAACTCCATCGGTTGAGCTTTGTCCGGGTGGGGAAGTCGCGTGGCTTTGATCGGGGAGCTCTTGACCGAGTGAGATGGCCGCGTGTGTCTTCGCACCTTCACCTTTCCATCTCCACTCTTCTTTGCTTCTTTGCATTAAAACAAGCCCAAATGCTCCAAATGTGTAGAGATCACTCCAAGAACCTGAAAGATAACAAAATAGATGCAAATGCTCCTAAAACAACCTCGAATGACAAGATTATACAACAAAACTATGCAAGAACAAGGCTTAAAACCCAACAAAAACACAAGATATCACTTATCGTGCGTGGGTACCAGCAGTTGTTCAAGAGGGTGAGACAACGTGGTTGATCTTGTAACTGTGTTCCCTCGAATGGCTCATCTTCTTCTTCATAGATCTCCCCTTCTTCAAGTTCTTGCAAAGGTTGGACTCCTTTGAAGGTTGTGATAGTGTTACAAGCGACATGGGGTGTTGATTCTTCTTCTCCTATATGTGTGATGTCATGTGGTGGTGAGGCTTCAAGAGTTGTTGCAGCAAAACAATCCTTGGTAAGGACCGAAACTTCTTCTCCTTGAGAAATCTCTTGCGAATCAGGTGTAAGGTTCTTGGTCTCCATCGGAACTTGTGGCTTATTTCTCAAAAAAAAAATTTGATGTTCTTCGGTGGCTTGAGCAGATTCCTTCACGTCGAGATGTTGTGGAGGATGAATAAGGCTACCTTGTGGTTTGTTCTCCATGAAATCTTCTTGTCTTGAAGTAAAAGAAAATTTTCCTTTTCCTAAAAGGAATTTAGAATGTTTTTCTTTTTCGAGTAGGATTTCCTTTTCTTCTTCTTCTCCCTCCTTGTCGGATTGATCTTCTTGCTTCTTGTGTCCAGCAACACACGAGATTGAGCTCTCTAGATTCTCCTCAAGAGACTTGATCCTCTTTTCCATAGCAGCTTGCTTGGCTCCAATGTTAGACTCAAGTAGTGGAACAAGAAAACTAGTGAACTCTTCGGTTAGAGTGTCTCCCAAGGTATCAACTTGTTTACAAATCTTTTCCACTTTGGTTTCGGTTCTCTTAGCTCTCTCTTCATACTTCTCCATATGGTTGCAAAGGTCAAGGGTCTTGTTAAGAATGGCTTTGGAATTGTTGCAGCAACGGCTCTCCAAGGCTTTAATCTTCAAGTTGCAATCGCTAACATCCTTAGCATTCTCCCTTATCTCCTTTGATTGTTGAACTTTTCCTTCTTCAAGAAAAAGGAGCTTCCTCTCAAAGGCTTCAGCAGTTTCAAAATTTTCCTCCTCTACTCTTCTAACTTCAACAGCAAATTCATCCATTCTTCCCGATAGATACGAATGGATTTTGTCGAGATTTCCATGTATCATCTTCATAGTCTCATCTAGAGTGTTTGTCATCCGACTTATAAAGTTCAATATCATCTCTTCTTCAGCTTTTTGTTGAGTAGACTCACGAAAATTGTCTTGGTAGACTTGGTGTGGGAGTCGGAAAGGATCTTGGTATTGGTGTGAGCGGTTTAAATTGGTTGCGGCTCTCCTTGGATAAGGTCTTTGAAAGCAACTTGGACGGTGACTTGGGACAGGTTCCCAATCTTCCAAAACATCATATGGAGTTGGAGATGGTCGAGTTCTAGGGTTACCTTGGTAGAAAGCTTCTCCTTGATGTTGGTGTTGTCGAAAATTAAAATTTTCGGTACCTTCTTCATTAGGGAACTGATATGTCATGCAACAGTAGAAGTCTTTGAGCTCTTCTTCTCCATCTTTTTTAGAAGATGATAGATCATAGGACTCATCATTCTCCATTGGCAAATCTTCATATTCTATAGCTCTCTCCTTGAAAGAATCTTCTTCCTCATCGGTTGGGTAATATTTTTCTCTAGTCCACTCCTTGGACTTGTTAGGATCGGTTGGATCATCACATGAGGCTCTATATTCTTCTTCAGCATCAGCAGGTTGATATAGTTGATCCTCACTCCAGTTGTTGCACTCACCGGATTTGTTAGGTAGGGCTTCTACCTGCCACTCTAAACGGCTCTCGATGGTGTCAATGGTGTAACCCATATTGATAATCTTTGTTCGGTCATCACCAATATACTCANCCTTTGATTGTTGAACTTTTCCTTCTTCAAGAAAAAGGAGCTTCCTCTCCAAGGCTTCAGCAGTTTCAAAATTTTCCTCCTCTACTCTTCTAACTTCAACAGCAAATTCATCCATTCTTCCCGATAGATAAGAATGGATTTTGTCGAGATTTCCATTTATCATCTTCACAGTCTCATCTAGAGTTNCGATTGTCATAGAAAAAGTTTTCATTGACATCGACATTCATGACTTCTTACGGATCAAGTTATTGGTCCGTCGCGAAGCATGGTACGTCCGTGTGGTACGGCGTGTAGGAATGGTCAGCTCGGCAGTAAGCTGGTCCCATAGGTGCTCGGCCTTGAGGTGTTCGAGTGAAAGCATTTCGACGAGGTTGTCTAAGTGTTGGTACAATGCTTGGTCGAGAGTGACCAATGCTTGTACCTTGCAGCGAATGGCCTTGCGGACCGGATGGGTCTCCGTCCGTGGCTCGGTAGCGTGACATGAGTTGTGCAATTGTAAGATTCTCAAAATCTCCTGGGAGAGCGTCGAGGTTCATCCTCAAGGTCTCCTGAAACAGTGAAAAACAAAAAGAAAAATTAAAATTAAGGTGTCCTTGACGTTACTCTAGTTCCTAGACTCTTGTAAACAACAATCTCTCCCCGGAAACGGCGCCAAAAAGCTTTGATGAGTGTGGTTTTTCACTTCAAATCTTTTACCTTAAAAGACCACTCAACTGCTGAAAGTGTACAGCTAATCGGTAGTAGTATTTAAGGATCGATCCCACAGAGAGAGAGTTGTTGTTCGACCGAATCCAACGGAAGTAAGTAAGGCTAGGACTCAATAGAAATAGGGTTTTGTGGTTGTCACGGTTGTAGCAAGCAAATAAACGAAAGTAAAAGCAAGCAAAATAAATGAAACAAGCGTTGGGCATCAAGGG
>NC_025699.1:22985866-22989475 GCF_000633955.1 Camelina sativa
TCCGTGTGGTACGGCGTGTAGGAATGGTCAGCTCGGCAGTAAGCTGGTCCCATAGGTGCTCGGCCTTGAGGTGGTCGAGTGAAAGCACTTCGACGAGGTTGTCTAAGTGTTGGTACAATGCTTGGTCGAGAGTGACCAATGCTTGTACCTTGCAGCGAATGGCCTTGCGGACCGGATGGGTCTCCGTCCGTGGCTCGGTAGCGTGACATGAGTTGTGCAATTGTAAGATTCTCAAAATCTCCTGGGAGAGCGTCGAGGTTCATCCTCAAGGTCTCCTGAAACAGTGAAAAACAAAAAGAAAAATTAAAATTAAGGTGTCCTTGACGTTACTCTAGTTCCTAGACTCTTGTAAACAACAATCTCTCCCCGGAAACGGCGCCAAAAAGCTTTGATGAGTGTGGTTTTTCACTTCAAATCTTTTACCTTAAAAGACCACTCAACTGCTGAAAGTGTACAGCTAATCGGTAGTAGTATTTAAGGATCGATCCCACAGAGAGAGAGTTGTCGTTCGACCGAATCCAACGGAAGTAAGTAAGGCTAGGACTCAAGAGAAATAGGGTTTTGTGGTTGTCACGGTTGTAGCAAGCAAATAAACAAAAGTAAAAGCAAGCAAAATAAATGAAACAAGCGTTGGGCATCAAGGGAATCGCAAGGGTTCAATGATCTATCTATCTAGGAAAGTTAAGGGTTAGTTTGTCTATCTAAAACTCGGACTACGAAACACTAATAAACTGTTAACTTAAAGTTCTCAAGCTAACCGCCTAAGATCACTACACCCCGTAACTCAACTGTCGCAGGCTACGACGCATAGATCAAAGCATTTAAAACAGGTTCGACTAACATCCGTGGAATTCCATAGGTAAGAGGTATGTGCTTCCTATGTCTCCCCACATATCTAAGCTAGGTCAAGCACACATCCAAGCTTTTGGCAAAGCACACACACTTTAGATCATAGGTAGTTCATGAGGCTAACATAAAGCATTAAGTAAAGACTTAGAATTAAAGCATAGAATAAACAGAATTTAAATCTAATAAACCCTAAAAATTGCCACCTAAACTAAGATCATCTCCCCCCTTTGATTTATCCTTTTAAACCCAACTAGAAAACTACTCTAGCATGTTTAAGGGAGTCATCAAAGCAAGGTTTAATAAACTCATAAACATAAAAGAATAAATAGAGAAAAGGATTTTAGATATTACTTCAATGATTGTCAAACAAAGTGTAAGATCTTCTTCCTTAGAAACAAGAACAAAGTAAATAGAATAGAAAGAGTTTGGTGATCTCCAAGGCATCAAGAGAGGGAAGAGAGAGGTCTGCAGGTCGTGGCTGTTCTTCTGGTCGTCGGCTCCTTTGAGACACTTTTTTGGGCACACCCTAAACCCTAGGGCTTAGAAGAGTATTTATAGGGTTATGTCTAGGTTTAGGGTTTTGTAAAAGTAGAAACATCTTCTCTTGATAAGTGCATGGCAAGGGCGGCGTAGGAAGCTTCTAGAACGGTGGTGAAGACTTGGACTGGGCCTCCGTGGTGGTCGGTGGTCAGGCCTTCAAATAAAAGCCTATGGGCTTGATGGTTCTTCTTAGGTCGGTTTAAGGTACGTATCGGTAATTCATGTATAACTTCCGGATGGTTAAATGGATCGCCTTGATTCCACTTCGACGAGAAAGATGACTCTCTCAGCTTTCCATAGACACCAAGTACGTCGAAATGTGAGTTCTATAAGTTCTTCAAAAGTTGCTCGTACTGTAAAGCTCTGAAACTTTCCTAAAACGTATTTTCCTTGCCTTTTGGTCCTTTTTGCTATAAAACCTGTAAAACCTTCTTGAAACCTAAAATACTTGATAATATACATTAAAGCCTTGAAATCATATCAAACTCATCCTAAATGCATACTAAAAATATAGCTAAAATAGGTAAAATAATGAGCTTATCAGTGTAAATATCTTTTCGGTCAAGTGTCTTGAGAGAACTCTACGGTTAAATATGGTTATGCTGGAGTAGTCTCAGGATGGGTGATCCTCTGGAAAGTGATTGTCGGAACTGTGCGAGTGAGGACAAATCATAAAGAAATATCATGTGGTGATTTGTAGGGACGGTAAAGATGTGAGGTCCATTGATACGACCCGACCCGTTTTTTTAATACTAATAATAATTAACTATTGGTCTCATACCCACTAGCCACCTAACCACAACCAATCCAAACAGCGGAATAACCAAAAGTTACCAATGATCAATAACCAATAACCAATAAATAAATAACCAATGGTAGTGATTCAACCAAATCATAAATCATAAACCCAGCAACCTAGCAATGTTCTACTGACTTAACTCTAGTAACCTACAGAAGCCAGACATCACATCAATGAGCCACTAGAACATCCTCCTCTTCATCGCCTTGATTCCACGATCACACGTTGCCTTTACCTGCATTATAACACATATGAGATGCGTGAGTATTTTATAAACACTCAGTGAGGCAATCCTCCCATCTATTGGTCTATACACACAAGCAATTGAGATATCTCTAACCATCAAACAAGAATCAATAAACAGACAACAAAACAGGATAATTGCATCGATCGACACCAAATCATGCATCGACGACCGACACCAACTGGGGTTGCATCGACCGATACAAGGTTCACCTGCATTGACCGACACTAACACTGCATCGACTGATGCATGCTCGACAATTCATGAAAATCCCTAATTGCATCGATCGACGCCTCCACATGGCATCGACCGACGCTCCTAGGTCAAATTGCGCTGTCCTCGCATTGCATCGACCGATGCACAAAGTGCATCGATCGACGCACATGCCGAGCATCATCTTCCCCGAAGCTCCTCGCCGGATCTGCGTCCCAAAACCTTCAAAACACAATCCAATGCCACAAAGAAGCTTCCCAAAGCCTCTTGCGACTCAACAACGTTCTAACAAGCAAGATAAACACATAAACAAGCAAATCAGAGAAATCTCAAGCTTAGATAAGCCATGGTCATGCACTCACCTTTGCTAAAGAAGATTCTGACCCTAAACCGATAGACCTACACTCCTAGCACACTCCTACAACGATCCCAGCTATAGATCTCCACAGGAACAGCCACAAATTGCCAAGAACTCTCAAGAACACTTAAAAACCTCTTCCTCTCTTCTCTTTTTCTCAAAACAGCCCAACTCGGCCAAACCCTCAAGTTCCTCCTTTTATACACGATTTCAGAGTTTTTCCTAATCCAAAACGCAATGTTTAACATAAACTCGTTCGTGAAAACTGACCTTACATCAACTGATGCACCTCCCAAACCGGGATTCTGGTTCGCGGATGTTACAATTCTCCCCCACCAACATAGATTTGTCCTCGAATCTTGAACAACCATTAGCTAAAGACTCCCATGCAACCATCTCCACGGCCCGCACTCCTACGACCAATCTACGAAGGTCACCTCTAGGCGATAAACTCACGTTCCAGACATTATTTGCTCTCGACTTTTGGACTTTCCTTTACTCATAGGTCTCAACCTTGAGTTTCTATTGGCTCCTCATCAGGCTGAAACCTGTATGCCATAATATTGGCTCCTCATCGGGCCTAGGCCCGCATGCCATAATATATAA
>NC_025699.1:22994507-23008076 GCF_000633955.1 Camelina sativa
GTTAACTTAAAGTTCTCAAGCTAACCGCCTAAGATCACTACACCCCGTAACTCAACTGTCGCAGGCTACGACGCATAGATCAAAGCATTTAAAACAGGTTCGACTAACATCCGTGGAATTCCATAGGTAAGAGGTATGTGCTTCCTATGTCTCCCCACATATCTAAGCTAGGTCAAGCACACATCCAAGCTTTTGGCAAAGCACACACACTTTAGATCATAGGTAGTTCATGAGGCTAACATAAAGCATTAAGTAAAGACTTAGAATTAAAGCATAGAATAAACAGAATTTAAATCTAATAAACCCTAAAAATTGCCACCTAAACTAAGATCATCTCCCCCCTTTGATTTATCCTTTTAAACCCAACTAGAAAACTACTCTAGCATGTTTAAGGGAGTCATCAAAGCAAGGTTTAATAAACTCATAAACATAAAAGAATAAATAGAGAAAAGGATTTTAGATATTACTTCAATGATTGTCAAACAAAGTGTAAGATCTTCTTCCTTAGAAACAAGAACAAAGTAAATAGAATAGAAAGAGTTTGGTGATCTCCAAGGCTTCAAGAAAGGGAAGAGAGAGGTCTGCAGGTCGTGGCTGTTCTTCTGGTCGTCGGCTCCTTTGAGACACTTTTTTGGGCACACCCTAAACCCTAGGGCTTAGAAGAGTATTTATAGGCTTATGTCTAGGTTTAGGGTTTTGTAAAAGTAGAAACATCTTCTCTTGATAAGTGCATGGCAAGGGCGGCGTAGGAAGCTTCTAGAACGGTGGTGAAGACTTGGACTGGGCCTCCGTGGTGGTCGGTGGTCAGGCCTTCAAATAAAAGCCTATGGGCTTGATGGTTCTTCTTAGGTCGGTTTAAGGTACGTATCGGTAATTCATGTATAACTTCCGGATGGTTAAATGGATCGCCTTGATTCCACTTCGACGAGAAAGATGACTCTCTCAGCTTTCCATAGACACCAAGTACGTCGAAATGTGAGTTCTATAAGTTCTTCAAAAGTTGCTCGTACTGTAAAGCTCTGAAACTTTCCTAAAACGTATTTTCCTTGCCTTTTGGTCCTTTTTGCTATAAAACCTGTAAAACCTTCTTGAAACCTAAAATACTTGATAATATACATTAAAGCCTTGAAATCATATCAAACTCATCCTAAATGCATACTAAAAATATAGCTAAAATAGGTAAAATAATGAGCTTATCAGTGTAAATATCTTTTCGGTCAAGTGTCTTGAGAGAACTCTACGGTTAAATATGGTTATGCTGGAGTAGTCTCAGGATGGGTGATCCTCTGGAAAGTGATTGTCGGAACTGTGCGAGTGAGGACAAATCATAAAGAAATATCATGTGGTGATTTGTAGGGACGGTAAAGATGTGAGGTCCATTGATACGACCCGACCCGTTTTTTTAATACTAATAATAATTAACTATTGGTCTCATACCCACTAGCCACCTAACCACAACCAATCCAAACAGCGGAATAACCAAAAGTTACCAATGATCAATAACCAATAACCAATAAATAAATAACCAATGGTAGTGATTCAACCAAATCATAAATCATAAACCCAGCAACCTAGCAATGTTCTACTGACTTAACTCTAGTAACCTACAGAAGCCAGACATCACATCAATGAGCCACTAGAACATCCTCCTCTTCATCGCCTTGATTCCACGATCACACGTTGCCTTTACCTGCATTATAACACATATGAGATGCGTGAGTATTTTATAAACACTCAGTGAGGCAATCCTCCCATCTATTGGTCTATACACACAAGCAATTGAGATATCTCTAACCATCAAACAAGAATCAATAAACAGACAACAAAACAGGATAATTGCATCGATCGACACCAAATCATGCATCGACGACCGACACCAACTGGGGTTGCATCGACCGATACAAGGTTCACCTGCATTGACCGACACTAACACTGCATCGACTGATGCATGCTCGACAATTCATGAAAATCCCTAATTGCATCGATCGACGCCTCCACATGGCATCGACCGACGCTCCTAGGTCAAATTGCGCTGTCCTCGCATTGCATCGACCGATGCACAAAGTGCATCGATCGACGCACATGCCGAGCATCATCTTCCCCGAAGCTCCTCGCCGGATCTGCGTCCCAAAACCTTCAAAACACAATCCAATGCCACAAAGAAGCTTCCCAAAGCCTCTTGCGACTCAACAACGTTCTAACAAGCAAGATAAACACATAAACAAGCAAATCAGAGAAATCTCAAGCTTAGATAAGCCATGGTCATGCACTCACCTTTGCTAAAGAAGATTCTGACCCTAAACCGATAGACCTACACTCCTAGCACACTCCTACAACGATCCCAGCTATAGATCTCCACAGGAACAGCCACAAATTGCCAAGAACTCTCAAGAACACTTAAAAACCTCTTCCTCTCTTCTCTTTTTCTCAAAACAGCCCAACTCGGCCAAACCCTCAAGTTCCTCCTTTTATACACGATTTCAGAGTTTTTCCTAATCCAAAACGCAATGTTTAACATAAACTCGTTCGTGAAAACTGACCTTACATCAACTGATGCACCTCCCAAACCGGGATTCTGGTTCGCGGATGTTACAATTCTCCCCCACCAACATAGATTTGTCCTCGAATCTTGAACAACCATTAGCTAAAGACTCCCATGCAACCATCTCCACGGCCCGCACTCCTACGACCAATCTACGAAGGTCACCTCTAGGCGATAAACTCACGTTCCAGACATTATTTGCTCTCGACTTTTGGACTTTCCTTTACTCATAGGTCTCAACCTTGAGTTTCTATTGGCTCCTCATCAGGCTGAAACCTGTATGCCATAATATTGGCTCCTCATCGGGCCTAGGCCCGCATGCCATAATATATAAGGAAGTCAAATAATCATCTATCGGGTTGCCACCCAACATTGCGCCCCCTGGATCGTCATCCGAAGTCGATATACCAACCGTACTCTCAAGCCACAAAGTCTCAGAATATGGCAGTACTAGAGCAAACAATTCTAGACACGTCTGAGTCCTATCCCTAACCAGGTTTCCTTCACGTGGCTCGCATAAAACAACACAATGTCCTACCAACCACGTATCCCCTCACTGGAATACCTCATAACCACACAAGGATCATCAAATTGCCACAAGGGCCGCCACTAAGGCCAACAAATGTCCTAAACAGGACCGCCACAAAGGCCAAAATGTCTAAACAGACCTCCACTAAGGCCAAACAAATGTCCTTAACAGGACTGCCACAAATGCCAAACAAATGTCCTAAACAGGACAGTCATAAAGACCACTTGTCCCGAAAGACCGTCACGAAGACCACTCGTACCTAAGGACCGTTACGAAGACCACTAGTTCCTAAAGACCGTCACAAAGACCATACATCCTAAAGGACCGTCACGAAGACCACTCATTCTGAAGGATTACCTAAACAGGCCACACGTCCCGAAGGACTGACACGAAGACCACACATCCCGAAGGACTGCCTAAACAGGAAACATTGGCTAAACATCCAGCAACAAAGGCCACACAATTGGCTAAACAGTCCGCCACAAAGGCCACAAAATATCTCAAAAGACCATCACACACGGGCACACAATGACTCAACAGTCCACTACGAAGGCCATACAAGCCCCTCCAAGGCTCACAACCACTAAAAATATTCTAACTCCCATAAAACTTTCCATTTTTAGAACTTTCCCCTTTTGGAAACTTTTCACTTTTAGAAACTTCCACTTTAAGAAACTTTCCTCTTTTAACTCAACTTCGCGGAAATTCATATCCCGAACACCAGCTCATCTTGGTACTTAGTCGCACAACCAACCACCCCTAATCAACCAAGTAACAAAAGAGATGGGCTGGAATACTCCCTTCTCGCTCCAGCCACGGACTACAGCTGGGACTAGGCTAGACAAGCTCAGGTCGCAGCCAGGTTCTCAAACCACTTCTTAAACCTTGCCTTCATCCTCGCCTTTGGCTCCCAAATCTGCTCTTCAATACCATCATAGTCTCATAGGACTCTCATCAAAGGAATTTTCTTCTTCTGAAGTTCCTTGACTATCCTCTCGAGAACCCTCACCGCTCTCGCCTCCAAGGTCTTGTTGGGATGAAGATCCTCAAGAATCTTAGCCAACAACTGATCATCCTCGCGGAGATACTTCTGCAACATAGACACATGGAAAAACTAGTGGAACGCGCACATAACAACAGGCAACTCCAGCCTAAATGCTATCGGTTCCACTCGTTCAATCACCCTGAATGGACCCATATACTTCGGACTCAACTTAGTCTCTGTCAATGACCTGTTCGGACCCTGCAATATGTTCATCTTGAGGTACACTCTGTCTTCCACCTGAAACTCAAGGTCTCTCCTCCTTTTGTCGGAATAACTCCTCTGTCGATCCTGAGCTTCCTTCATGTTCAGCCTTAGAACATGATTCTTCTCTGAGGTCTCCTGAACAAAACTCGCACCATATATGCTCCTCTCCACCACCTGAGTCCAACATAACGGTGTTCGACATAGCCTCCCATACAACGCCTCATAAGGAGTCATTCCAATACTCGCCTGGTAACTATTATTGTCAGAAAACTCTACCAAATTCAGGTGATCTGACCAATGGCCACCCAAATCCAACACAAACATCTTTAGCAAATCCTCCAATGTCTAGATCGTCTTCTCTGACTGCCCATCTGTCTGGGGATGATAAGTTGTACTCATATGCACCTTAGTGCCCATCTCTCCCTGAAATGCCCTCCAGAACACCGAAGTGAACTTGGAATCCTTATCAGACACAATACTCGCTAGCACCCCATGCAATCTTACTATCTCCTTCACATACTTCTTAGCCAAGACCGCTGCTCCATCAGTCTTCTTTAATGGCTAGAAAATGTGCCGACTTAGTTAACCGCACCACAATGACACAAATCACATCAAAAGTCCAAGACACTGGCAATCCTACCACGAAATCTATCGTGATCATATCCCATTTCCACTCTGGAATGGGCAAATTCTTCAACAAGCCACCCGGAACTTGATGCTCAGCCTTCACTAGCTAGCAGACATCGCACCTCGCGACCCAACTAGCTACATCTTTCTTCATCCCGATCCAGTGGTAGTACCTCTTGATGTCACGATACATCTTAGTCGATCATGGATGAATAGAGAACATGCTTGCATGAGCCTCCCTCAGGATCTCCTGCCTCAACTCCTCATTCTTGGGCACAAAAGTCCGCCCGTGCACCAATATGGTACCATTAGCTGAGACCTGATACTCTGAATCCACATCCTTATAGGCACTCACCAGCCCCACATCCTTCTACTGAGCCAACCGCACCCTACTCAGAAGATCTGCTCTGTCAGCCGCCTCTAAACCCAACGAATCCTGAGAAATAACACACAACCTCAATGCACTAATCTCTCTTACTAAAGTCTCCATATCCTACTCCTGATCCAAAGCCACCCGCTTTCGACTTAGAGCATCTGCAACAGAGTTAGCCTTACCAGGGTGGTAGGCTATCTCCAAATCATAATCTGCCACTAGCTCCATCGACCGCCTCTGCCTCAAATTCAGCTCGGACTGAGTGAATATATACTTCAGGCTCTTATGATCTGTAAACACATGCACTTTTGCACTATAAAGATGAGATCTCCAAATCTTCAGGGCAAAAACTACAACAATCATCTCCAAATTATGAGTAGGATAGTTGTCCTCATGCTTCCGCAACTGCCGTGAAGCGTAGGCAATCACCTTCCCATGCTGCATCAACACACAACCAACGCAACTCTGGATGCATCTGTATAAACCACATAGGGCTCCCCCTGCTCTAGCAATGCCAACACTGGTGTAGTATTCAGCATCTCCTTCAGGCTCGCAAAACCCTCCTCGCACTCATGTGACCAAACAAAAGGAACATCCTTCCCTGTAAACTTAGTCATCGGATGTGCCTTGCTCACAAAGCCCTGCACAAATATCCTCTGATAACCTGCAAATCCAAGGAAACTCCGGAACTCCGTGGCATTATGCGGTCTAGGCCAATCTCTGATAGCCTGAATCTTCTCCGAATCTACAGAAACCCTCTCTGCAGAAACAATATGACCAATAAATCCCATCTTCTGCTGCCAGAAACTGCACTTGCTCAACTTAGCAGACAACTTCTGCTGCCATAGCTTCTCCCAAACCGCTCTAAAGTGCACTGAATGCTCCTGAGGACTCTTGGAATAAACTAGGATATCATCGATGAAAACGATGACAGACATGTCCAGAAATTCCTTAAACACCCTGTTCATCAATCTCATAAACACTGCTGGCGCGTTAGTCAACCCAAAAGGCATCACCACGAACTCATAATGCCCATACCTCGTCCTGAATGCAGTATTTCTCACATCTGCCTCATCTATTGGGGTCTGATGGTAACCTGACGCCAGATCTATCTTGGAGAACAAAGTAGCACCTCTCAACTGATCCAACAACTCATCAATCCTTGGATGAGGGTACTTGTTCTTCACGGTGATCTGGTTCAGACCCCTATAATCAATGCACAAGCAAAAAGTCTCGTCCTTCTTAACGAACGACACGGGCGCTCCCCACGGTGACACACTAGGATGGACGAATCCGTTGCTCAACAAACCCTCTGCTTGCTTCTTTAACTCCACTAGAGTGATAATCAAGTATGCCAGCATCAACTCCCCTCCACCTGAATATTTACACCTCTTCTCCGTCCAAGAACCTCTAGTAACTTACCTCTTAGGAAAACTTCCACAAGATAGCTTATTCCAAAAATAGCTTTTTCGCTTGGGAATTCTCCACAGCATATCATCAATATGAGCGTAATAAAACAAACAAGTACCATAAGTTTGTATCTTCTAATTCACCACATCAAATGCTTTGCAAGCCACCAACTCAAGCCACTTGACCTACTTCCCACAAGTAAGCTTACCAAATCGTTATACCTAGTAACCCAGTCAATCTCCAATGAATTTCAACCACCATCCTCGCCATGATTAGTTCATCCCTCCTCGAAGGCTTCTCGTAAACTTCTGCACCTAACATTTGTGCCCTGCTCGGCTCAACCCTGCTACAGCTCTCCTTCCTGAGAGTCCAACACCACCAGCCACACGATCCTGACCCCAACGACCATCACAACCCTGGCCCTACCAGCCAGCATAACCAAAACCCGAGATTAAACCACCCTCAAACTCTCGAGGTTTACATTCAGTCGTTATGCTTATACTCACGTCCTAGACATTGCTTGCTCCCAACTCATCTACCCTTAGGTCGTAACCTTCGAGCCATACCGATCTCACTCTCAGACCACCGTCTTCGAGTCATACCGTCTCACTCTTGGACCACATCCTCGAGATCTCGGTATCAGGGAAACTTTTAATCCCCTCAGGGAGAACACCATCCCTTCTATCACTCTCAGGGCCCACAACCCCTCGAGCTATCGGTATCCAGAGGAATCACCACCATCCATTCAGGAGCAACAAGCCTTAACGTCTATAAACATATCTCGACCAGAAGTACCTCCCGTGGTCCAAGTATAACATTTCAATGTCATACATGCCCACTCGAGTTCCAATATCCAATTTGATCACCCACCAAACAGAAAAATATCTTCTTCAACTGCATCTGTCCATCTATCCGCCTCTTTAGGCTCGATACCTCTTGAGAAGAATCTCGTACCGATCATCTACAACTGCTCCATCCTCCTAAGATATGAAGGAAACTCCACAACATCCACAATCCTCGGCTGCAACCAGCTACATGCGGCACAACTGGAGCCTGCACTGGTACCGTTCTCGGTAACCACTCCAACAGTACGTCAACAGATCTGTCAAGCGATCATCTCGATCCTGGGCTCCACCTACTGCAATCCCATACCTGGGTTCCCAGCACGCCCGGTACGCTCACCGGCTAACCACTCTCGTCTCTCTTGATACGCTTGCGACACTCTGATGTGCCTCCTTGTGGAACTTTGGACCATATACTCGCTGGCCTGAGTAACCTTCCCGGCTACGACCACGACAACGCCAACGACCAACAACTCAAACACTTTTAACCACTGCTTTTCCAAGATCAAAGACTAACATGCATAAAAACAAACTGATATGATCATGAGATCATCCAAGAAGATTCTTGAGTCTTGTACAACATGAACGAAGTCGAAGATCAATTCTTCCAGCAAAATGACTATTTGGAATACATTCTTACCTCATTTATAGCATATCTCGAAGTGGAATCAGTCCAATCAGAGTTCGTATGAAGGAGTTATTTATTTTACAAATCAGGTGCACTCATGGCTACACGATCTGGACCTACGAGCATTCAACGGAGGATTCCGGCCAAGTCAGAAGGATTCAAGCTATTAACCAAACTTTTCTGGAATCTTGATCCACTCTAGAACCACGGAGATTTGTAATCACATTAAGATCTGTTCATATGTGAAAGATATATATATTTCAAGTCAGTGGATCTATCCCAGTACCAGTTTCACGTCTGAGCTAAAGATCGTGTTACACAGAGCAACTCAGCAACAATATCGACACGAAATCACTTGGAGGATGTTAATGAATGTCTTATGTTTCCAACAAGCTAAGGAACAGAAGATCTGGCCCACGGAATACAAGGATACACTTCATTTGCCAATGGAGGTCAATCTAGTTCTTCACCTGAAAAGTTTTTGGTCCAATTGGTTTAGGAGCTTCCAGAATTATGTTTGGCAGCCAGGAGCTGTTTCTACTAAGCCCAAGGTAAAGAGATCATACAACCCATGTTGTTTCTCATCAGCAAATTAAATCAAGAAGTCAAAGAGAGAGAGAAGATCAAGGAAACATTTAATGGGTCAATTCAAGAGCTTATGGCCAAAGAAAGCATGAGAAATTCTATTGGGGGTGTTGTCTATCAAGTCCAGTCCATTTTGAGCCTAATAAAAGTCCAAGAAAGCTCAAAATAATCACTTTATTTTATGGTCAAATAGGAGTGACGAAAATGGAGTTCAACTCACCTTGGTAAGAAAAACATGCACCAAGAATTGGGTCTTCATTCAACTTAGTATCTTTATTGTTTTTTAGTTTCAAGAATAATCAATACTTGGCTTTGTTACCAAGTTACTTATCTCTATATAAACACATGTAATCTCATTTGAGAAATCAATCAATCAATTTCCTTTTCATTTTATGAGTCTATCTCTTTGTTTTTTTTGTCTAGAACACTTCCTTGTTTCTTGGTGTGTAATATCCAAGCAACAGCCTCCTCTTGTTGGACTAGTATGTCATATCTAACAGCTATTGGAGTTGGGAATATCAGCAGCCTGTCGCAACTGCTTTGTGACCCCTCAATCCATTAAGTCTCCCTCTTTGCACCTTGCACCTTGGCGAGTTTCTATCCTTTCTAACCCTGCTGAGTGATCCTCGAATTTGGGCGTATCAAGCAAGACACCGTGTTTGGTCAGTGTCGATCGACACCTCTCTGGTGTCGGTCGACACCAAGTTGCTTGTTTTCGTGATTTTTCCTGGTTCGTTGTGTTTGGTTGTCATTTGTTAAGCATTGGAATCTCAGTTGCTTGTGTGTATAGCCCAGTAGATGGGAGGATTGCCTCACTAAGTATTTGTGATAATACTTACGCATCTCAATTGTTGTTTGTGGTGTGCAGGTTTATGACGTGGAATCATGGCAATGAGGAGGAGGATGATCTAGGGTCTCGTTTGGGTGTTATTGGATTTGTTGGTTATGTTGTTGGAACTTTGGTTAGTGTTATGTTAGGTTTCCGGATAGAATGGTTAGGAATGTTATTGTATTGATGATGTTGTTGGTTTTGTATTATTGGTATGTTTCCGCTGTGCTTAATGTTATTGCTGGTTTAATGTTGAGTTGTGGTTTGGGTTGGTTAATTAAGTAGTATGGGATGCTTGATTATACACACATAATCAATCAAAGGCATGCAAATCCAAACATCA
Source organism: Camelina sativa (assembly GCF_000633955.1). NCBI lineage: Eukaryota > Viridiplantae > Streptophyta > Magnoliopsida > Brassicales > Brassicaceae > Camelina > Camelina sativa. The sequence continues at coordinate 23,004,465 of NC_025699.1, forward strand.
ACAACAGAAATACAGTGAACCCGTACCTAGAACCGTAAGAGCTCTAATACCAAACTAAAACAACCTGACCCATTTTTTAAAATAATAATAATTAACTAGTGGTCCCATACCCACTAGGCACCGAACCACAACCAAACCAAACAGCAGAATAACCAAAAATTACCAATGATCAATAACCAATAACCAATGGTAGTGATTCAACCAAATCATAAAACATAAAACCAGCAACCTAGCAATCTTCTACCGAATCAACTCTAGCAACCTACAGAAGCCACTAGAACATTTTCTTCTTCATCGCCTTGATTCCACGATCACACTTTGCCTTTACCTGCACCACAACACTCAGTTAGGCAATTCTCCCATCTACTGGACTATACACACAAGCAATTAAGATATCTCTAGCCATCAAACAACAATCAATAAACAGACAACAAACCAGAACAATTGCATCGACTGACACCAAACCATGCATCGACCAACACTAAATGGGATTGCATCGACTGACACAAGCTTGTATCGACCGATACAAGGTTCACCTGCATCGACCGACACTAACACTGCATCGACCGATGCATACTCGACATTTTACAAAAATCCCTAATTGCAACGGTCGACGCCTCCACATGGCATAGACCGATGCTCCTAGGTCAAATTGTGCCGTCCTTGCATTGCATCAACCGACGCATAAAGTGCATCGATCGACGAACATGCCGAGCATCATCTTCCCCGAAGCTCCTCGTCGGATCTCTGTCCCTAAACCACCAAAACACAATCCAATGCCACAAAAAGGCTTCCCAAAGCCTCTTGCAACTCAACAATGTTCTAACAAGCCAGATAAACACATAAATTTAACAAGCAAATCAGAGAAATCTCAAGCTTATACAAGCCATGGTCATGCACTCACCTTTGCCAAAGAAGTTTATGAACCTAAAACGATAGATCTACACTCCTAGCATGCTCCTACAACTATCCCTGCTACAGATCTCCACAAGAACAGCCACAAATCGACTAGAACTCTCAAGAACACTTAAAACCCTCTTCATCTCTTCTCTTTTTCTCAAAAACGGCCCAATTCGGCCAAACCCTCGAGTTCCTCCTTTTATACACGATTTCAGGGTTTTTCCTAACCCAAAACACAACGTTTAACTTAAACTCGTTCGCAAAAACCAACCTTGCATCGACCGATGCACTATGCATCGATCGATGCACCTCCCAAACCGAGATTCCGGTTCGTGGATGTTACATCCGTTAAGAAAGTTGAGCCCATGTGCCGGGAGTGGACATGGGGCCCACTGAGAGGTGGCGGTCGGGGAATTACAACATGATTTTTTCCTGTGTTTTGTCTTCACTCGCACAGTTCTGACAGTCACTTCTTGGAAGGTCATCCATCCTAAATCTACTCCAGCCTAAACACGCTCCTTTCACTTGACCGAAAAGATAAGTGCACTTTGGTGACATAGGTGGCCAAATCAATTCTTTTAAGCCTCTCCGCATATTCCTTAAACCAGGATGTCACACTTTTTCTAAAATATTTCAATAATATATTAAACAATTATATTTTTCAAAAATATTAAATAATTAAGTGGCTAATCCTAATTGGTTGTTTTAAATCATATGTGGGCAGCCTTAGAAGCTGGTAACTCCTACTTTTTATTTGTGTAGATTATTAATATTATTATTATTATGACTAGGATTCAAACTTCCGTGATATCGCGGAGGAAGTATTTCAAAAAAAGTTATATTAAATTTTAAATTATATTGTTATATATTATAAGATTATTTGAAAATAATAATATAGTTTGAAAATATATGCTAAGAATAAAACTAAAAATTATTTCAAAAAAGGAAAAATAATCAATAGGGTTAAAATTACATAAATATTAAACATATATAATTGCTAGTTAAAAAAACACAGCCGTCAAAATGAAAACTTATACTAAAAAATATTTTGTTAAAAAAACCCAACCTTAAGTTAAAAATTATTAAATGAAAAGTCATAATGAACAGATGCAACTTTGTAAATGTTTTTGTATGTATAATAAGTATAAAATAATTTATGAAAAATTATAGTAAAGAGTAACAAGCATCATAACATTTGTTAACATTTTTATTATTAATTAATACACAAATGTTATGATGAACAGAAGTGATTCTAAGTGAAAATATCAAACAAAAACTTATAATAAATAAATGCAATACATAAAAGGGGTAAATGGTCAAATTATTATTATTTTGAAAACGATAAAAACACCTTTGTCAATAGATTATACATAAAAGGGGTAAATGTCAGATTAACTCTTTTATGGGTGAACGAGAAAGCACACAAAAGTGAAGCTTCGACTCATAAGGATCCCAATATATTCCAACCACATCGCCTATCTTCAAATCTCTTCTCACGACGAATTCCCTACGCCATGCACTGCCAAGAATATAGCTTAGACACTTGGGCCATTTCTTAAGAACCAGCTTGTGCATAGTATCAGTGTCTTCATCATACACGTTGACTGCTAATCCAGGGCCTTCTTCGACTACCCTTTGATCAGATATAGGGAGATATCTCAGAATGTCGCTACGCACGATGCTTCCATTCAGATAAAGATAGTTTAGATAGCCAATACTGCTTTTGGTCAATTCCTTCTTGATGGTCCATGGATCGGTGTAGAGAGTTGTTTTTGTTGAGACATTGTGGTGCACCTCCTCTCTTTGTTCTTGATCCGTCGTAAACCTCAACGACGCCAGGTTTATGTTTTCTTCGGTTTGCTTATTGTCTGACGCATCTTCGGGATCATCATGTGGCTTGTCATACGGAAACAGATCCAGGGTGACCAAAGTCTTATTTGACGCTGAAATAGGAGCCATATCCATATCCAATGATCGCAAAAAACTGAAAAATCTGACCAAAGCATTGGATCAAAACTCATTTTTTTTTCTTTAAAATCACAGTCAATTTAAAAGAAGCCTCTTTCTATAGTTATTTTTTATAAGTTATCTGTCTACTTAAATCATTTGTTACTGGATCTGAAATTTATAATGAAATCTGAGAAGCTTAGTATACATTTCACAGAATTTTCAAACATATGCAAAATATACGAATATTCAAAACGAAATAATTTAAAATTATGTTCAAGATCCCTTCTCAAAAGTGCGAGCTACTTTCAGAATAACCATATATGAAAATTTGTTAATGTATAGAACTCAGAATTCTCAATTTAAAACCAAAAAACCATCGTAAAATTAGTAAATAAATAAAAAATGGATGGGAGGCCGACCTTTACCACGAAGACCCGATATGTTTATAAGGAGGCGGTCATCGATTGTATATGGTAAAAAACATTATGAAGTGTTTTCTTGTGGGAATTCATGTTTATATACACATTGAGCGTTGAACAATAATAAATAAAAAGACATATTGAGTATAGATTTATTACCTAACAATAGCATCCATCAATTATACTTCCTAAGTGATTTTTTTGACTAAAGATTATAATGTAACGGTAATTATGGCAATATAATATAAATTATGTTGACACGTGTAAATTTATAATTACCATATCATGCAGTTTTAAGGCTTTCTATCAACAAGGATTACTTGCTTTTTCCAATTTTTTTTTT
>NC_025699.1:23008897-23020617 GCF_000633955.1 Camelina sativa
GAAGTTGAAAACGAGTGTTTTATTTAAAATCCGGCAAACATGTAAAAAGAAAACCCTCACCTTTTTTCAAAAACATGTAAATGATCCTTATTATTTTGTGGGGTTTTAATCTCTCAACTTCGAATAGATGGTAAAATAACTCATGATGTTCAAACCCAAATAAAATCTGAGCGTTATATTAAAACATAGATACAAAAGCTATGGCTTTTAAAAAGCTACAGATGTTAATTCACGTTTGGGTTGGTGGTGTTGTAATGGGATAACTTACTATTGGGAGCAAAATGTCTTCGGCAAAGTCCTTCCTCTCTTCATTTGGAATTAGAAGCACTTCTTTGAGCCATAGAGAGTATCCTTTCCAGAAGTGTTGTTCATCAGAACTTCGAGATAGATTGTGCTGAAGTAGTCATGATAGTGCAAGTCCCTGAAGATTGGCCAGCATTTTCCAACCATCTCGATGATTTTTTCTTGCTACGTGTTTCCTTCCCGCTCTTCACCCTGCCAAAGATCCCTCGGTCATCCAATTTGAGGGTGTATTTCCTCGCTCGGTCTTCTAGAATGTTATTGTTTGTGTTTCCTTTGTAAACTTTTTTCCTCCGGTTTGGGCTACCAATTTTGGAGTAATGTTCTAATTAATGTTTGGTTGTTTAAAAAAATATTTAGATAACGCTCTATGTGATATTCGAGGACGATTCTATGTTAGTGAAAGAGAATTTTAACCCTCTGAACCCAAAATTCGTGGGTGTCAATCGACATCAAGGGGCAGTGTCGAATGATTTTTAGGTCAAGTGAGAGATCAAAGGAGAAGAGCTTTGCTTGTTTTTGTGTGTGAACTGGTGTGTGAGGCAGAAGAGAAGGACATAAGAATGTTGTTGTCGTATGTTAAGGTTTTTGTTGGTTGTGTCGCATCGGTCTTCTCAAATCAATATTTTTTGTTTCGAGGTGTGTTGGACCGTGACTTATCTGAGCGTTTAGATTTTGTGTTTTCGTTGTTTTGTGATGTGCGGATTAATTTCTTATTTTTCTGTATTTTTTTGTGGTTGCTGGTCTTGAATGGTTGTTGGTTTTGTGTGTTGGTCTTGTGAGAACGGCTTGGTGGATTGGATTGTCGAGAAGGGAGATCAACAGAGATGTGGTCATATGGGTTAATGTCGATTGACACTAGGTCATGTTCGCGATGGAGGATGAGACGATGTTGAACGACACCAAGGGAGGGTGTCGGTCGACACCAGAGCAGTGTTGAGGGAAGTTGTAAAGTAGTGTGAAAGACAGGGTGTTGTGCAAATCATTTCCTGATTGCCCTGGTATATATCTTAATTACTTGTGTTTGTACTCTAGTATATTGGAGGATTACCTCACTAAGTATTTGTAATAATACTTACGCATCTCTTTTTGTGTTACAGGTGTTGGTCGATAATTGAGTTCGGTGAACAGTTGCAACGCTTTAGTCTTAGCTCTGCAGTTTGTGTCAGTTGATTGAAGAGGCACAAGTGTGAAGAGACACAAGTCATTGTGATGTTGTGTCTATTTGTTTTCCATATAAACCAATTTTTTCTTGATGTAAATAACAAATTTCAAAGAAAGAAAAGTTTTAGTTTCGATTCTTGTGTTCTCTAAAAGAATAGAGACAAAAGTCTCTTACTCTGTTTCTTCTTCTTCTTAATACTATAATATGGTATCAGAGCTTATGCTGGTCTTTGAGCCTGATCCAAGCAAAACTAAAATAAGAAGAATTCCGCTCCAAGAAGAAGAGAAAGATGGAGACAACAAATCAAGGGTGAGATGAAGAAGAAGAAGACCAAATAGGAAAAGATGGTGGTGACAAAAGAGAGTACCGTCAACCTTCACAAACATTTACCAACAATACCTTCAACTAGAAGGCTGCAAAGGGATGAAGGAGATAGAAAATCTTCTCAAGAGGCAATGGAGAAAATGGATTGGAGATGCAGTTGTGGAAGGATAACTCTGAAACTTTGTTCAACAATGTCTTGGTAAATCACAAGGATGGAAAGAAGGCATCACTTGATGAAGTTGAGAATCATAAAATTTCTTCAGTTGAACAAGACGGGGAACCCGCTGTTTGAAGAAACAGAGCATGGCGAATTAGCAAAAAGTGGTTTTGAGTTCGTGAGGAAGACGTCAACATGGAGAAGCTGCCTGTTGGAAAAACAGAGCAAGACTACTCAGCAAAAAAAAGGTTCAAGGGAATGCATGATACGTCAAGGAGACGTGATGGTGATCAAAGAGAGTCACCAAGCAAGAAAAGAGGATGCTTACCTCATAGAAAAAATAAAGCATAAGTCGGTTAAAGAGATAACCGAAGAGGACGTGGAGTAGATTCACGCGTAAGACGTCATGGAGACGTTTTGGTGATCCAAGGGAGATATCAAGCACAAATGGAGGATGCTTACCTTGAAAAAAAATGGAGCAAAATAATATGCTTACCTAATGAAGTTAAACTTGATTTTGGGTCAAACTTAATTATGGGTTTACTAAACCCAAAGTTAAGCCTAAGTGCTAGATTTCTCTAGAAGCATTGTTAAAATCATCATCACATTTAAGTGTTCTTGAGAATTCTATTAGATAGATATATTAAGATATTTATGTAGGATAATCTAGATATTTGTAAGATAAAATCTAGATAATATAGTTACTTTAGTAGAGTGATATAGATAATAGTAAAATAATCTAGAAACTTTTGTAAACTAACCGTTGTAACATCCGTGAACCGAAATCCCGGTTTGGGAGTTGCATCGGTCGATACAGATGTTGCATCGGTAGATGCAAGGTCGAGTTCCTGCGTTTTGACTTAAGTCAAACGATGCGTTTTGGGTAAAGGAAAACCCTTAAACTCGTGTTTTGTCTCATTAGGCGTGTTTAGCCGCTTTTGAGAGAAAAGAAAGAGAAAAAGAAGTGTTCTTGGTGTTCTTGGGGATTCCTGGAGATTTGAGGCTGTTCCTGTAGAGATTTGTAGGTGGGATCGTTGTAGGAGCTTCCTAGAAGCGTTTTCTTCTAGTGTTTAGGTTCAGATTCGTCTTGGCAAAGGTAAGTGCAGGACCATGGCTTATCTAAGCTAGAGAACTCTCTAATTTGCTTGTTGTGTGTTGTTAGACTTGTTAGATCGTTGTTCTGGACGTTAGGAAGCTTTCTTGTGGCTTGGGATCGAGTTTTGTGGTTGTAGGAACAAAGATCCGGTGAGAAGCTTCGGAGGAAAACGATGCTCGGCATTGCATCGGTCGATGCACTTTGTGCGTCGGTCGATGCAGATGCGAGGACGGCGCGTAAACTCTAGGGTTTTCGTGTTATGTCGAGTATGCGTCAGTCGATGCATTGGGAGCATCGGTCGATACAAGTTAACCTTGCATCGGTCGACGTAGATCTTGCATCGGTCGACGCAGATCTTGCATCGGTCGACGCAACCTCCATTTGGTGTCGGTCGATGCATGTTGGTGTCGGTCGATGCAGAGTCTTGGTTTGTTGATTGTTGTTGATGGTTAGAGATGACTCTATTGCTTGTGTGTATAGCCCAGTAGATGGGAGGATTGCCTTACTGAGTGTTTATAAAATACTCATGCATTGCAATATGTGTTTGTGGTGCAGGTAAAGGCAAAGTGTGATCGTGGAATCAAGGCAATGAAGAGGACGATGTTCAATAGACTCGGTTTGATGTTGCCTGGCATTACTAGGTTGCTAGAGTTGGGCCATTAGAACATTGCTAGGTTGCTGGTTCTATGTTTCATGTTATTTGATTATTGGATATTGTTGATGTTATAATTATAGGTTATGATATTGGTTATTATTGGATATTTATTGGTATTGTTATTCCGTTGTTGGTTGTGATTGTGGTTAGTCGGCTAGTGGATATGGGACCACTAGTTGTACTTTATTTATTATATTATAATTATATATTTATTATTAAAAAAAAAGGTTGGTCCTTTCAGTTTGGTATCAGAGCCCTTACGATTCTAGGTTTGGGTTCGCTAGGTCTCTGTTGTGATGTTTGGGATTGCATGTCTTGATTGATTATGTGAGTTAGTCAATTGTGTGTGGCATGGAGTCCTAGAACATCCTCTTCGAGCCGACTGTGTGATTCCACGGTGAGTTTATGTTTCTGTGTTATAATAGAAATTGTTTGCTTAGTCTTCTGTTCATGGTAGTGCAGATGGCTAGAGATGGTACTGTTGCTGGTCGTGGTCGTGGACGCGGATGTGGTCGTGGTACGGGCAGAGTCCCAGAGGTTAGTGAGGCCGAGGACCAGAGTGTGACAGTTGAGGGTGTTGGCGAGTCGCATGATGTTCCGGGGGATTCCGTGAGTGTGGCCGGAGGGGGCGGTGTTGATGCTCCAGTGGCTGATGATGCTAGGGTTCCGGGTGTGGGGGTCCCAGCGGGTGGAGTCCCTGGTGCAGACTTTGCGGCTATGCTAGCGCAGGTGTTGGAGCAGTTATCACCAGTGAAACCGGCTCAAGCTCAGGTAGTGCCACCAGTGGTGGCGGAGGAGCGGCAGCTAGTGGCTGCAGATGTGGGAGTTCATGGACGTTATTTGTCTATGCTCAAGGAGATGAGGGGTCTTTTCACTGAGAAGTTTTCGGGTGGTACAGATCCTACTGTTGCGGATGCGTGGAGGACGAGAGGACGAGTGTGGAACGTAACTTCCATACTCTGAGATGTCCTGAGGAGTTTTGGGTGGACATAGGGGTCTACCATTTGAGTGGTGATGCTGAGTTGTGGTGGAGATCAGTGGCTACTAGGAGAGTGCAGCGGGAGATGACTTGGGCTGACTTCGTCTTGGAGTTCAACCGCAAGTATTTTCCTAGAGAGGCATTGGATCGGTTGGAGGTGCAGTTCCATCAGTTGTCTCAGGGGACACGGTAAGTGCGGGAGCTGGACTTGGAGTTCAGTCGACTTCTATGTTATGGGGGTCGGGCTATGGAGTCTGAAAAGGCTCCGATCAGGAGGTTTTTGAAGGCTCTACGTGATGATTTGAGAGTTCACTGTAGTGGGCGGAGTTATGCTACGCGTGCAGAGGTGGTTGAGACTGCAGCAGAGATTGACGAGGATATCCGGGTACAGTCAGTGGCGGTAGTTCCAACAGTTCAGCCTAGTAAGGCTCAGCAGCAGGTTTGTTCTAGCAGGGGCGCTAGGCCTGCACAGGGAACCAAGAGGAGGTGGGAGGCTACGCAGAAGCCGAGTGGTGCGAGTTGCTTCAGTTGTGGGAGCAAGGATCACAAGGTTGCTAGTTGTCCCAAGAGGAGTGCTCCGACGGCAGGGCCTCGGGTATGTTATCATTGTAGGGAGACAGGGCACATCAGGCCTTTTTGTCCCAAGTTGCAGCCGGCAGCAGTGGGAGCATTGCAGCAGGTGCAGCCCGGGTTTACACGACTGTAGAGACCGGTGGAACCAGTGCCGGGGAGATCACATGTATAATTTATGGTACTTAAGCTTTGTGAATTTTTAGTAGATTCAGATTTTATGTTATTCCTGTGATAAAGTGTTAGGTTCTCAACACATGAGGTTTATGTAGGGACCTTGTTGGTGGGCGGGTTTAAGTCCCATGTTATGCTTGATTCTGGAGCTTCTCATAGCTTCATTACTCCGGAGTGTGCAGAGAGTGCGGAAATCAGAGGGGATCCCGGANAGTTGAGCAAGTGTAGTTTTTGGCAGCGTGAGATGGGTTTTCTGGGTCAAATTGTTTCTGCAGAGGGGGTTTCTGTGGATCCGGAGAAGATTCAGGCTATCACGGATTGGCCTAGACCGCAGAATGCCACGGAGATCAGGAGTTTCCTTGGGTTGGCAGGTTACTACACNGTTGTCAGAGTTGCGGGAGGCAAGTTCTTGAGAGTTATTGGACGAGCTAAAGGGGTTGATATTCAGATCGCAAGAGAGTTGAGGCCAGCGGATTTGCTTATCAGTCCAGTGGAATTGTATGATGTTATTCCTGGGATGGATTGGTTGCATCGGCATATGGTGCATTTGGATTGCCACCGGGGTAGAATGGAGTTTGAGCGTCCAAGAGGGAAGTTGGTTTTTCAGGGTATTAGACCGACTTCGGGGAGTCTTGTGATCTCAGCCATTCAGGCTGGGAAGATGATCGAGAAGAGCCGTGAGGCTTATTTGGTTACTATATCTATGCCAGAGTCAGTGGGGAAATCTACGGTTAGCGGTATCCGGTAGTGGAGGAGTTTGAGGATCTGTTTCAGTCTTTGTAGGGATTACCACCATCTCGGTCGGATCCTTTTACCATTGAACTAGAACCGGGGACGACACCGTTATCCAAGGCTCCTTACAGAATGGCTCCAGCAGAGATGGCAGAGCTGAAGAAGCAGCTAGAGGATTTGTTGAGTAAGGGATTCATCCGTCCTAGTGTATCACCGTGGGGAGCGCCGGTGTTGTTTGTCAAGAAGAAGGATGGGAGTTTCAGGTTGTGTATTGATTATCGGGGCTTGAACCGGGTCACCGTGAAGAACAAGTACCCTCTTCCCAGGATTGATGAGTTGTTGGATCAGTTGAGGGGTGCTACTTGGTTCTCTAAGGTAGATCTGGCATCGGGATATCATCAGATACCGATAGATGAGGCAGATGTGAGGAAGACCACTTTCAGGGTATGGGCATTATGAGTTTGTGGTGATGCCTTTCGGGTTGACTAACGCGCCAACATCGTTTATGAGATTGATGAACAGCGTGTTTCAGGAGTTTCTAGACGTGTCTGTTATCATTTTCATGATATCCTGGTTTATTCTAAGAGTCCTGAGGAGCATACAGTTCATTTGAGGGCAGTTCTGGAGAAGCTGCGGGAGCAGAAGTTGTTTGCCAAGTTGAGCAAGTGTAGTTTTTGGCAGCGTGAGATGGGTTTTCTGGGTCAAATTGTTTCTGCAGAGGGGGTTTCTGTGGATCCGGAGAAGATTCAGGCTATCACGGATTGGCCTAGACCGCAGAATGCCACGGAGATCAGGAGTTTCCTTGGGTTGGCAGGTTACTACACGAGGTTTGTGCAGGGTTTTGCAAGTAGAGCACGCCCTATGACTAAGTTGACAGGGAAGGATGTTCCTTTTGTTTGGTCATAGGAGTGTGAGGAGGGCTTTGAAAGCCTTAAGGAGATGTTGACTACTACGCTAGTGTTGGCTTTGCCTGAGCAGGGAGAACCCTATGTGGTGTATACTGATGCATCTAGAGTTGGTTTGGGGTGTGTGCTGATGTAGCATGGAAAGGTGATTGCCTATGCTTCGCGGCAGTTGCAGAAGCATGAGGGAACTATCCTACTCATGATTTGGAGATGGCTGCTGTAGTTTTTGCTCTAAAGATTTGGAGATCTTATCTTTATGGTGCAAAGGTACAGGTGTTTACAGATCATAATAGCCTGAAGTATATATTCACTCAGCCTGAGCTGAATTTGAGACAGAGGCGGTGGATGGAGCTTGTGGCAGATTATTATTTGGAGATAGCCTGTCACCCTGGTAAGGCTAACACGGTTGTAGATGCTCTGATTTGGAAGAGGGTAGCTTCAGCTCAGNCGTTTATGAGATTGATGAACAGCGTGTTTCAGGAGTTTCTAGACGTGTCTGTTATCATTTTCNCTCAGGAGCAGGAGATGGAGTCTCTGGTAGGAGAGATCAGTGCTTTGAGATTGTGTGCTGTTTTACAGGAATCGTTGGGTTTGGAAGCAGTAGATAAAGCAGATCTTCTGAGTAGGGTGCGGTTGGCTCAGGAGAAGGATTTGGAGCTGGTGAATGCCTCTAAGGAGGTGGATTCATAGTATCAGGTCTCAGATAATGGTACTATCTTGGTGCACGGTCGGGTTTGTGTTCCCAAGAATGAGGAGTTGAGACAGGAGATCCTAAGAGAGGCATTGTGTCTGACAGGGATTCTAAGTTCACTTTGGTGTTCTGGAAGGCATTTCAGGCAGAGATGGGCACTAAGGTGCATATGAGTACAGCTTATCATCCCCAGACAGATGGACAGTCTGAGAGGACGATCCAGATGCTGTAGGATTTGCTGAGGATGTGTGTGTTGATTATGGTGGCCATCAGACAGATCACCTGAACCTGGTAGAGTTTGCTTACAACAACAGTTATCAGGCGAGTATTAAGATGGCTCCTTATGAGGCTTTGTATGGGAGGCCATGTCGTACACCATTATGCTGGACTCAGGTGGGGGAGAGGAGCATGTTTAGTGCTAGTTTTGTTCAGGAGACCTCAGAGAAGATTTGGGTTCTCAAGATGAACATGAAAGAGGCTTAGGATAGGCAGAGGAGTTATGATGATAGGAGGAGGAGAGATCTTGAGTTTCAGGTAGGAGACAGAGTGTACCTCAAGATGACCATGTTGCGGGGTCCGAACAGGTCATTGTCAGAGACTAAGTTGAGTCCGAGGTATATTGGTCCGTTTAGAATGATTGAGTGGGTTGGACCAGTGGCATATAGACTGGAGTTACCTGAGGTTATGCATGCATTCCATAAGGTTTTCCATGTGTCTATGTTGCGGAAGTGTCTTCGTGAGGGTGAGCAGGTGTTGGCTAAGATTCCGGAGGATCTTCAGCCTAACATGACTTTGGAGGCGAGACCAGTGAGGGTTCTCGGGAGGAGGATCAAGGAACTTCGGAAGAAAAAGATTCCTTTGATGAGAGTCCTTCGGGACTGTGATGGTGTTGAAGATCAGACTTGGGAGCCTGAGGCGAAGATAAAGGCAAGGTTCAAGAAGTGGTATGAGAAGCAAGCCGCGACTTGAGCTTGTTTAGCCTGGTCCCATCTGTAATCTATGGCTGGAGCGGGAATGGAGTATTCCAGCCCATCTCTCTTGTTACTCGGTCGCTTAGGGTGGTTGGTTGTGCGACTCAGTAACAAGATGAGGTGGTGCTTGGAGTACAAAGTTTCAGTGAGGCAGGGTTTTGGAGGAAAGTTTCCTGAAACAGAAGTTTCTAAAAGTGGAAAGTTTCCAAAATTGGAAAGTGCTAAATATGGAAAGTTTTACGGGAGTTAGAATTTTTCCATTTTAATGGTGGAGAGCCTTAGAGGGGCTTGTGTGGCCTTAGTGGCGGACTTGCGAGTCAGTGTGCCCGTGTGTGGCGGTCTTTTTAGACATTGTGTGGCCTTTGTGGCGGGCTGTTTAGCCGTGTGTGGCCTTTGTGGCGGGCTGTTTAGCCATTGTGTGGCATTTGTGGTGGGCTGTTTAGCCAATTGCGTGGCCTTTGTGGCGGGCTGTTTAGCCAGAGTGCCTGTTTAGACGGTCCTTCGGGACAGATGGTCTTTGTGATGGTCTTTCGGGACGTGTGGCCTTGGTTGCGGTCCTTTTTAGGACATTTGTGTGGCCTTGGTGGCGGTCCTTTTTAGGAGATTTGTTTGGCCTTGGTGGCGGTCCTGTTTAGCACATTTGTTTGGCCTTGTGGCGGTCCTCTTTTGGACATTTTGTTTGGCCTTGGTGGCGGTCCTCTTTAGGACATTTTGTTTGGCCTTTGTGGCGGCCCTTGTGGCATGTATATAATCCTTGTGTGGTCATGAGGTATTCTAGTGAGGGCATATGTGGTTGGTAGGACATTGAGATGTTTTACGCGAGCCACGGGAAGGAAACCTGGATAGGGATAGGACTCAGACGTGTTCAGAATTGTTTGCTCGTGGCTCTTGGAGGACTTAGGTTCTCTTAGTACTGCCATATTCAGAGACTCTGTGGCTTGGGAATATGGTTAGTATATCGACTTTGGATGACCATCCGGGGGCGCGCTGTAGGGTGGCAACCCGAGAAATGAGTTTTGGATTTTTTTTTCCTTATATATATTATGGCATGCGGGCTTAGGCCCGATGAGGAGCTAACATTGGCATGCAGACTTAGGTCTGATGAGGAGCCAATGAAAACTCAAGGTTTAGGCCTATGAGTAAAGGAAAGTCCAAAAAGTCGAGAGCAAATAACGCCTGGAGCGTGAGTCTATCGCCTAGAGGTGACCTTCTGTAAATCGGTCGGAGGAGTGTGGGCCGTGGAGACGGTTGCACGGGAGTCCTTGGCTGATGGTTGTTCGAGATTCGAGGACGAATCTAGATTGGTGGGGGAGAATTGTAACATCCGTGAACCGAAATCCCGGTTTGGGAGTTGCATCGGTTGATGCAGATGTTGCATCGGTCGATGCAAGGTCGAATTCTTGCGTTTTGACTTAAGTCAAACGCTGCATTTTGGGTAAAGGAAAACCTTTTAACTCGTGTTTTGTCTCATTAGGCGTGTTTAGCCGCTTTTGAGATAAACGAAAGAGAAAGAGAAGTGTTCTTGATGTTCTTGGGGATTTCTGGAGATTTGAGGCTGTTACTGTAGTGATTTGTAGCTGGGATCATTGTAGGAGCTANGACGTGTTCAGAATTGTTTGCTCGTGGCTCTTGGAGGACTTAGGTTCTCTTAGTACTGCCATATTCAGAGACTCTGTGGCTTGGGAATATGGTTAGTATATCGACTTTGGATGACCATCCGGGGGCGCGCTGTAGGGTGGCAACCCGAGAAATGAGTTTTGGATTTTTTTTTCCTTATATATATTATGGCATGCGGGCTTAGGCCCGATGAGGAGCTAACATTGGCATGCAGACTTAGGTCTGATGAGGAGCCAATGAAAACTCAAGGTTTAGGCCTATGAGTAAAGGAAAGTCCAAAAAGTCGAGAGCAAATAACGCCTGGAGCGTGAGTCTATCGCCTAGAGGTGACCTTCTGTAAATCGGTCGGAGGAGTGTGGGCCGTGGAGACGGTTGCACGGGAGTCCTTGGCTGATGGTTGTTCGAGATTCGAGGATGAATCTAGATTGGTGGGGGAGAATTGTAACATCCGTGAACCGAAATCCCGGTTTGGGAGTTGCATCGGTTGATGCAGATGTTGCATCGGTCGATGCAAGGTCGAATTCTTGCGTTTTGACTTAAGTCAAACGCTGCATTTTGGGTAAAGGAAAACCTTTTAACTCGTGTTTTGTCTCATTAGGCGTGTTTAGCCGCTTTTGAGATAAACGAAAGAGAAAGAGAAGTGTTCTTGATGTTCTTGGGGATTTCTGGAGATTTGAGGCTGTTACTGTAGTGATTTGTAGCTGGGATCATTGTAGGAGCTACCTAGAAGCGTTTTCTTCTTGTGTTTAGGTTCAGATTCGTCTTGGCAAAGGTAACTGTAGGACCATGGCTTATCTAAGCTAGAGAACTCTCTAATTTGCTTGTTGTATGTTGTTAGACTTGTTAGATCGTTGTTCTGGACGTTAGGAAGCTTTCTTGTTGCTTGGGATCGAGTTTTGTGGTTGTAGGAACGAAGATCCGGCGAGAAGCTTCGGAGGAAAACGATGCTCGGCATTGCATTGGTCGATGCACTTTGTGCGTCGGTTGATGCAGATGCGAGGACGGCGCGTAAACTCTAGGGTTTTCGTGTTATGTCGAGCATGCGTCGGTTGATGCATTGGGAGCATCGGTCGACGCAAGTTAACCTTGCATCGGTCGATGCAGATCTTGCGTCTGTCGACGCAACCTCCATTTGGTGTCGGTCGATGCATGTTGGTGTCGGTCGATGCAGAGTCATGGTTTGTTTATTGTTGTTTGTTGATTGTTGTTGATGGTTAGAGATGACTCTATTGCTTGTGTGTATAGTCCAGTAGATGGGAGGATTGCCTTACTGAGTGTTTATAAAATACTTATGCATTGCAATATGTGTTTGTGGTGCAGGTAAAGGCAAAGTGTGATCGTGGAATCAAGGCAATGAAGAGGAGGATGTTCTAGGGACTCGGTT
>NC_025699.1:23020984-23038089 GCF_000633955.1 Camelina sativa
AGAAAGAGAGAAAAAGCTTTGTGAGAGTTCTTGAGCGTTTTTGGGAGATTCTTGGAGGTTGGTGACGTTTCTTGGTGAGATTTGTAGTTGGGCTCGTTGTGGGAGCTTCCTAGAAGCGTTTTCTTCTTGTGTTTAGGTTCAGATTTGTCTTGGCAAAGGTAAGTGCAGGACCATGACTTATCTAAGCTAGAGAAATCTTTAATCTGCTTGTTGTGTGATGTTAGACTTGTTAGATTGTTGCTATGGACGTTAGGAAGCTTTCTTGTGGCTTGGGATCGAGTTTTGTGGTTGTAGGAACGAAGATCCGGGGAGAAGCTTTGGAGGAAAACGATGCTCGGCATTGCATCGGTCGATGCACTTTGTGCGTCTGTCGATGCAGATGCGAGGACGGCGCGTAAACTCTAGGGTTTTCGTGTTATGTCGAGCATGCGTCGGTTGATGCATTGGGAGCATCGGTCGATGCAAGTTAACCTTGCATCGGTCGACGCAGATCTTGTGTCGGTCGATGCATGTTGGTGTCGGTCGATGCAGTGTCCTGGTTTGTTATTGTTGATTGTTGATTGTTGTTTGATGGTTAGAGATACTCTATTGCTTGTGTGTATAACCCAGTAGATGAGAGGATTGCCTTACTGAGTGTTTATAAAATACTCATGCATTGCAATATGTGTTTGTGGTGCAGGTAAAGGCAAAGTGTGATCGTGGAATCAAGGCAATGAAGAGGAGGATGTTCTAGGGACTCGGTTTGATGTTGTCTGGCATTGCTAGGTTGCTAGAGTTGGGTTATTAGAACATTGCTAGGTTGCTGGTTCTATGTTTCCTGTTATTTGATTATTGGATATTGTTGATACTATAATTATTGGTTATGATATTGGTTATTATTGGATATTTATTGGTATTGTTATTCCGCTGTTGGTTTTGATTGTGGTTAGGTGGCTAGTGAATATGAGACCACTAGTTGTAGTTTATTTATTATATTATAATTATATATTTATTATTAAAACAAAAAAAGGTCGGTCCTTTCAACCGTGGAGGCTATAAGTACCTCCTCACCCCCATCATTTGTAATTAACTTAAAGAAGTGAAATAAAAAGAAAGTTTCAATAAAGAGTGTTCTTCATAAGTTCTCTAAGACTAGTTACAATGGTGAAATTATTCAACAGTTGAAGTCATGCAATAGTCAGTTGAAAAAAATAAAAGAGCTGAGGTGGAAACAACTGAGTTGAAGACCAAAAGTTTGGGGTATACTTGCCACGTGGCAGGTTTTTATTGGTTAATTTTTTAAAATTAGGATAATATTTAGATAAAGAAATGTGTTGTGTTTCTATTGGATGGTGAGATTGCATATATTTTTTATTCAACCCAATTATTTGAAATCAATTCTTATAGAATCCAAAAATTTTATTTTAAAATTTTTATACCAAAATTCATCATTTTTCATTCTCTATAAATAGAGACTTGTTTCATTTAATTTGGACACACAAAAAAAGACTCATCTTTTCTACTATATTTTTCTATCAGCTATCATCTTTTATTTCTTGTTTTTATTATTTGCAAACAATTTATATATTTTATTAAATAAAAACAAAATCTCAATTTATTATATAAATTAATTTAATTTTTAATTATTTTAATTTCATTTGATATTAAATATGATTAATAATATGTGAGCACAAAAAATAAACATAAATAAGGTGAAAAATATGAAATAAATTTTGGTGGGGTTAGATGTTGTATTTTTTTTTTTTTGAATAAAATGTAAAATTTATTCGAAAAAAGCTTTTTACATTAGCGTTTGGTTAAAAATGGTTGAAACTAGAAAATCGAAAAGTACAAGCAAAATGTTTGGTGTTATCTTGTGGCCAGCCACAGTGCCAGAGCAGCATTTGATTTGCTGGTGCACTGAGAGTGGAATGAGAGTAGCTTGTCTCTTATATTCCGGTCGATTGTTTTGAGTAGATGAGGAGCTGTGACTGATGGTTCTCCATGCCTTCTCTGGTCCCGTTCTCGCCATAGTGTGTGAGCGGTGGCCTAAAAAGCATAGCGCAGCAGATATATGGTAGTGGAGTCGAGTGTATCAGCGGTAAGGAGGGACAAATTGTCATCCCAGGAAGTCGAGATCTGTGTGGACAGAATTTATGAGTAAGGCCTGTCCATATATCTGCAGAAAATGGGTAGGAGAAAAAGAGGTGGTCACGAGTTTCCAATGGTGCATAACAGAGTACACATAAAACGAGTTGAAACTTTCACTCCAAGACTGCATTCGGTCCCCTGTTAACAACNAAAAAATAAACATAAATAAGGTGAAAAATATGAAATAAAATTTGGTGGGGTTAGATGTTGTAATTTTTTTTTTTTTTGAATAAAATGTAAAATTTATTCGAAAAAAGCTTTTTACATTAGCGTTTGGTTAAAAATGGTTGAAACTAGAAAATCGAAAAGTACAAGCAAAATGTTTGGTGTTATCTTGTGGCCAGCCACAGTGCCAGAGCAGCATTTGATTTGCTGGTGCACTGAGAGTGGAATGAGAGTAGCTTGTCTCTTATATTCCGGTCGATTGTTTTGAGTAGATGAGGAGCTGTGACTGATGGTTCTCCATGCCTTCTCTGGTCCCGTTCTCGCCATAGTGTGTGAGCGGTGGCCTAAAAAGCATAGCGCAGCAGATATATGGTAGTGGAGTCGAGTGTATCAGCGGTAAGGAGGGACAAATTGTCATCCCAGGAAGTCGAGATCTGTGTGGACAGAATTTATGAGTAAGGCCTGTCCATATATCTGCAGAAAATGGGTAGGAGAAAAAGAGGTGGTCACGAGTTTCCAATGGTGCATAACAGAGTACACATAAAACGAGTTGAAACTTTCACTCCAAGACTGCATTCGGTCCCCTGTTAACAACTTATTCAGGACTGCTAGCCATACCATGAGTGAGTATTTGGGAGTGGCCAGTGAAAACCAGACTCCTTTATACCAGTGTGGACGTGGTTGCGGATCCTGCAAGCTCTCCCAGGTCTCCTTAGTGCTGAAAACCGGTTTAAATGAGCCTCCTTGACCTTTCCAGAGAGCTTTATCCTCAGCTCCAACCAGTTCTTGAAAGCGGACCTCATCCAAAGCATTCTCAATATTGTTGAGAGAGTCGACACGGTGCCTTCTGCGCTGGTGGGCGAAAGCCTCTGTAACTGTGGCATGTATGGGGATCCCCATATGAATGTACCCCCGCGGGCATGCTATGTCAAGTAAACGTCCCATAGTCGACCAGTTGTCATACCAAAAGGATATGTTCCTTCCACTCTGTACTTCATATTTGGTATAGTCTTTTCGGTTAAGGTATAGTTGTCATACCAAAAGGATATGTTCCTTCCACTCTGTACTTCATATTTGGTATAGTCTTTTCGGTTAAGGTATAGTTGTCATACCAAAAGGATATGTTCCTTCCACTCTGTACTTCATATTTGGTATAGTCTTTTCGGTTAAGGTATAGTTGTCATACCAAAAGGATATGTTCCTTCCACTCTGTACTTCATATTTGGTATAGTCTTTTCGGTTAAGGTATAGTTGTCATACCAAAAGGATATGTTCCTTCCACTCTGTACTTCATATTTGGTATAGTCTTTTCGGTTAAGGTATAGTTGTCATACCAAAAGGATATGTTCCTTCCACTCTGTACTTCATATTTGGTATAGTCTTTTCGGTTAAGGTATAGTTGTCATACCAAAAGGATATGTTCCTTCCACTCTGTACTTCATATTTGGTATAGTCTTTTCGGTTAAGGTATAGTTGTCATACCAAAAGGATATGTTCCTTCCACTCTGTACTTCATATTTGGTATAGTCTTTTCGGTTAAGGTATAGTTGTCATACCAAAAGGATATGTTCCTTCCACTCTGTACTTCATATTTGGTATAGTCTTTTCGGTTAAGGTATAGTTGTCATACCAAAAGGATATGTTCCTTCCACTCTGTACTTCATATTTGGTATAGTCTTTTCGGTTAAGGTATAGTTGTCATACCAAAAGAATTGATTTTGGCCACTTATGTCACCAAAGTGCACTTATCTTTTCGGTTAAGTGTCCTAAGAGAACTCCACAATTAAGCGTGCTTATGCTGGAGTAGTCTCAGAATGGGTGACCTTCCGGGAAGTGATTGCCGGAACTGTGTGAGTGAGGACAAACATAGAAAAAGATCATGTGGTGATTTGTAGAAACGGTAAACAAGTCTTTAAAACCTCCTAGACGTAGCAAACCGACCGTCGGATATGGATGGGCTCACGGACCTAATGAGAGGACGTGAGGCCTATTAAGGAAGGTGGGCCCATGGCCGGGAGTGGACAGGAGGCTCAATGAGAGGTAGCGGTCGGGGCATTACAAGTGGTATCAGAGCCGAACCCAGTCGAGTGGGCTCACACCATCGGGAGTGATGGTCTTGGTGTGGAACAAGGACATT
Source organism: Camelina sativa (assembly GCF_000633955.1). Taxonomy (NCBI): domain Eukaryota; kingdom Viridiplantae; phylum Streptophyta; class Magnoliopsida; order Brassicales; family Brassicaceae; genus Camelina; species Camelina sativa. The sequence continues at coordinate 23,025,417 of NC_025699.1, forward strand.
GGATCTGTTAGTAGGGGGTGAATTGTGACACTTCGATTTGCGGAGAGGTTTGCAATAATTGATTTGGTCACCTATGTCAACAAAGTGTATGATGTGTGTGGTTTTTCACTTCAAATCTTTTACCTTAAAAGACCACACAACTGCTGAAAGTGCACAGCTAATCGGTAGTAGTATTTAAGGATCGATCCCACAGAGAGAGAGTTGTTGTTCGACCGAATCCAACGGAATTAAGTAAGGCTAGGACTCAATAGAAATAGGGTTTTGTGGTTGTCACGGTTGTAGCAAGCAAATAAACGAAAGTAAAAGCAAGTAAAATAAATGAAACAAGCGTTGGGCATCAAGGGGAATCGCATGGGTTCAATGATCTATCTATTTAGGAAAGTTTAGGGTTAGTTTGTCTATCTAAAACTCAGACTACAAAACACTAATAAACCGTTAACTTAAAGTTCTCAAACTAACCGTCTAAGATCACTACACCCCGTAACTCAACTGTCGCAGGCTACAACACATAGATCAAAGCATTTAAAACAGGTTCGACTAACATCCGTGGCATTCCATAGGTAAAGGCTATGTGCTTCCTATGTCTCCCCACACATCTAAGCTCGGTCAAGCACACATGCAAGCTTTTGGCAAAGCACACACACTTTAGATCATAGTTAGTTCATGAGGCTAACTTAAAGCATTAAGTAAAGACTTAGAATTAAAGCATAGAATAAACTGAATTTAAATCTAACAAACCCTAAAAATTGCCACCTAAACTAAGATCATCTCCCCCCTTTGATTTATCCCTTTAAACCCAACTAGAAAACTACTCTAGCATGTTTAAGGGAGTAATCAAAGCAAGGTTTAATAAACTCATAAACATAAAAGAATAAATAGAGAAAAGGGTTTTAGATATTACTTCAATGATTGTCAAACAAAGTGTAAGATCATTTTCCTTAGAAACAAGAACAAAGTAAATAGAATAGAAAGAGTTTGGTGATCTCCAAGGCTTCAAGAGAGGGACGAGAGAGAGGTCTGCAGGTCGTGGCTATTTTTCTGGTCGTCGGCTCCTTTGAGGCACTTTTTTGGGCACACCCTAAACCCTACGGCTTAGAAGAGTATTTATAGGGTTCTGTCTAGGTTTAGGGTTTTGTAAGGGTAGAAACGTCTTCTCTTGATAAGTGCATGGAAAGAGCGCCGTAGGAAGCTTCTAGAACCGTGGTGAAGATTTGGACTGGGCCGCCATGGTGGTCGGTGGTCAGGCCTTCAAATAAAAGCCCATGGGCTTGATGGTTCTTCTTCGGTCGGTTTAAGGTACGTCTCGGTAATTCGGGCATAACTTCCGGATGGTTAGATGGATCGACTTGATTCTACTTTGAGGAGAAAGATGACTCTCTCCGCTTTCCATAGACACCAAGTATGTCGAAATGTGAGTTCTGTAAGTTCTTCAAAAGTTGCTCGTACTGTAAGGCTCTGAAACTTTCCTAAAACATATTTTCCTTGCCTTTTGGTCCTTTTTGATATAAAACCTGTAAAACCTTCTTGAAACCTAAAATACTTGATAATATACATTAAAGCGTTGAAATCATATCAAACTCATCCTAAATGCATACTAAAACTATAGCTAAAATGGGTAAAATAATGATGTTATCAACTCCCCCAGACATAGTTTTTGCTTGTCCTCAAGCAAATAATCATACTAAATCATGGAAAAGAGGTTTTGAAAATAATGGGAATTCACTTATCTTTGGGGATATTGTCTTTGCACTCTTCATCTCCTTGACATTAGGAACTTCCATTTGTAAACCACCATGAGAGTCATCAACTCTCCTTGATCCCACAATTCTTAGAGTTTCCAGAATCTCCATTGTCATCTCTTTACATTGATTAAGCAATAATAAAAAGTGAAATCTTACCAAGGGAAAATCGATCAATGGCTTGCAGACTCTCTTCAAGCCAAGACTTTCTTCATATGATTCATTTCCTCTCCCTTTTCTCACTTCTTCTTTTTTTCTTTTTTTTTTTTAATCAAAGGTGTAGGCAAATAATGAGGTCATCGGTAATTTACCTACCCCTCGCTTCCAAGCTTTGTGTGATCATTTGAAACAAGAGTAGAATAATGAGGTCATAGGTAATTTACCTACCTCTCTAAACTTATCAAAATCATCTCATCTTTTATTCTCTTTTTTTTTTCTTTTTTCTTTTTTTTTTAGTATTGAAGGGAAGAGAGAGGGGAACATACTTTTGAAGAAGTGCAATGTCTTGTGTGGCTTGAATGTAGAGATCTAGTCCAATGTATACCAATTCCCTGGGCTTGAAAATTAAGTCCGGTTTAGGTCCTATAAAAATTAGAGACAACGTTAGATCATCTGAATATCCATCGAATAGGGACTTGGGGGATTGTTGAGTCGGCTCACAGTCTTTCCAAAATTTGGTTCTGTTGTCAAGCATAATCAAGATTCATAAGAGTGTTAATCCAAATCAAATAAGCCTTTAGAATAAGATCATAATCCCCTACTAGTTTTGACTCAATAAAAAAAATGTGACTCGATAAAATATCAAAATTATTGATGTAAAAAGTGGAAAAAGGTTTCACGTCAATAGAATAGAAAGCAGCATTAGTATAGGATGGAACATCCTTCCCCCAGACTTAAATCACACTGTCCTCGGTGGGAAAAAAGAAAGAGTTGAGGATTAAAAATCATAAGGAAAAGTGTAGGGTTTAAGAACAATGTCACCTTGATGGAATGTGTTTGTGTCGATTCTTAGACGTATTATGGTTGCCCAAAATTGTCTAGAAGTCGGCTATGGAATGAAAATGTGGTGACTAACCGTGTGTACTTCCTTTGGTTGCTTGACATCAAGTATGAACTAGGCTAAGTTCATTCGAATTCTGTTTGATAAATCTCTAAATGCATCCTCCTTGAAACAAAAACCTAAAACCATCAATAACAATGAGAAAATAAAAATAACAAATGCATACCTAAGTAAAAGAATGGTGATGGTAGGTGGTGAGGATGGTGGTGGTTCGGAGTTTTCTCGCGGTATATGGGTGAATGGCCGCGGACATAAGCAGCAGGTACGATGATGGTACGCGGTACATAGGACATGGTACGTGGTACACAGTGCAGGACATGGCATCGGCTATGGCTGGTATGGCTAGTGGGGACTCTCGGCATCGATCACATGAGGATTGTGATGATCCGTTGCCTTCGGCTTGCATCGGTCACATTGAACATGGCTGGTCAGTAGGTGGTGCTTGCCACTAGTCATGTGGTGCATTGCCAATCCATGGGTACTTCTTCTTCCTTCTTTTTTGGCTTTTCTGTTTTCTATTTTTTTTTTGTGTTTTTTTTTTTATAAACCTGAAACTAAAATGCAAAAATATCAATAGTAAAAGAAAATAAATCCTAAGAATAAAAACTTACTAGCTTGGGTTGCCTCCCAACAAGCGCACTTGTTTAACGTCGTTGGCTCGACTTTGGTTGCTTTCTCAAGCATGGTTAGGAGAGTGAGTTGTCCTTAGACAAGCTCTCTTGGATCTTCCTCCATCAAAGGCATCAGGTGGCTCTCTTGCATAGTCTTCTTCTCTACACCTTCGAGTAGGTGGGTTGAATGGTTTAGCTTCATAGAAAATATCTCCATTGACGTTGGTGAGAGTCATTCTTCGGTTAGGCCAGTCCATGACGGCTCCGGCTGTGGCTAGGAATGCTCCTCCAAGGATAAGTGGTGTAAACCTCCCTTTCTCAGCATTGATGACTTGAAAATCGGTTGGAACATTGCAGATTCCAACTCTCACATGAATGTCTCGCACCATTCCGTCGGGTATTGTGAATGAGGAGTTGGCGAGTCCTATGCGTATGTCTGAGGGTTGTAGGTGTCTCAAGCCAATCTTCCTTGCAGCATCGGTTGACATGATGTTGATACATGAACCAGAATCACATAATGCATCTTCGAATGTAACTCCATTGATAGAACAAGTGATGAGGAATCGGCCAAGGCTCTCCACTTTGTGTAGTGTGTTGAACGGCTGTGGATAGTGTAAGGCTTGATCATAGATNCTGAAACTAAAATGCAAAAATATCAATAGTAAAAGAAAATAAATCCTAAGAATAAAAACTTACTAGCTTGGGTTGCCTCCCAACAAGCGCACTTGTTTAACGTCGTTGGCTCGACTTTGGTTGCTTTCTCAAGCATGGTTAGGAGAGTGAGTTGTCCTTAGACAAGCTCTCTTGGATCTTCCTCCATCAAAGGCATCAGGTGGCTCTCTTGCATAGTCTTCTTCTCTACACCTTCGAGTAGGTGGGTTGAATGGTTTAGCTTCATAGAAAATATCTCCATTGACGTTGGTGAGAGTCATTCTTCGGTTAGGCCAGTCCATGACGGCTCCGGCTGTGGCTAGGAATGCTCCTCCAAGGATAAGTGGTGTAAACCTCCCTTTCTCAGCATTGATGACTTGAAAATCGGTTGGAACATTGCAGATTCCAACTCTCACATGAATGTCTCGCACCATTCCGTCGGGTATTGTGAATGAGGAGTTGGCGAGTCCTATGCGTATGTCTGAGGGTTGTAGGTGTCTCAAGCCAATCTTCCTTGCAGCATCGGTTGACATGATGTTGATACATGAACCAGAATCACATAATGCATCTTCGAATGTAACTCCATTGATAGAACAAGTGATGAGGAATCGGCCAAGGCTCTCCACTTTGTGTAGTGTGTTGAACGGCTGTGGATAGTGTAAGGCTTGATCATAGATCTCTTTCATCTCTTTCCTTGACTCACAACTCTCAAGAAAGAATCGGTCAATATGATAAATAGAACAAGCTTTTACGAAAGTGGTACCTTAGGGAAGTCTCCCAACTGCTCGGTTGAAATCACCTAGATCTCTTAGGCTTATCGTGCGTGGGTACCAGCGGTTGTTCAAGAGGGTGAGACAACGTGGTTGATCTTGTAACTGTGTTCCCTCGAATGGCTCATCTTCTTCTTCATAGATCTCCCCTTCTTCAAGTTCTTGCAAAGGTTGGACTCCTTTGAAGGTTGTGATAGTGTTACAAGCGACATGGGGTGTTGATCCTTCTTCTCCTATATGTGAGATGTCGTGTGGTGGTGAGGCTTCAAGAGTTGTTACAGCAAAACAATCCTTGGTAAGGACCGAAACTTCTTCTCCTTGAGAAATCTCTTGCGAATCGGGTGTAAGGTTCTTGGTCTCCATCAGAACTTGTGGCTTATTTCTCAAAAAATACTTTTGATGTTCTTCGGTGGCTTGAGCAGATTCCTTCACGTCGAGATGTTGTGGAGGATGAATAAGGCTACCTTGTGGTTTGTTCTCCACGAAATCTTCTTGTCTTGAAGTAAAAGAAAATGAATGTTTTCCTTTTTCGAGTAGGATTTCCTTTTCTTCTTCTTCTTCCTCCTTGTCGGATTGATCTTCTTCCTTCTTGTGTCCAGCAACACACGAGATTGAGCTTTCTAGATTCTCCTCAAGAGACTTGATCCTCTTTTCCATAGCAGCTTGCTTAGCTCCAATGTTAGACTCAAGTAGTGGAACAAGAAAACTAGTGAACTCTTCGGTTAGAGTGTCTCCCAAGGTATCAACTTGTTTACCAATCTTTTCCACTTTGGTTTCGGTTCTCTTATCTCTCTCTTCATACTTCTCCATATGGTTTCAAAGGTCGAGGGTCTTGTTAAGAATGGCTTTGGAATTGTTGCAGTAACGGCTCTCCAAGGCTTTAATCTTCAAGTTGCAATCGCTAACATCCTTAGCATTCTCCCTTATCTCCTTTGATTGTTGAACTTTTCCTTCTTCAAGAAAAAGGAGCTTCCTCTCAAAGGCTTCAGCAGTTTCAAAATTTTCCTCCTCTACTATTCTAACTTCAACAGCAAATTCATCCATTCTTCCCGATAGATACGAATGGATTTTGTCGAGATTTCCATGTATCATCTTCATAGTCTCATCTAGAGTGTTTGTCATCCGACTTATAAAGTTCAATATCATCTCATCTTCAGCTTTTTGTTGAGTAGACTCACGAAAATTGTCTTGGTAGACTCGGTTTGGGAGTCAGAAAGGATCTCAGTATTGGTGTGAGCGGTTTAAATTGGTTGCGGCTCTCCTTGGATAAGGTCTTTGAAAGCGACTTGGACGGTGACTTAGGACAGGTTCCCAATCTTCATAAACATCATATGGAGTTGGAGATGGTCAAGTTCTAGGGTTACCTCANTGTTGTGGAGGATGAATAAGGCTACCTTGTGGTTTGTTCTCCACGAAATCTTCTTGTCTTGAAGTAAAAGAAAATGAATGTTTTCCTTTTTCGAGTAGGATTTCCTTTTCTTCTTCTTCTTCCTCCTTGTCGGATTGATCTTCTTCCTTCTTGTGTCCAGCAACACACGAGATTGAGCTTTCTAGATTCTCCTCAAGAGACTTGATCCTCTTTTCCATAGCAGCTTGCTTAGCTCCAATGTTAGACTCAAGTAGTGGAACAAGAAAACTAGTGAACTCTTCGGTTAGAGTGTCTCCCAAGGTATCAACTTGTTTACCAATCTTTTCCACTTTGGTTTCGGTTCTCTTATCTCTCTCTTCATACTTCTCCATATGGTTTCAAAGGTCGAGGGTCTTGTTAAGAATGGCTTTGGAATTGTTGCAGTAACGGCTCTCCAAGGCTTTAATCTTCAAGTTGCAATCGCTAACATCCTTAGCATTCTCCCTTATCTCCTTTGATTGTTGAACTTTTCCTTCTTCAAGAAAAAGGAGCTTCCTCTCAAAGGCTTCAGCAGTTTCAAAATTTTCCTCCTCTACTATTCTAACTTCAACAGCAAATTCATCCATTCTTCCCGATAGATACGAATGGATTTTGTCGAGATTTCCATGTATCATCTTCATAGTCTCATCTAGAGTGTTTGTCATCCGACTTATAAAGTTCAATATCATCTCATCTTCAGCTTTTTGTTGAGTAGACTCACGAAAATTGTCTTGGTAGACTCGGTTTGGGAGTCGGAAAGGATCTCGGTATTGGTGTGAGCGGTTTAAATTGGTTGCGGCTCTCCTTGGATAAGGTCTTTGAAAGCGACTTGGACGGTGACTTAGGACAGGTTCCCAATCTTCATAAACATCATATGGAGTTGGAGATGGTCGAGTTCTAGGGTTACCTCGGTAGAAAGCTTCTCCTTGATGTTGGTGTTGTCAAAAATTAAAATTTTCGGTACCTTCTTCATTAGGGAACTGATATGTCATGCAACAGTAGAAGTCTTTGAGCTCTTCTTCTCCATCTTTTTTAGCAGATGATAGATCATAGGACTCATCATTCTCCATAGGCAAATCTTCATATTCTATAGCTCTCTCCTTGAAATAATCTTCTTCCTCATCGGTTGGGTAATCTTTTTCTCTAGTCCACTCCTTGGACTTGTTAGGATCGGTTGGATCATCACATGAGGCTCTATATTCTTCTTCAGCATCAGCAGGTTGATATAGTTGATCATCACTCCAGTTGTTGCACTCACCGTATTTGTTAAGTAGGGCTTCTACCTTCCACTCTAAACGGCTCTCGATGGTGTCAATGGTGTAACCCAAATTGATAATCTTTGTTCGGCCATCATCAATATACTCCGTGTTGTTTAAGACTTGATTGTTGACAGCATTGATTTGTTCCTCCAAGCGTGTAACGTCCTTGGTGATAGTCTCGAGTTTGGCTCCAAACTCAATGCTCATCTTATCCAGCTTAGCATTAAAAACTTTATCAGCCTCCTCTTGACTTGATATAAGTTCTTCTATCATCTTCATGAGCTTGTCTTCAGTGTGAGAGCTCCTTGAAGTGACTGGTTTTCGATTGTCATAGAAATATTTTTCATTGACATCGACATTCATGACTTCTTGTGGATCAAGGTATTGGTCCGTCGCAAAGCATGGTACGTCCGTGTGGTACGGCGTGTAGGAATGGTCAGCTCGGCAGTAAGCTGGTCCCATAGGTGCTCGGCCTTGAGGTGGTCGAGTGAAAGCACTTCGACGAGGTTGTCTAAGTGTTGGTACAATGCTTGGTCGAGAGTGACCAATGCTTGTGCCTTGCAGCGAATGGCCTTGCGGACCGGATGGGTCTCCGTCCGTGGCTCGGTAGCGTGACATGAGTTGTGCAATTGTGAGATTCTCAAAATCTCCTGGGAGAGCGTCGAGGTTCATCCTCAAGGTCTCCTGAAACAGTGAAAAACAAAAAGAAAAATTAAAAGCAAGGTGTCCTAGACGTTACTCTAGTTCCTAGACTCTTGTAAACAACAATCTCTCCCCGGCAACGGCGCCAAAAAGCTTTGATGTGTGTGGTTTTTCACTTCAAATCTTTTACCTTAAAAGACCACACAACTGCTGAAAGTGCACAACTAATCGGTAGTAGTATTTAAGGATCGATCCCACAGAGAGAGAGTTGTTGTTCGACCGAATCCAACGGAAGTAAGTAAGGCTAGGACTCAATAGAAATAGGGTTTTGTGGTTGTCACGGTTGTAGCAAGCAAATAAACGAAAGTAAAAGCAAGTAAAATAAATGAAACAAGCGTTGGGCATCAAGGGGAATCGCAGGGGTTCAATGATCTATCTATCTAGGAAAGTTTAGGGTTAGTTTGTCTATCTAAAACTCGGACTACGAAACACTAATAAACCGTTAACTTAAAGTTCTCAAGCTAACCGTCTAAGATCACTACACCCCGTAACTCAACTGTTGCAGGCTACGACGCATAGATCAAAGCATTTAAAACAGGTTCGACTAACATTCGTGGAATTCCATAGGTAAGGGCTATGTGCTTCCTATGTCTCCCCACACATCTAAGCTAGGTCAAGCACACATGCAAGCTTTTGGCAAAGCACACACACTTTAGATCATAGTTAGTTCATGAGGCTAACTTAAAGCATTAAGTAAAGACTTAGAATTAAAGCATAGAATAAACCGAATTTAAATCTAACAAACCCTAAAAATTGCCACCTAAACTAAGATCATCTCCCCCCTTTGATTTATCCCTTTAAACCCAACTAGAAAACTACTCTAGCATGTTTAAGGGAGTCATCAAAGCAAGGTTTAATAAACTCATAAACATAAAAGAATAAATAGAGAAAAGGGTTTTAGATATTACTTCAATGATTGTCAAACAAAGTGTAAGATCATTTTCCTTAGAAACAAGAACAAAGTAAATAGAATAGAGAGAGTTTGGTGATCTCCAAGGCTTCGAGAGAGGGACGAGACAGAGGTCTGCAGGTCGTGGCTGTTCTTCTGGTCGTCGGCTCCTTTGAGGCAGTTTTTTGGGCACACCCTAAACCCTAGGGCTTAGAAGAGTATTTATAGGGTTCTGTCTAGATTTAGGGTTTTGTAAGGGTACAAACGTCTTCTCTTGATAAGTGCATGGCAAGGGCGGTGTAGGAAGCTTCTAGAACGGTGGTGAAGATTTGGACTGGGCCGCCATGGTGGTCGGTGGTCAGGCCTTCAAATAAAAGCCCATGGGCTTGATGGTTCTTCTTAGGTCGGTTTAAGGTATGTCTCGGTAATTCGAGTATAACTTCCGGATGGTTAGATGGATCGACTTGATTCCACTTCGAGGAGAAATATGACTCTTTCAGCTTTCCATAGACACCAAGTACGTCGAAATTTGAGTTCTGGAAGTTCTTCAAAAGTTGCTCGTACTGTAAAGCTCTGAAACTTTCCTAAAACGTATTTTCCTTGCCTTTTGGTCCTTTTTGCTATAAAACCTGTAAAACCTTCTTGAAACCTAAAATACTTGATAATATACATTAAAGCCTTGAAATCATATCAAACTCATCCTAAATGCATACTAAAACTATAGCTAAAATGGGTAAAATAATGTTGTTATCAGTGTACATATCTTTTCGGTCAAGTGTCCTGAGATCAACTCACCTTGGTAAGGAAAACATGCACCAAGAGTTGGGTCTTCATTCAACTTAGTATCTTTATTGTTTTTTAGTTTCAAGAATAATCAATACTTGGTTTTGTTACCAAGTTACTTATCTCTATATAAACACATGTAATCTCATTTGAGAAATCAATCAATCAATTTCCTTTTCATTTTATGAGTCTATCTCTTTGTTTTTTTTTGTCTAGAACACTTCCTTGTTTCTTGGTGTGCAATATCCAGGCAACAGCCTCCTCTTGTTGGACTAGTGTGTCATATATAACAGCGATTGGAGTTGGGAATATCAGCAGCCTTCCGCAACTGCTTTGTGACCCCTCAATCCATTAAGTCTCCCTCGTTGCACCTTGCACCTTGGCGAGTTTCTATCCTTTCCAACCCTGCTGAGTGATCCTCGAATTTGGGCGTATCACAAACCAAAACTACAAAAGAAACATAACATATCGTGGAATCTCATTGAAGGCTTGAAGAGGATGTTCTAGGACTTCATGCCACACACAATCGACTAACTCACATAATCAATCAAAGGCATGCAAATCCAAACATCAACAACAGAAATACAGTGAACCCGTACCTAGAACCGTAAGAGCTCTAATACCAAACTAAAATAACCTGACCCATTTATTTAAATAATAATAATAATTAACTAGTGGTCCCATACACACTAGGCACCGAACCAAAACCAAAATAAACAGCAGAATAACCAAAAATTACCAATGATCAATAACCAATAACCAATGGTAGATTCAACCAAATCATAAAACATAAAACCATCAACCTAGCAATCTTCTACTGACTCAACTCTAGCAACCTACAGAAGTCACTAGAACATCTTCTTCTTCATCGCCTTGATTCCACGATCACACTTTGCCTTTACCTGCACCACAACACTCAGTGAGGCAATTCTCCCATCTACTGGGCTATACACACAAGCAATTAAGATATCTCTAGCCATCAAACAACAATCAATAAACAGACAACAAACCAGGACAATTGCATCGACCGACACCAAATCATGCATCGACCGACACCAACTAGGATTGCATCGACTGACACAAGCTTGTATCGACCGATACAAGGTTCACCTGCATCGACCGACACTAACACTGCATCGACCGATGCGTGCTCGACATTTTACGAAAATCCCTAATTGCAACGATAGATGCGTCCACATGGCATTGACCGATGCTCCTAGGTCAAATTGTGCCGTCCTTGCATTGCATCAACCGACGCACAAAGTGCATCGATCGACGAACATGCTGAGCATCATCTTCCCCGAAGCTCCTCGCCGGATCTCCATCCCTAAACCACCAAAACACAATCCAATGCCAAAAAAAAAGCTTCCCAAAGCCTCTTGCAACTCAACAATGTTATAACAAGCCAGATAAACACATAAATTAAACAAGCAAATCGGAGAAATCTCAAGCTTAAACAAGCCATGGTCATGCACTCACTTTTGCCAAAGAAGTTTCTGAACCTAAAACGATAGATCTACACTCCTAGCACGCTCCTACAACTATCCCAGCTACAGATCTCCACAGGAACAGCCACAAATCATCAAGAATTCTCAAAAACACTTAAAAACCTCTTCCTCTCTTCTCTTTTTCTCAAAAACGGCCCAATTCGGCCAAACCCTCGAGTTCCTCCTTTTATACACGATTTCAGGGTTTTTCCTAACCCAAAACACAACGTTTAACTTAAACTCGTTCGCAAAAACCAACCTTGCATCGACCGATGCACTATGCATCGATCGATGCATCTCCCAAACCGAGATTCCGATTCGTGGATGTTACATCCATTAAGAAAGGTGAGCCCATGTGCCGGGAGTGGACATGGGGCCCACTGAGAGGTGGCGGTCGAAGAATTACAACATGATTTTTTCCTGTGTTTTGTCTTCACTCGCACAGTTCCGACAATCACTTCCTGGAAGGTCATCCATCCAAAAACTACTCCAGCTCAAACACGCTCCTTTCACTATACCGAAAAGATAAGTGCACTTTGGTGACATTGGTGGTCAAATCAATTCTTTTAAGCCTCTCCGCATATTCCTTAAACCGGGATGTCACACTTTTTCTAAAATATTTCAATAATATATAAAACTATTGTATTTTTCAAAAATATTAAATAATAAAGTGGCTAATCCTAATTGGTTGTTTTAAATCCTATGTGGGCAGCCTTAGAAGCTGTTAACTCCTACTTTTTATTTGTGTAGATTATTAATATTATTATTATTATGACTAGGATTCAAACTTCCGTGATATCGTGGAGGAAGTATTTCAAAAAAAGTAATATTAAATTTTAAATTATATTATTATATATTTTAAATTATTTGAAAATAATAATATAGTTTGAAAATATATGCTAAGAATAAAACTAAAAATTATTTCAAAAAAGGAAAAATAATCAATAGGGTTAAAATTACATAAATATTAAACATATATAATTGCTAGTTAAAAAAACACAGCCGTCAAAATGAAAACTTATACTAAAAAATATTTTGTCAAAAAAACTCAACCTTAAGTTAAAAATTATTAAATGAAAAGTCATAATGAACAGATTCAACTTTGTAAATTTTTTTGTATGTACAATAAGTATAAAATAATTTATGAAAAATTATAGTAAATNCACCTCCCAAACCGAGATTCCGGTTCGTGGATGTTACATCCATTAAGAAAGGTGAGCCCATGTGCCGGGAGTGGACATGGGGTCCACTGAGAGGTGGCGGTCGAAGAATTACAACATGATTTTTTCTGTGTTTTGTCTTCACTCGCACAGTTCCGACAATCACTTCCTGGAA
>NC_025699.1:23038149-23038329 GCF_000633955.1 Camelina sativa
CTAGGATTGCATCGACTGACACAAGCTTGTATCGACCGATACAAGGTACACCTTCATCGACCGACACTAACACTGCATCGACTGATGCATGCTCGACATTTTACGAAAATCCCTAATTGCAACGATCGATGCGTCCACATGGCATTGACCGATGCTCCTAGGTCAAATTGTGCCGTCCTT
>NC_025699.1:23041181-23042082 GCF_000633955.1 Camelina sativa
TGTCGGAGGACTGCTTTGTTATATTCGAGGACGATTCTATGTTAGTGAAAGAGAATTTTAACCCTCTGAACCCAAAATTGGTGGGTGTCAATCGACATCAAGGGGCAGTGTCGATTGATTTTTCGGTCTAGTCGGTTTAGCTTTTAACAGGCTGGTTAAGCAGATTTTTGGAAAACCTTAAACGTTTCTTCTTAAAAGTCGACGCCCTAACTGTTTTGTGGCAGAGAGTTGTATTTGTCATTCCTTAGAGAAGAGAAAAATATTTGGGTTTGTGAGATCAAGTGAGAGATCAAAGGAGAAGAGCTTTGTTTGGTTTGGTGTGTGAACTGGTGTGTGAGGCAGAAGAGAAGGACATAGGAATGTTGTTGTGGTATTTTAGGGTTTTTGTTGGTTGTGTCGCATCGGTCTAGTCAGATCAATATTTTTTTGTTTCGAGGTGTGTGGGACCGTGACTTATCTGAGCGTTTAGATTTTGTGTTTTCGTTGTTTTGTGATGTGCAGATTAATTTCTTATTTTTCTGTATTTTGTTGTGGTTGATGGTCTTGAATGGTTGTCGGTTTTGTGTGTTGGTCTTGTGAGAACAGCTTGGTGGATTGGATTGCTAAGAATGGCTTCGGAATTGTTGCAGCAACGGCTCTCCAAGGCTTTAATCTTCAAGTTGCAATCGCTAACATCCTTAGCATTCTCCCTTATCTCCTTTGATTGTTGAACTTTTCCTTCTTCAAGAAAAAGGAGCTTCCTCTCAAAGGCTTCAGCAGTTTCAAAATTTTCCTCCTCTACTCTTCTAACTTCAACAGCAAATTCATCCATTCTTCCCGATAGATACGAATGGATTTTGTCGAGATTTCCATGTATCATCTTCATAGTCTCATCTAGAGTGTTTGTCATCCGACTTATAAA
>NC_025699.1:23043272-23050202 GCF_000633955.1 Camelina sativa
ATGGTATCAGAGCTTATGCTGGTCTTTGAGCCTGATCCAAGCAAAACTAAAATAAGAAGAATTCCACTCCAAGAAGAAGAGAAAGATGGAGACAACAAATCAAGGGTGAGATGAAGAAGAAGAAGACCAAATAGGAAAAGATGGTGGTGACAAAAGAGAGTACCGTCAACCTTCACAAACATTTACCAACAGTACCTTCAACTAGAAGGCTCCAAAGGGATGAAGGAGATAGAAAATCTTCTCAAGAGGCAATGGAGAAAATGGATGTGGAGATGCAGTTGTGGAAGGATAATTCTAAAACTTTGTTCAACAATGTTTTGGTAAATCACAAGGATGGAAAGAAGGCATCACTTGATGAAGTTGAGAATCATAAAATTTCTTCAGTTGAACAAGACGGGGAACCCGCTGTTTGAAGAAACAGAGCATGGCGAATTAGCAAAAAGTAGTTTTGAGTTCGTGAGGAAGACGTCAACATGGAGAAGCTGCCTGTTGGAAAAACAGAGCAAGACTACTCAGCAAAAAAAAGGTTCAAGGGAATGCATGATACGTCAAGGAGACGTGATGGTGATCAAAGAGAGTCACCAAGAAAGAAAAGAGGATGCTTACCTCATAGAAAAAATAAAGCATAAGTTGGTTAAAGAGATAAACGAAGAGGACGTGGAGTAGATTCACGCGTAAGACGTCATGGAGACGTTTTGGTGATCCAAGGGAGATATCAAGCACAAAAGGAGGATGCTTACCTCGAAGAAAAATGGAGCAAAATAATATGCTTACCTATTGAAGTTAAACTTGATTTTGGGTTAAACTTAATTATGGGTTTACTAAACCCAAAGTTAAGCCTAAGTGCTAGATTTCTCTAGAAGCATTGTTAAAATCATCATCACATTTAATTGTTCTAATGAATTCTATTAGATAGATATATTAAGATATTTATGTAGGATAATCTAGATATTTGTAAGATAAAATCTAGATATTATATTTACTTTAGTAGAGTGATATAGATAATAGTAAAATAATCTAGAAACTTTTGTAAGCTAACCGTGGAGGCTATAAGTACCTCCTCACCCTCATCATTTGTAATTAACTTGAAGAAGTGAAATAAAAAGAAAGTTGCAATAAAGAGTGTTCTTCATAAGTTCTCTAAGACTAGTTACAATGGTGAAATTCTAAACTGTTGAATAAATTATTCAACAGTTGAAGTCATGCAATAGTCAGTTGAAAAAAATAAAAGAGCTGAGGTGGAGACAACTAAGTTGAAGACATTCAACGGAGTTGAAGACCAAAAGTTTGGGGTATACTTGCCACATGGCAGGTTTTTATTGGTTAATTTTTTTAATTGTAGGATAATATTTAGATAAAGAAATGTGTTGTGTTTCTATTGGATGGTGAGATTGCATATATTTTTAATTCAACCCAATTATCTTATAGAATCCAAAAATTTTATTTTAAAGATTTTATACCAAAATTCATCATTTTTCATTCTCTATAAATAGAGACTTGTTTCATTTAATTTGGACACACAAAAAAAACTCATCTTTTCTACTTTATTTTTTCTATCAGCTATCATCTTTTATTTCTTGTTTTTATTATTTGCAAACAATTTCTATATTTTATTAAATAAAAACAAAATCTCAATTTATTATATAAATTAATTTAATTTTTAATTATTTTAATTTCATTTGATATTAAATATGATTAATAATATGTGAGCACAAAAAATAAACATAAACAAGGTGAAAAATATGAAATAAATTTTGGTGGAGTCAGATGTTGTAATTTTTTTTTTTTTTTTGAATAAAATGTAAAATTTATTCGAAAAAAGCATTTTACATCAGCGTTTGGTTAAAAATGGTTGAAACTAGAAAATCGAAAAGTACAAGCAAAATGTTTGGTGTTATCTTGTGGCCAGCCACAGTGCCAGAGCAGCATTTGATTTGCTGGTGCACTGAGAGTGGAATGAGAGTAGCTTGTCTCTTATATTCCGGTCGATTGTTTTGAGTAGATGAGGAGCTGTGACTGATGGTTCTCCATGCCTTCTCCTGTTCCGTTCTCGCCATAGTGTGTGAGCGGTGGCCTAAAAAGCATAGCGCAGCAGATATATGGTAGTGGAGTCGAGTGTATCAGCGGTAAGGAGGGACAAATTGTCATCCCAGGAAGTCGAGAATCTGTGTGGACAGAGTTTATGAGTAAGGCATGTCCATATTTCTGCAGAAAATGGGCAGGAGAAAAAGAGGTGGTCACGAGTTTCCAATGGTGCAGAACAGAGTACACATGACGAGTTGAAACTTTCACTCCAAGACTGCATTTGGTCCCCTATTGACAACTTATTCGGGACTGCTAGCCATACCATGAGTGAGTATTTGGGAGTGGCCAGTGAAAACCAGACTCCTTTATACCAGTGTGGACGTGGTCGCGGATCCTGCAAGCTCTCCCAGGTCTCCTTAGTGCTGAAAACCGGTTTAAATGAGCCCCCTTGACCTTTCCAGAGAGCTTTATCCTCAGCTCCAATCAGTTCTTGAAAGCGGACCTCATCCAAAGCATTCTCAATATTGTTGAGAGAGTCGACATGGTGCCTTCTGCGCCGGTGGGCGAGAGCCTCTATAACTGTGGCATGTATGGGGATCCCCATATCAATGCACCCTCGCGGGCATGCTATGTCGAGTAAGCGTCCCATAGTCAACCAGTTGTCATACCAAAAGGATATGTTCCTTCCACTCAGTACTTCATATTTGGTATAGTCCACTACAACACTCCGATATTTCAGTAGCTTTTTCCACATCCACGAACCGGCTGTGGTGGTGTCCTTGATCGACCAGAAGGAGCCTTTGCGTAATAAGTAAGTCCGCAGCCACTGAGTCCAAAGGGAATTTGTGGAAAGTAAGCGCCAAATGAGCTTCAGACAGCTCACTGTATTGGCCTCGGTGAGTGATCTTAGGCCTAATCCACCTTCATCTTGAGGGGTACACACATCCTTCCAAGCGACTTTTGCTTCTTGGTGTTGAGTGAGGGCCCAGACCAGAGGAAAGCAGAGCATAGGCTATCTATTTCTTTAAGATAGGCCTTTGATAGTCTAAATGCTGACATCCAGAAGTTTGTTAAGCTAAATATGAGAGAGCTAATTAGCTTCAAACGACCAGCAAAAGATAAGGGGCGAGCTGTCCAGGTACTTATACTTTCTCGGATACGGTCTATGAGAGGAGCATAGTCACGTGCAGTAATCCTCTTTGTCAACAATGGGAGGCCTATATAGCGAACCGGTAACGTTCTAGTAGAAAAAGGGAAAGAGCTAAGAATATCAGCTTTGTCCCCTTCGCGAACTCCTGCCATGTACCGAGTAGATTTCTCAAGACTAACCTGGAGACCGGAGTAATCTGCAAAGTGATTAAAGGTGTGGAGGATTTGTTCTAGTGATCGTTTTGTACCATCAGTAAACACAAGCAAATCGTCAGCAAAGCATAAGTGAGTGAGATTGAGGTTGTGACATTTATGGTGGTATCCGATATGGCGATCCAAAGCTGCTTTATCCAGCATTGCAGACAACACTTGCATACTGATGACAAAAAGATACGGCGAGAGTGAACAACCTTGGCGTAGGCCACGAGCACTGCAGAACAGACCGGAGAGCTCACCATTCACCTGGACCGAGAAAGAAGTAGTAGTGATACATAGCTCTATCCATCGGATGAACTGCTGTGGGAACTCGAGAGCTGTAAGGGTGTTGATGATAAAAGGCCATTGAATAGTGTCGAAAGCTTTTGAGATGTCTATCTGATGTTGTAATTTTTTAAAACAAAACTATTGTAGAGGGTAATAATGATGTATGCGTTGAATTATGATGTGGAAGAAATAGAAGATGATGTGGAGTGTTAAAAAGAAAAAAATTGGTGTTGTAATATTAGAACCGTTGTACATAGTCTAAGACTATCTTTAACCGGGTCTCTTAAGAGAGGTTGTTAAAAAAAAGTGAATTAGAAATAAATCAAAACAACAAAAATACTTGAAACCCGCCTCTTAAACAATAGGTTTAAGAACTCCTAAGAACATGTGTCGTAGCATGTTCTGATTGGCTAATAATTTGTAACCAACAAAAAAAAAATTCCCGAGAGAAGTCATCTCTCTCTTTCTCATCATTCTCCGTCGGAAAAATCGCAAATCATCGTATTTAGATTTGAGAAATTGGAATCGAAAGTTGAGGGGAAATCTATATGAAGCGTTGTTGGATTGTTTCAAGAAATTGGACCAAGGTTTATCATGTCGAGCAGAGAAAAACGTAATGGATTTCACATATCCTAATTTCTCACATCCTTCAGTTCAGGTATGTTTCATCGAATCAGGACCAAGCCGTAGGTTCTAGGAATTTGGATGCTAGTAAGGGGAATACTTTGATTATGAATGATTGTGACAATCCGTCCCGCGGACCCCACTAGCCCCCCGCTAGCTGCCCCAATGGACCATCTGTGGACCCTGCTAGCCCCCCGCTAGCTGTCCCAACGGACTCCAAGCTGGCCCTACAGGGCATCGATCATAACCCATCACTGTGGATATCCGAATCCACCAGTAGGTTATTGGTGCGCCATGCGTTCCTCGAACCCTGGTCCTCACCCTTTAACAACCTTTCCACAGGACAAGTTGCCACCAATTGATCTACAGCTCAATTGGTGACAGCTTGTCCTGTGGGAAGGTTGTTAAAGGGTGGGGACCAGGGTTCGAGGAACACCTGGCGCACCAATAACCTATTGGTGGATTTGGATGAATAGTTTCATTTCCACGAAGAGGGGTTAGGATCGATGCCCTGCAGGGCCAGCTTGGGGTCCGTTGGGACGGCTAGCGAGGGGCTAGCAGGGTTCCACGGACTGTCCATTGGGGCAGCTAGCGGGGGCTAGTGGGGTCCACGGGACGGGTTGTTACAATGATCAAAGGCCTTGTTAAACTCTCATCGTTTAAAGGAGTAGATTACTTATGGCTGACTAATTGAAAGATTCTTTAGACTTGGAGGTTTCAACGATAATGAGAAATTGAAATTTGTGTCTAGGAGTTTATCAGGATCAGTTCTAAGCTAGTTTAACTGTGAGGTGAACCATTCTCCATTTGTTAGCTAGCTAGCATGATTTTCAAAACATAATGGTGGTCAGATCTCACAAGGAGAAGGAAGCCAATGCAAAAACAGATTGGAAGATCTAGAAGAAAACCAGAAAACTTCTAAGGTAGAAGAAGAAGGATATTCTCTCTTGGTGATGAATACTCGAAGAGATGAAGTGGTGAAGAACCATATTTGTCACTAATAAAGTTTCAGAGCAAATAGAATTTGTGAAATGCTTTTCTTCTCTATTCAATCGTAACAAACTTTACAAGATGTGTTATATACATCAAATTACAGTAAACCGGACTAAACTAAACCGACTTCTAATTACAATTAAATAACCAAACCGGCTCAACCAATTCACTCCTGATAGTCACAAGTTCGAGAGAGAACTATACACGTCTCTAGTCTCTAGACACGTCACTATGAACTAGAAACGAGTCTTCTTAAACCATCTCCACTCAAGTAACCCATTTGGATTGCTCAAATCTTAATTAATACTAAACTAATTAAAGCAACTCACTTAGAAACTTAAACAAAATCAATCCTCCACTAGAGAAATTCACTTAGGTTGCTCAATCATTTAAATAATAATTTTTTACATAAAATATAAAACTATAAAATATTACAAATTTAGAAATATTAAACATAAATTTAAAATAAGAAATATTAAATATATTTTACATAATTCGTAAGAAGATTTACTGATGGGTTGCACCAAATTTTTGCCAAATATGCTCAATCAATACTTTTTTCAAACGATCATTCATTTGTGGATCATGAACGTCATTTCGAATGCCCATCAAATTATGTAGATTTTTTTGTCTATCTGTAGAATACGATAGATCAACATGAGAAGTTCCGCTTCCTTCGCCGTGATGGAACTCTGTTGGATAGTAGAAATTGTATTCATGTCGTTCGTCTTCCACTATCATGTTATGCAGGATGATACATGCTCTCATTATTTTTCCTATTTTTCCTTTATCCCAAAAAAGTGCGGGATTTTTCACGATTGCAAATCGAGCTTGCAAGACTCCAAAGGCACGCTCTACATCTTTCCGGCATGCTTCTTGACATTGAGCAAAGAGTTTAGCTTTTCGGCCACGTGGTAGTGTAATTGATTGGATGAAAGTTGCCCAGTTGGGATAGATACCGTCAGTGACGTAGTACGCCATTTTATATTTGAAACACACTTTGTTAGTGGTATGGATTGATGGATGTATGCAATGGTGAGATATGGAATGAATGAATGGTAGGGTGTTTCAATTCCCCTTATGCAAATGTAGTACAAGAGGTGTAAATCCAATCTGAGGATTGTGAACAATCAGAATGTGTATAAGTTAAGCTAAATATGCAAAGGATGTTTGTCACTAACAATCCTATTAATGAAATGTAAGGAGCAGAAAGTAAAACTACTAGAACTAGATGCTGAATGCAAATGGAACAGAATGATTATCACTAAAATGAAGCTACAACAGAAATAGAAACTATGCTAATAAACTAATGCAAGACAATATTGAACAGGGAAATAAGTAAATGCAACAGTAATGCAAATAGAATGAGACTAGAGATAATACAAGACAACTACAAATCATAAACAAGGAGTTCTGGGGATGAACTCGAGCAAGCACTCGATCGAGTGTAGATCGAGTGCAGGGTCGAGCTGGATAAATCCGTGAAACAAAGCAATGCAAGAAAAACAGAGCAACACAAGAACGAATCAAACAACAATCAAACAGCAGGATTAAGACTTAAAAATCAATAAACAAGGAAGGCCTTGAGGAGGGATTCATGGGCTGGACTAATGAATGAGGTCATCTAACTTGGTCAACAAATCTCAAGCAAACTTT
>NC_025699.1:23051005-23108502 GCF_000633955.1 Camelina sativa
TCTACACAAGCAGGAATTAAGCAATACATCTCATACCAAACAAGACCTCTAATCTATTAGCTAGCCTAATGGTAAGCTCTAGATCTAGCCTTATCTATGCTCCTTAAACATTGGTGTGATGCTAAGATGCTTGAAATCAAACCCTAACCTCTCAGTTCAGGATTAGCATTAAGAACATCTAGCCTAGAAGAGATTCTACCACAATCAAGCTTGACCAAAGCAAACAAACCTCAAACACAGCCCAGCCTAACCCATCCCCAATATCCTAAGCTACTACTCACAAGAACACATGATGAACATCAAAGTCATAAACCCAGAAAATACTGAAACTTGCATCAATTGAAAGATAAAACAAAGATCCATAACATTCAAGAAGGAACCAAACACGAATTCTTAATATCTTGAAAGTTATGAAACCAACAAAATCCAAGAATCTTATGTTTTCTCTCTTAAAAGAGTACAGGATCTAAGGAAAATAAAAGTGCAAAAAGAATAATTCCCCAAAAGGGTAAAAACTAGGTTTCTGACCATTCTAAAAAGTTGGACTCTTTGGTGGCTGCAGGTACAAGGCTTTATATAGGAGAGGGGGTGGAAGCCCTAAAAATACTAAAAGACAAAATAGTCAACGAGTTGGTCAACTCGACCCTGTGCTCGGTCGAGTGGCTGGTCGAGTTGGCTTTTCTTCTGTTTCCTCCACTCGGTCGAGTCCTCCTCTGCACACGGTCGAGTTTCTGGTCGAGTGTGGGGTCGAGTTGGACTCTGGACCTTGGTTCTTCAGCCTTAACTTTCTTGCTTTCCCTTCATGATTGCCTCACTTCTCCTTAGCATTGCTTTCATGATCCTTAAGCTCCAAAATCACCTGATTATGCATGAAAAGATGCAAATGCAATGCAACTAAACTCTAATGCAAGATTAGTCCTAAAGCTATGCAATAATGGTATAAATGGATAGCAAAAGATGCAAAAGATGTGAATAAACTAAGGGAAAACATGGTAAAATATATGAACATCAGTATTGTTATCCATTGACTACGTATGAAACTCTTGGAGCTCGGCCCTCTAAGATATCATCAAACACCGGTGAGCGGTCAAAAACATTGATATCATTTAACGTACCCGGTGGTCCGAAAAATGCGTGCCAAATCCATAAATCTTGGGATGCCACTGCCTCTAGTACGATTGTCGGTTTTCCAAATCCACGTGAATATTGTCCTTTCCATGCAGTTAGACAATTCTTCCACTCCCAATGCATACAATTCATGCTACCCACCATTCCGGGGAAACAGCAATGTTCTCCAATATTCAGTAATCTTTGGAGGTCTTCCACTGTAGGTCGTCTGAGATAGACGTCTCCAAATAGATTGATGACTTCGTCTACAAAATTTTCAAGGCATTTGTGTGCGATTGTTTCAGCTAGTCATAAATATTCATCCATCGCATCTGTCGAACATCCGTATGCCATCATACGGATAGCTGCAGAACATTTTTAAAGTGCAGAAAGACCGAGCCTTCCAGTAGCATCTCGTCTTTGTCTGAAGTACGGGACTCCATTTTTAATAGTACTGACTATGCGTTCGAACAATGGTTTGTTCATTCTAAAGTGACGGCGGAACATAGCAGGAGTGTAAGTCGGATTCTCACCAAAATAATCATTCCATAGTCGACTGTGGCCTTCTTCGCGGTTTCTATTTATGTGCACTCTTCGGAATATTGGAGCTGGTGGTTCTTCCTCTTGAGTGTAGTTGTACTGAATCCCTTCCACTATACTATCAACTTCCTCTTCTACCATTTCATCAACTTCATGATCAGAACTCCAATTAGACATTATTAGTCAAATTGGTTTAGTTGTGAGGCTTATTGGAAGTTGGGTTTTTTTTTTTAAGGTTTATGGTTTTGAGTATTTAACAAGAAGAAATGAGAACAAGAAATGAGAAGAAGAAATGAGAACAAGAAATTAGAAGAAGAAATGATAAGATAAATGATCAGAAGCGGATAATAAGATAAATGTTTGTTTTGTTTTAAGGAGGAAGAAATGAAAAGAAGAAATGAGAACGAAGCGGATGAAGTCGCAAATGAAATTGAACATGAACCTTTAATATATAGACCTTACAAACACAATCAATACCCATCCACGGGTTACAAACATAAATACAACAACCCAAAACACATTCACGGGTTGCAAACAGTCTGTTCAACAAACAAAAGCCGACCACACTTAAACAAAAGAGACACCCGTGAATGGCACTAAAAAACAACCAACACATTCACGGGTTCCAAACAGAACACATCAATACAAAAAAAAGACAGCTTCCATTCGCTTGACTACCAACATGATTCACTTTAGATGGCAACAAGACAGCTTCATATGTCATCCCAAAACCTAAAACAAAAGAAGAACACAAGTTAAACAATAGTTAAACAATTGTTAAACAATAGTTAAAACAAAACCTGCCAACCAAGACTTAAACGGGTGTTAGTTCTGAAACATAAATGTTTGTCAACATTTGATCAACAAGTTTGTCTCTAAGTAGGACTTCAGCAGGTGTTAGTTCATTCTTGTTAAGCAGGCTGTCTAGCAATCTCATTTTGCCGTGCCTCTCTTTAGCCGCCTGTTCTTGATCCTTCATTGCTACTATATTATCCAACTTACTGACAGAACCATCATCCACATCAATACTAACTGCATGTTTGTTTCCTTTTTTCTTGGCAGCTTTAACCCTCGGAGGCCTCATCTCGTCTCCACCATTGCTCGAAGGAGCTGAGAAATCTCCTTTAGAAGCAAGCTTAGTCCGCTTATTGCTACATTCTTCATGTTGTTCTGTGATCCATTTCTGATCATTCTTCAGTTCTCTCCAACAATGTCCAAGCATAAACGGCTTGTTCATGTCATTCTTGTAAAAATCATACGCCATGCTCACAATATCATCTTCTGATTCTCCACTCTTCCTTCTTGTACTCGCTTGTGAGTAACACCCAACAAACTTGTTGACTTGGTGGTTTATCTTACTCCACCTTGCCTTACATTGTGAAGGCCCTCTTGCGTTTGAATCGGTTCCTCCATCATGAGCTTTGTAATAGTCTGCAACCCTCTTCCAGAAACTTTGTTTCTGCTGCTCGTTGCTCACCACTGGATCTTTGCTTGTGTTTAACCAAGCGCTTATGAGATGAACATCCTCCTCTGCACTCCACCGCTTCCTAATTCCTCTGATCTCATCTGCTGTAACCTCGATACAATCTTCAAATTCAGATGTCGGGGTTATGTTAAGAGGCTGATAAGAGAATCCAGGGCTAAAGTTTGAAGGCTGAGAAGAGAATGGATTACTAAACTCAATAGGCTGAGAGGATTGGGTGGAAATAGGAGGAATAGGATTATCTGAACAGTTGGGTTTTTGAGAATTCAAAAGACCAACAAAATTTTGATCCCAAAAACGATAAGGGTTTCTAGGATCCATTGCTTGTGTGAGTGTAAGCTGAGAGTTTAGGTTAGTGAAAGCTGAGAGTTTAGATTTGTGAAAACGAAAGGGTTTGGAGAGATAAACGTTAAGAGTTTGGGTTAGTGTTAACAATGGTCGTTTATATTGACATCAAGGTTTATGTGAGCTTTAATACTAAAGGTTAGACAAAGAGAAATAAAGGTTTATTTAGGTAAAGACTAATGAGTGTTTTAGTACTAAAGAGATATACTTTTCAGTATATCTCTATGAATAGACCGATTGAAACACTTTTCAGTAAATCTTCTTGGGTAAAAGTTTTCAGAAAGCTGATCTTTAAAGTCAATACTAAATTCAAACTCAATCATATAGGTTTTGGATAATTTTACACACAAACTCAAACTTAAACAATTGATCAAATAAGACAACAGCACATGGAGAAAATATAAAACCGAAAATCAAACTCAACCACTTGATCAACAGCATAACAACACTTGAGTAAATTTAAGACACACACGGTTTTGGAAAATTTTAAACCCTTGAGCAAATTTTTAAACACACATGGTTCATCACTTATCAAATACAAAAACACACGATTTGATGTATAATTATTTTTACCGAACCTCAAACATTCTCATCATCAAATACAAACATAACACATCAAGAGAAAGACAAACATAACACTTCAATCATTCTTACAATCTATAACACATAGACAAACATAACACTTAAAGAATATAAAAAAGCTACACATCCATCACAAACACAAACTCAAACAAAACCAAACAACAACAAAATAAAAGCTAGAGTATCATACCTTTACAAGTAAGAGAATCCAACCGTGTGTCCACTTCACCTTAACCAATCTTCACCATTTAACAGCTACACACAGTTTATGAAGCACCACGCACAAAACATGACAACCGGATCAACATTGATCACACAATTACTTATACAAGACATAAACTAAAACATTGTACTCCTAATATTGAGAACAAAACAAGGATTCAATCAACAATCTATAACAAAACAGACAAACATAAGATAACAAGAACATAAAAATGTATTAATTCTTGAAAAAACTATCAGACAATAACTCGATTAAAACATAAACCCGATCACCCTCCAAAAAAATTCTCAAAACCGATTGAACATCCAACTAATCTCATAATCTACGACTAATAAGTCAAATCGAAATAAAACATTTACCAATCTAACAATCAATCAATTAATCTGAAACCCTAACTATTATAGACAACCAAAGATTAATTTCAAATACATGCAATAAATCGGAAAGGAGAAGACGAACCTTCTATCTCCGATTCGGTAGCCAATGGACCTCACTGTTCCTTGTAGGCCACCAGAAGAATCCTCCGCCGTTGTTATCCCATTAAAAGGAACCACCGCCGTCGGTTGCCGTGAGAACCGAACCGTCAACTCTTACGATTGAGCCGATCTGGAAGCCATCGCCTCTGGGTGACCAACTATCCTCCAGTTTAAGTCGGAAAAATCAAAGGATTCGACCTGAAGCCATTGAGTTTTCCGATTCGGGATGAATCGCCTCTTCAATCGCCTGACTTCTACGAAATAGAAGAGAGAGAGACAGTCGGGAGAAAGAGAGAAGAAATGGGAAAGAAAAAAAAAACATTTTATATTTTCGCTCCAACCTACCACAGGATGCCACGTAGCATTCTTAACCTGTTGCTAAAATTGCTTCCCACAACAACGATCCTCACCTTCGTGACCCAGAATTGGTTTTTTTAATATTGTTTTGGGGCCCAAAAACATGAGTACCCATGAGAGTAGTACCCATGAGTGGAGACGCTCTAATAGTGAGCAGCAAAAAGGTTTGTGAGTGGCTAAGAGGAGACTTGTAATTATTAAGAGGATTTTGATATACGATCATTGTCCCTTGTCTTCCTATTAACACTTAACATCTTGCATGAATTTTGGATATGGTGCAAAACAGTGTCAAGACATTGATAGTTTATTTGTTCCTTCTTGTTCTTGTTTTTCTCGTTCCTTCACATGTTCTGCAGTTTTTGATATGTTCTTTGTCCATTTGTAACAGTTGATAATAAGGATTAAGTAAATGCATAGTTTACAAACCTTATCACAAAAGAATGGGTCTCCTCTTGATCTAATGTTGTCGAAGATGATTGTTATTTTTTGACAAATACAAATGCTCTGATGAGATCATATAAATTGCTGCTATGTCGTGGATCGAGCCTTCTATTTATCATATCAATTACTCCTCTTTGCAATCTCACTGTTTATTGATGTCTTTAATTTAATGTTTTGTGAAAGATTTACAATTCGTAAAAGGATTAAGAAACTACTTCACACTTGTTAATGCTCTCATGTTTTATAAACCAAAACACATAATTTTCAAATATTTAAACTTTAAGAACCCTACCATTGGAGTAAGTAAAAAATAATTACTCATAAGGGTATCTTAACTTTTGATTTTGCAATATTTAAATTATAAATATGGTTAAGAAGAACTCATGGACTCTTAACCAATGGAGATGCAATTACGGTCTTGGGCTAGTGCTAAACACTATTGAATAATTTCCTTTACATTACCTCGGAGAAAATTAAGTTCCAAAATAATATTAGAAGTTGTATTAAAATTAATCCATGTTGAGAAAATTATGCGAATGCAAGTACTAAACTTGAGAAGCCTAAAAAGAAGAAGAATCTCTCTCGACGTCTCTCTCTGCCTCCCTCCGCTCTTTGCTCCACTAGTTAGGGTTCTTCTTCTGATCTACAAAAACTTATGTAGCTGCACGAGAAAGCACACGAAAGTGGAGCCTCGAAGCAAAACGATCCCAAAATAGTCCAATTTCGTCTCCTTTTCTCAAACCTCTCCTACGGACAAAGTACATACGCCATCCACCGTTTAAAACATAACTATGCAACGTGGTCCATCTCTTTAGAAGCAGCTCGTACGTAGAGTCAGTGTCGTGGTCATACACATCGACCGTGATTCCTAACCCTTCCTGCACGTTAATCTTGTCACCCTTGTTGAGATATTTGATGATGTGGTCCTCAATGGGGACAGTGTGAAGAAGAAGACGGCTAAGCTGGCCAAGATCGCTAGTGGTTAATACCTTCTTGATGATCCATGGATCTTTGAAGAGTGTCAGTTCTGTTGAAACATCGCACCAGTCGTCCTTTGCCCTTTCTTCATTCGTGATTGTGACGTTCCTCAATTGCTTAATCTTTCTTTCTTCTTTAGTTAATCTGTTTTCGCTTGGTGTGCAAGAAACCATGGCTGAATCATCAGGGTTCCTCTTCTTGGAGTTTTCACAAGACGACAAACACAGAATCGTGGAGACCGTAGGATTTTCCGATGAATTACCGTAGACCAAGTATTGAGTATTCGAAGCAGCAGAGGGAAGAACCATCTTCATTGCCGATGATTGAAGGTCTTGTGGTGTTTTTTCCTGATTTTGCATCATTCTCGTTCGACTCAATTTGAGACTGTAACGTAGATGTATATAATGTATGTTAAACCCACCTTTGCCTTAACTTTTTCCCTTTTTTTTTTTCAGGTATTTTCCTGTTTCAAAAAAGGATATTTATGTGTTATAGGAAAAGGAAAGATTTATATTTTAGTTTTGCAGATTTATGTAAAACGTACATTTTAATTTATTCATTAATTTTCAATTTCTGCGTCGGAATTTTGAGTGTAAAAAAAAAAAAAAAAAAAATTGCAGAACTCTACCTGTCATCTCTAAAATTAAAATCAGTCATACTGAATAAAAAAAAAATTTAGAAAATGTTTAAAAAATAATATCAAATTGAAGGTTGCCATGAAAACATTTAAAACATACGTATAAAATTTATGTTTTGTATTATTTTGAATTTTGTAGGATTAGTTTGCATTTTTTAAGATATAAAAGGTAAAATTGCAAAAATTGGTGATTTCGACTTTTCGAGTGTTTTATTTTTATTTTTGCACTTTTTTTTTTTTTTACTTTTAGAGAAATATATTATACCATTAATTATAGTAACAGTGAGATTGGTTTTTTTCCTTGTTTTTTTGTTGTGTGTAAAAAACAAAAAGAGAGTGAATGGTAAAATATCAATATTCATAGGGCATAAGAAAAAGACGAGTGCTCCCTTGAGGAAACATCAAAGAGAGCAAAAACGGAAAAAAAATCTCTCTGAATCGCTTCTGCTTTGGTAGGTTCTCTTCTCTCTTTCGTTTTCTTCAATCTAGGTTTCGAATTTTGGGATTCAATTGTTCCTTCCAGAGAGCTCCAATTTCGGATCCTCTCAGTTTCTTCTTCTTCTTAGTCCCCTGATCTGATTATTGAATCCCAGAATATCTTCCGACGAGCTCAGCTTTTCTCCGATCTCTAATTTCTCTCCGTCTTCTTATTCTGTGTGATCCTTAATCAACAGCCGAGGACCTTAAGCTTGTTTCGATTGCGGGAGTGCGATCTAATCCTCTGAGCTCTCTCTCTCAGCCGGGGATCATTGTCCCTTCGCAATGGTGGTCTGCAAATGCAGAAAGGTATTTTTCATCTACTGATTTCTTAGACTGGATAGCTTATCAATTGATGATCTGTGGGATGCGTTTCTTGTCGAATGATGACTGTTAGCGATTTCTGATCTTGCATCTGAGTTTTTCGAATTTTATGTTTGCATGTGATTTTCCCCAACATTGTCGCATTTGGTTTGATCTGGATTTGTGTTTTCTTTGGTGGAAAGAAATTGGTTGTTTCTGTTTGGATTCTCTTGTAAAGCTCGTTAATGTTTCCGTTTCTCTTTGTGTTGTTTTGTTTTCAGGCTACGAAGCTGTATTGCTTTGTTCACAAGGTCCCTGTTTGCGGAGAATGTATTTGCTTCCCGGAGCATCAAACTTGTGTGGTATGATTTATCAAAATCATATACTATTTGGTGTTACATGGCGAGCTGATAGTTTTCTAGGAGAGTTAGTCTCTTGTTGTTTGGAATGTGGTATCCTCGTAGAAATAGAAGAAGAAAAAAACTATGTGGAAGATCTTCTACTATTGGAAATAATTGCTGCTTTTGGGAACAGAAGCGTTTGGTTTGGTCTGGTTTAGTTGTTGACTGTTTTTTCGTGAATTTGAATGGATAATCTGGATATATGGTGCCAAATTGGTTATCTAGTGATATGATTGTCATTTTAAAGAACTCCATACTTTCAAGAGTAGAAACTCCGTCTCTGATCTGTCTTTGGAGCTGTATAGACATTTTATTGATATTAATTTCACACTTGTCCGTCATGACCTACGCAAGATTAACGTTAGTGGCAGCAAGATCTATTTCTCGGGCATATCTAGCTTGTTTTTCCTGATCTGTGTGCACAAGCAGTCATCTGCTCTATTTTATAATCTCTCTACAGCCATTTTCCTCTCTCTTTGGTTGAGCAGTGTTCAGATTTTTTTTTTGTTTTCTTTATGCTGCTTTATGTTTGACATGGAGAAACGAGACTGAAAGATGTTTTTATCATGTTGTAATCGATAGGTCCGGACTTATTCAGAATGGGTGATAGATGGAGAGTATGATCAGCCAAAGTGTTGTCAATGCCAAGCAACATTTGATGAGGGGGCAGGTCATCAAGTCACTCGGTTGGGTTGCTTGCGTATGTTATCTGAATTTTACCACTGTTGGATTCGATTTTTATTTCTGAGTGTCTTCTGCAACTAAATAATTGGAATTATCTCTATCTTCTATTTGTATCAGATGCTTTACATACAAATTGCTTGGTTTCGCATATCAAGAGTTTTCCTCCTCATACTGCACCTGCTGGTTATGTGTGTCCATCATGTAACACGCCTGTAAGTCCAATTGATACATATGAATGTAGTAGAAAAGGTTCTTTTGTGCTCTTCCTGTTTTTTTATTGCATTGTTTTTCTTGAGTATAACTCCTCACGGGAGCTATTGGTTGGTGTCTCATATTGATACCTGGATTTAGAGAAATATTTGAGTTAGAGTGATCTCCAGTGATTCTTTTTAGCAATAATGAGCACTTGATAAGTGCTGTTCTGGCTTTCTATCAATGTGTTCGTTTTTTGTGGATACTTGGGTGACTTGTTTTGGACCTAACGTTGTATACTAAATGTTGTATTTTTTTTATTATTAGGGGATTGGTAGTCCATGATTTTCTGTTTTAGTTAACTTCTTCAAGTCAGTAGCAACCTTTGTTTGTAATGTAGCAGATGAGTGCCAATCAATCAATATTACGCCTAGACACACAAATCTTCGAAAAGTAATTAAAATTAGAGTAATTAATGATAGATAATTCATGTTCTCTTGACTCTTTTCTATCAAATATCGGATGACTTTTAGCTGCTTCCTGTGTTCTGGTATGTAATACTTTACTCTATGATGTGATATACTGGAGGTAGTTATCTTGATTAATTTGGTCCACCAAGGTTTGAGCTAATAGAGTAATAGCCATCCCGATTGTATGACATTCCTGTCTGTCCTTTTTTTTTTTTACTTTAAAAACAATTTGTATGGGAGAGTGCCATATTATAGTTCTCATATGGTTTTATCTTACGTCGACGTGTTGTTTCGTTCTTGGGAGAGTGCCATATTATAGTTCTCATATGGTTTCAATTGCAGATATGGCCTCCCAAGATGGTAAAAGATGCAGGATCTCGGCTTCATGCACTCTTAAGGGAAGTGATTACGCAGGTCAGTTTTATCTTTTAGCTCAATTGTTATTGTTGATTATCCAACTTTTCATCTTGAAAGAAGTTAAGATCTCCAAAGTATTACCTTTTTGAGTGTTACCCTCACTTCAGACATCTCTCAATGTGAGCATATATTATCCCCCAGTAATATGGCAGAGTATCGTATTGTCACATAGTTTTGTGTTGACTAGTGAACACTATAACATGTCGTGAAATGATTACTGGTTTAGTTTGATATAATTCTCCGCTTTCTATATGGCAGACTGGTCTTGAGAAGAATTTACTTGGGAACCATCCGGTTTCTCGATCCACTGAATCTCGTAGCCCACCCCCTGCATTTGCTTCAGATGCATTAATTAATTTATCATCATCTTCTCATGCACAAGAAGGAAAAAAGCTGCCTGATAGTTATTCAGTAGCCGGAAATGGAGAATATTCCAAACCTGCGGTTTCAGAGATAGTTGAGATAGATGTTCCTGCTTCAGCTGGGAATTACATGAAAAGCTCAAGCCCTGGAGTAAGATTCTCTTTGTTTTTTCGCAAAAACTAGTAGCAATATCTGTTTCCCCTCTTATCAATTGTCACAAATTTATGTATTTGTTGATATTGTATATAGCTTGCTGCTGCTGCACGGAAAGGAGTACCCGCTGTGGACAGGCAGAACTCCGAGACTCTATATTATGCGGACGATGAAGACGGAGATCGTAAAAAGTACTCAAGAAGAGGTGGGAGAAAGACCGTATCTTTTTTACCGCTCTTGTCTGAAATGATGTTTTGGTTTTGCGTTAGTAGAAGACTTAGGCTGAGGATATGCATCTGGTTTTTGTTTCTGAGATGCATAGTATTTACTTCAAGCTGCAAGTGTCTGCCTTCCAGTAGACGAACTCCATTTTCATTACGAATCAGTGACGATGACTTTGACTGATTTTCATTTTCTTTATCCATGTAAGGTCCTCTTCGTCACAAGTTTCTACGGGCTTTACTACCTTTCTGGTCTACTGCATTACCAACTCTGCCCGTGACAGCACCACCTCGTAAGGATGCAACGAAAGCAGATGATGGTTCTGAAGGTCGTGTAAGGCATCAACGATCATCAAGAATGGATATAAGGAAAATACTAATTCTCATAGCTCTCATGTAAGACCTTGTTTACGGTGTAACTCTTTCTTCACCTGCTCGTTATATGTCAAATATCTGGTGCAAAATAAGTTAGTATTATCAGTTGTGGCCTAAATCTGTGTGACCAATGTGCAGAGCCTGTATGGCAACAATGGGGATTTTATACTACAGACTTGCGCTACAGGCAATTGGTCAAGAAATACCCGATGAGGAGCAGCGATGAGGTAAAATCCTATCAGACAGGGGAATAAGGCTGGCTCAACATATATCATATACATTGCTGGCTTAACCAAATCAATTTGCCCCTGGTGTAGATCCTTTTGGACGACTAGAAAATGTTTTTTCATGATTCTGAGAATTGTGGCCTGCGGTTTATTTGTTAGAACGTTACAAATCATGTTCCTTGTGTCAGTATCCTTGGTTTGTTGCTGGTCAAAAGTATCTGTTTCAGATCGACATGTTTTAGTTGTAGCTATTGTTTTTTGGTAGACGAAAACACATTTTATGGACGCTTCAATGTTCAACATTTCATGGCCTGTTGAGTAGTTTCTCTCGTTATTTCGGGGTAAAATAGATGGTTCTAAATGTTTAGATATCGATCTGAATCTTTTATATATTGATTAAGAAGGAAATTACGTTTTTGCTCATGTGTCTGTCTATTGAAATGGAAGGAATTTATTAGGGAAAATTATTAATTATTTTGCTCAGAGACCAAAAATAACTGTAAGTTTCTAAAAAAAAAAATAACTGCATTATTGCACTCTTGTAATCTTATATTATGAAGGAGTTTTAGTTTCATTTTGCAAAGGTTCTCATTTTCACATTCTCCTTCTTTCTCACACATCCTCTCTCTCTACCATATTCTCTCGTCTCTTGTAATCCTAAAACATTGTTACCACTTACAATTATCTATGTTCTTATTGGGGTAAGATTATTATGGTATCTATGTTCTTATTGGGGTAAGATTATTACTGAAGCAGAAATTATCGAGAACACTAGCTTCACTTTTCATAAAGACTATTGTGTCCTGCAAAAACTATTTATAAAATTGCGAGTACTAATTTGTAAAATTTATTTATCGGACCATAACTTTAAAAGATTATTAAAATCATAATTTTTAACCACAAAAAAAATTTTGTTTCTTCCTTGCTATTAGTTTATTAATAAGGATAAGTAGTTGAATCTAAATCTATAGGACATACTCGAATACATACTTATACTTCACAAGCAATGCAAAATGGATTCGACCGCGGAAACGTTCTGATATTATTAATTGAAAAATTGCTCAAATACCTGTGAGTAAGGCTTATTTTTTCTTTAGGTTAACTAATCTATTATGAAACGGAAAAAGGGTAAAGTAACTTGACGTTAATTGTTCTCCCACAACCGGCCCAAAAGGGAAGGACTTTTCCCTCCGGAGGAAAAAAAGAATTTTAAGACACTATTGCTGATTTTCAGAGTATCCATTCACGCTAAACTGATCCGCTTCCGTTTCTAATAATAGTTATGGACCTTATGGTTACAAATTTGTTAACCATAAGTGCATCAAAACCATCGGTTCACCCATTTAGAAATTTAAAATGTTTAATTAACGGCATTACACACGAACTAATGTTACTGATTTATGTTGTTGTCGCTATTCATATTTAAATTTCGTATGTCATATGCTCTTAACCAAATAAAACAAAAATTTACATATATTTTCTATCTGCATTTATAATAAGTTTTATTTTCCGCATTTAACAAAAGTCATTCATAACTTTGACTATAATTTATTACTAGATTTTAACTCGTGATGCTAGAATTTAATCCGCGGTAAACCATGGGACAATTTTTAAAAATTTAATAACATTCTAATTTTTATTTGTTTTTTATATTTAGTTTATTTTGTTTAGTTAAAAATATCTTTTTTTGGATTGTCAATTATTAAAAAAATAATAGGGGAAATAAATACATAAATATGTAATTTATAAGCTATTGTCGGATTAAGTCATAATTTTACCAGTGATTTAACTGTTTTACAAAATTTTAGTTAAATTACCCTGATTTAATATGTCTAAAATTCTAATATTAGTGGTATTGATCAAATAATTAAATGAATATTTAATCCGTGCTTCAAAACCGAATTAATAATATTTTATATTTATACTAATGTTAATTCAAACCGTCATGTTAATTACAACATGTCCCGCCATATAACAACAAACCGTCATATTAGTGGTTTAACCTGTATTTCAAAACCGTCATATTAGTGGTTTTGGTTGTGGGTGTTGTGTTTCGTTTGTGAAGTTAATATATATACATGGAAAATGCTTGATGAGCAAGGAGTTTACGATCTGTAGCAATAAAAGAGAGATTTTAGTGTTTTCCTATTTGAGTTGATAACATTATCGCAAAATAATATTTAGTTTCTTAACGTGATATATACTATATTAAATGTATTTCTTGATGCTAAATTTATAAATACCCGATTATTGAGTTTCTAAATTTGGGTTTCCGTTTTTATGAACTTTATTAACGTTATGATAATTACTGCAATTTTAATAATTTGTTACTCAAATTCGGCTGTGTCATTTAAATTTAAGAGATCATAGAGTCTCTAAAGATCTATTCAAATAGTTTTGAAGATTTTTATGGGATTAAAAATTTAATGCGTAGAGTTGTTTTTGGAAAAATCGAAATGTATAGATGTTGTCAATTTATTTATGGCAATAAACATATCAAATTAGGTCAATTTAAATAGTTCCATTAATTGATTTTCTACGAAATATTATTTTAGGAAAATCATTAGGGGTTACTGTTGTAAATAAAACAAATTAAATAAGCAAAACTTAAAGGGCGTAAACCAAAATATACTTCAAAAATATTAATATAGATTTTATAGCTTAATAAATATAGCTTAATAGATATTCGTCCAAGACCAGCGAATGGTTGGGGGAGGGTGTGGTTGCCAGTTTGATGGTTAAATCATTTAATTAATCCAATAACGAAGGAATGGCATTTGCCTACTCTTGAGGAGTTTTTTGACCCAGTGGATATTACTCTCATTCAGAGTATGCCGGTTAGTAAAACTTCTCAACCGGATAGATTATTATGGCATTTTACTAAGTCAGAGAAGTATACGGTCAAATCAGGACATCGGTTGGCCCGTGAACTAATTGAGGATGTTGAGTATGGGCCGACCTGTGTGTCCTTGCGGGCGCAGACGTGGAAATTGGATGTACCCTCGAGGATTCAACATTTTTTCTGGCAGATTGGGTCGAGTACCCTCCCCGTGTTAGAACGGCTTGCGTATCGAGGTGTTCAGTGTGAGGCTTTTTGTAAGCGGTGTGATTCTGCAATAGAGACTATAAACCATGCGCTCTTTGAGTGTCCACGGTCGCGATGCATTTGGGAAATGTCCCCAGTGGCACTAGATCCGGGAGGCTTTCCATATAACTCGATCTATGCGAATCTAGACTTCATATTCTGGCGAGCATCTTCCCAATCCGGGGTTTCTGATATAGCGCTTCATCTCCCATGGATTATCTGGTTAATTTGGAAAGATAGGAACAAAAAGGTTTTCCAAGGTATCGAGGTAGAGCCAACTGAAATCTTGAATCAAGCGGCCAATGATAAAATATTGTGGCATGAGGCCAAATCATTCTCGGCCAGTTTTCTGGATTCTCCGCCTTTATTGGAGGACATGGATTTCTTTTCCACGCTGTCAGATTGATGATTCTTGGAAAAGTACAGATCCTTTACAGGGTTTGGGTTGGTGGTGCTGCAGTGGAGAAGATTCAACGCTCCTTTTGGGAGCATGGAGTCAACGACGAGGGTTTACTCCCTTACATGCGGAATTACAAGCACTGATCTAGGCTATGGATGCTTTACTGGCGGCTGGAGTTGTTTGTCAGGCTTTTGAGATGGACTGTGCTGAGTTAGTTGCGATGGTGCAGACGCCGGACGATTGGCCTGCTTTCTCGAATTTGCTGGAGGATTTTGCATTACTCCGATCTTCTTACCCCTCCTTCACTCTAATCAGGATCCCTCGAGACGTCAACGGTAGGGCGGATTGTCTGGCTCGATCTTCAAGATGTTTAATTTCTGAATATACTTTTGTAAACTCTTTTCCTCCGGTTTGGGCAACCAATCTTGGAGTTCTTTTTTAATTATTAATGTTTGGTTGAAAAAAAAAATATATATACTATTTTGTTTGTTTATTTACTTTCCAAAACCATTATATTAGTAACTAATCTTTGAATAATTACACTTGCATATTGCAAACATTACTCCATCTATTCTACATATCTAGCTTTGTGACCCTAAATATCTCAAAATCAAAATCAAAATCAAAATCAAAATCAAAATCAAAATCAAAATCAAAATCAAAATCAAAATCAAAATCAAAATCAAAATCAAAATCAAAATCAAAATCAAAATCAAAATCAAAATCAAAATCAAAATCAAAATCAAAATCAAAATCAAAATCAAAATCAAAATCAAAATCAAAATCAAAATCAAAATCAAAATCAAAATCAAAATCAAAATCAAAATCAAAATCAAAATCAAAATCAAAATCAAAATCAAAATCAAAATCAAAATCAAAATCAAAATCAAAATCAAAATCAAAATCAAAATCAAAATCAAAATCAAAATCAAAATCAAAATCAAAATCAAAATCAAAATCAAAATCAAAATCAAAATCAAAATCAAAATCACAATCACAATCACAATCACAATCACAATCCCAATCCCAATCACAATCACAATCAAAATCAAAAATCAAAAATCAAAAGCACTATAACGGAAAAATACGGTATTAGAATTAAATAGGAGCTTGACCGGCCATGAGTTCTTCTAGCTTTTCATGTGCCGTCGCAATTCGCTGCTGGCTATTCTGATGGTGCTTTAGAGGATGATGATGGACATGCGAGGTATGAAGAAGATCAAATCTTAGATACCATCACGGACTACTACCGCAACCTCTTTAAATCTACTGGAACCGTTAATACTGCAACTGTTGATGAAGCCATAAACCATCGAATTTCAGAGGAAACAAATGCAGATCTAATCACCATACATTTGCCTGAGGAAATCAGATCAGCCTGCTTCTCTATCCACCCGGACAAAGCACCAGGCCTAGATGCTTCTCAGCCAGTTTCTTTCAATCCAACTGGAGCACAGTAGGCCCTCAGATCATCTCAGAAATTCAAAGTTTCTTTATCTTGGGTATCCTGCCGAACAACATCAATAACACTCATGTTAGATTGATACCAAAGATAAAGAGCCCTAAGAGGATGGCAGACTACAGACCAATAGCCCTATGCACAGTCTACTACAAAATCATATCTAAAATCCTCACCAAAAGATTACAACCCATCCTGCATACAATGGTTGCAGAGAATCAATCGGCCTTTGTTCCCCAACGAGTGATCTCTGACAATGACCTCATTACGCATGAAGTACTCCACTACCTTCACTCCTCGTCTGCAAAACAAAGATGCTACATGGATGTGAAAACAGACATAAGTAAAGCATATGACAGAATCGAATGGCAGTTTATCAATGCAGTCCTCGAAAGGATGGGTTTTCATGCAACGTGGATTAACTGGATCCTACAATGTGTCACAACTGTAAGATATTCCTACCTCATGAATGAATCTGCTCAAGGACTGGTGACCCCTCAGAGAGGAATACGACAGGGAGATCCACTCTCCCCGTATCTATTCATTCTCTGCAGTGAAATATTGATGGGACTCTGCCAAAAAGCACAAAGAGAGAATAAACTCACAGGTATAAAGGTTGGGAAACAGAGCCTGAGAATCAACCACTTACTTTTTGCTGATGACACCATGTTCTTCTGCAAGACCGATGAGCTTAACTGCCATATGCTGATGCAAATCCTTCAACAGTACGAAGCAGCCTCAAGACAGAAGATCAATGCCGATAAGTCAGCCATAACATTCTCTGTAAAAACTCCAATGGAGACAAAAGAGAGCATCAAAACCCAACTGGGCATCCAAAGGAAGGTGGTTTAGGTAAATATCTTGGATTACCTGAACTCTTTGACAGGAAGAAGAAAGATCTATTCACTAGCATAGTGGATAGAATTCGACAACAAGCTTGCAGTTGGTCAACCCATTATCTCTCAGCAGCTGGGAAGACAACCTTACTAAAATATGTCCTAGCAGCCCTGCCAATCTATTCAATGTCGTGTTTCAAACTCCCCAATTCCCTGTACAGGCGTATACAGTCGGTGTGAGAACTGAAACCAGAACTCTCCTTCCGAAGTGTTTTTCGAGTGGAGGAGCTCACCACCGTTAAAGTTCCGAACTTAAACTGAGAGTTTCTGAGTGATAAAAGTGTATATTATTACTTGAGTGTAAAAGTTTTTGACCCCCATACAATGACTCCCCCTTTACGTATTTATACTAGTTTATTATACACAATCAATGCCTAATTAATTATTTACGCTAATCTCGCACCCTAATCAATCTGATTGAATGCGGAAATCTTTGACCGAGCCCGAACTGCGAGCTGATTCGTGGGACACCTCTCCGCATTCCAGCCTTTTCTTTGGGCCTGATGGGCCGACCAATACTACGCCCTTGGCCCGTTTAGCTTGTCTGGCCTAGGCCCCTTGCTTGTTATCCGAGCTGACGAATTGTGGGTACAACAGTTGCCCCCCAAGTCTCCCGAACTGATTAGCTTGGGGCACTTTTTGATTTCCAAACGACCAATTTCGAGAAACTGAATATTCCCCATATCTCATGATTTGATCGTGGTAATGATGGGATTTTCCTTCCCGAACAAACTCTGGGGCCCACTAGGTAGCTTACACGCTACAAGAGAGAAGACAAGCGGACCGAGACCTCTCGCTTCCCTAGGCAATCATTACTTCCTGGTTCTGTGTCTAAAGGTAAACTTATCCGACTTCTCCCTTCTACTCTTAAACTTTAGTTTGCTTTTTGTTGTCTTCCGTGTTTTTCTCTCGTTTCCTATGTTCCTTGCTATTCGCTAGAAATTTCTTCAACTCTCCTTTGTCTAGATCAATCCCTTTCACTTTTACCCAGAAAGCATGTCACCTCCGAAATCTACACCGGGTAAAGCCGCAAAACTTCTTATTCCGGGCGTTTACGTTCCCCATCAGCCGTCGATTCTCTCTGCGGAGAACATGGCTGAGATTTTGGGATCCACCGAGATTCTGCCGGAAATCAAGATCAGATTCCCAGAAGCTCATGAGTCCCTAGAGAATCCTCCTCCTGGCTACTGTTGCGCGTTTGAAATCTTTTTCTCTGCGTGCGGATTGTCATTCCCCCTTCCTGAACTAATTGTAAAGATGATGTTCGAGTTGGGCTTCGCACTTCCCCAGATGTGCCCGAATTCTGTTTGGACCGTCCTTTGTCTTCAGACTTTGGGAGAGGAGTTCGATTACAAGCTGTCCTTGGTCGACTTCCTTCAAATTTACACAGTGAAAACAGGTCGCACCAAGGGCACTCATTACGTAAGTCCGCTCTCTGCACTGAAGGTCTTTGACGACTTCCCCGAGAAGGATGAGAAATGGCGAAAGTCTTATTTCTATTTTCCAGTTAACAAGCTCACCTTCGGACACCTCTCAAGTTCGCTTCTTACCTTTTTCTTGTTTCTATTTCAGATTACTTCGAGCGCGGTCTGCTTTGCCCCACGTTCGCGGAGTTCTTCTCGCGGTTCTGTAGCTAAGGTCAGATTGCCTGGGATTCCTTTTCGTGTGAAAGGATTAGAGAGTCCGGAGTCAGACTTAGAGGACGTTCTCTCGTTTGCTCCGACCCTATAAGCACCTCGGAGATGAACTACAGAGAAGAAAGAGCTTGCAGGGCTGCTGAGAAGGAAGCGAAGAGGCAAATGGCTGCAGCTCTTGCTGAAGGCAAAGCTCGCATCCCTGCCAAGAACTCCGGCTCTTCAGTTCCTGAGATGAGCGAGATTTCCGTGTCCCCAGCTTGCCCTTCGAGCTCCCTGCTGATTCTTTCGGACCTTCATTCGGTCCATCCGAGCCTCCTAAGATTGTCATTGCTGATTCTAGCGATGAACCACGGGAGGTCATGGCTCCCCCTCCACCAACAAGAAAAACCTCCGTCGAGGTCAGCTCCCAGCGGGTTGATTCATCTAAGAAGAGGAAGGAACATGAGACTTCCACCTCTTCCCGCGAGAAGAGCCGTGCCCGGACTAGTTCGTCGGGAGACAAGCGAAGTAGATCCAGTTCGAAAGATGGGGGTCCCTCCTCGGAGAAGAGATCTAGGGAGTTTCCTCCCACTAAAGAGTCTGGGGGTTCCTCCGTGAAGCTACCTTCGAAGGAACAGCGTCCTTCTCCTCGAGGTAAGAATGACCTGAGGTGTTTTCGCTTCAAGTTTTTATTATTCCAAATATTTAGAGTAAAATAACATTGCTCATACCATGCAGCTCCCCCCGCTTCTCCAGCTGATCTGATGAGGAGCTACACACGGCCTGGAGTTCGGATTCCGGCGTTCGCCGACATGTCCGAAGTCAACCGTGCGAACTTTTTCTGCTTCGCGGATAAGATTGACGAGGTTAGCGACATATACATCTTTGTTTCTCTTTTACTTTATTATTATCTTTTTCGTCTTTAACAAGCCAACTTTCCCAGCTGATGATCGAGTTTAACACCTTGGTGGCATCCTACGAGGATCAGCTGTTTGCTTCCCCCTCGTCCTCCGAGGTGAGCCTTCTCAAAGAGAGAGTTGCTGACCTAGAAGCCCAAGTGGCAGAATATTCTAGGCTGGAGGCCGAGAATGCCAAAACCATGGAGAAGGCCGAACAGATCCGAGCTCGGATGAAGAAAGCAGAGGTAGAGGTGCTTGATCTCGGGGTTGCCAATGAGGACCTCCGAAACAAACTGAAGAGAGCGGGTGACCTTTACTATGAGGCCACAGAGAGTGAGAAGGTGGCAAAGAATAAGTTGCACGAGGTCGAACTCTGCAATCAGCTTCTGGAAGCCGGTAACAGCTGCGAGATCAAGAAGGTGCGGAGGGAGGAGAGACAAACAATGATGCGGACTCTCCGTCCGTTGATCGAGGAGGTGAAGGTTCAATTTGAGGAAAGGGAGAAGTTAGTTCCAGCCGAGATTAGGGCTAACCGGATGCTGATTGAAGAAATCTCAAGGGGGGAGATTCAGGATATCGAAGCTGAGCTTGGAATTTTGCGAGCTGATGAAGAGAAAGCCAACGAGGAGGTCTCCAAGATAACCCTCCGCGATTTCGACCCCTCTGCCTTTTCAGACCTTTTGATAGATACGCCAGAGCTGTTATGCAACGAGCACCCCTTGAGTATTACCATTGATGAGTCTGGAACTAACTTCGAGCGACTGTCGAACCATGGGATGGACGCCTTTCAAACGAATACCAGATCGGAAGTGGAGATCGCAGAGATGAGCCTGGTCATTCCCGAAGTGGCATCGGATCCTACCCTCCCTTCTGATACTCAGTAGAACTTTCTCGGAGTTGTTTGGCACGAGCTGCCCCCCAGTTGTTGTTTTTTTTTTCTTTTTGAACCTAATTCGGAGTTTTTTTTTTTTTTTTGGTCGCGGT
Source organism: Camelina sativa (assembly GCF_000633955.1). NCBI lineage: Eukaryota > Viridiplantae > Streptophyta > Magnoliopsida > Brassicales > Brassicaceae > Camelina > Camelina sativa. Next base: position 23,071,797 of record NC_025699.1, read on the forward strand.
GACCACTCCGTACGCGAATATTTCCCTTGAAATCGAAAAACTCTTTTATCTTTATATCTCCCCAACTTCCGTGATACGAAGTAAGACTTCGGTTTAACCGACTACGAAGTAAGACTTCGGTTTTGTTTGAAAGTTGCGAAGTTAGGCTTTGGCCTTAACTGAAATTTGCGAAGCTAAACTTCGGCCCTTTCTTTTAAAATAGGAAGTAAAGATATTTTTACTTGCTGAATACGAAGTGAGACTTCGGTTTTAATTGAAATATGCGAAGTTAAACTTCGGCTTTTTAGTAATTTGCGAAGTTAGACTTTGGCTTGTTTGTTTGTAAATAGGAAGTAATGAAACTTTTATTTACTGAATACGAAGTGAGACTTCGGTTTTAATTGAAATATGCGAAGTTAGACTTTGGCTTTTTAGTAATTTGCGAAGTTAGACTTCGGCTTGTTTGTTTGTTTTGCTGGTCAACCATTATTAATAAAAAATTGAGAACTTTTGATTTTATTAAAATGGATAGCTGGACCCTAAGTGGGCTGCCTACGTACCCTTATCTGGATCAAGCCAACCGTAGTTCGATACAAGAATATTAACTATAGAATAGTTTGAGATGCAAGGAATTCCAGGACCTCGGGACTGGTTTCCCCTTCGAATCTTCCAGCTGGTAAACTCCATTGCGCACTTCGCGAGTGATTATGTGCGGTCCTTCCTAGTTAATTACGACCTTCCCTGCATTGAGCTCCTCGGTGTTCTCATAGACTTTTCTCAAGACCAAGTCCCCAACTGCAAGCGGCCTACCTCGGACTTTCGAATTGTAGTAGCGAGCTACGGCATTCTGGTAATTCTGCATCCTAACCAAGGCTTGATCCCGGCGCTCATTAATGACATCCAGTGTATCCTGCATAACTTCTTCGTTCTCCGCAGCTCGGAGAGGATTCAAGGTCATACGGACTCCGGGTAGTTCGAGGCTGGCTGGGACTACGGCGTCAACTCCATAAACTAAGGAAAAGGTGTTTTGTTTGTAGCTCGTCGAGGCGTGGTTCGGATTGCCCAAAGTACTCCTTGGAGTTCGTCTGGCCAGCGCCCTTTGCGAGAATCCAACCGTTTTTTTAGGTTCGCCAATATAACCTTGTTCATTGCCTCGGCTTGTCTGTTCCATTGCGGGTAACGAGGAGTTGACTTGTTAAGCCGTATTTTCCATTTCGCATAGAAACCTTCGAACTTCGAAGAGATGAACTACGGGCCATTGTCCGTAACAATTTTGTGTGGAATACAGTACCGGTAGATTATGCTCTTTAATATGAACTGTTCTACTTCCTCGCTTGTCACCTTAGCGTAAGCCGCTGCCTCAACCCACTTAGAAAAGTAATCAGTAAGAGCAAGTACATACTGAACTCCTCCTGGTCGCCGATGTAACGGACCAATGATATCCATAGACCATCTCATGAACGGGTAAGGTGCGGACACCGAAGACAGGAGTTCGGTTGGCTGATGGATTGATGGAGTATGCTTTTGACACTTCTCGCAGGTTCGGGAATATTTCTCGCAGTCGGCGACCAGAGTAGGCCAAAAATACCCTTGTCTTTTGATTTTGAAGGCCAGAGTTCGCCTTCCGGAGTGGTTTCCATTGGGACCGTCGTGAACAGCTCGCATCAATGCCGCGGGCTCCTCACCAGTAACCCATGTCAGATAGGGACCTGCTGTACTCTGGCGCAAGAGTGTTCCGTTATAGACGCAATACCGTGCACTGACAATTTTAAGTTTTCTTGCCGCCCATTTGTCAGCAGGGAGTTTACCTTGCTCCAAGTAAGCCGAGATCGGACTCCGCCAATCTCGTGCTCCCCAATTGTTAGTGTTCGTGTTGCTTGGGGGTTTATCGGGTAGGACAATTTTGTCCGGGCTCGGAGGCCTAGGAATTACTGGAGGTTGGACATCCGAACTGGTTTCCTGCTCGTCAGAAACAGGTGTGACTACCGCAGCTGGAAGAGTATCCATGGGTGAGGGACTGGAAGTAGTCGCGCGAGCTGCTGCTTCGTCGGCCGCCTTCTTTTTTATTGCTCTAGTGATGACGTTCGAGCTTTCCAACCGTATGCTCGGGTATTCGTTAATTTTGACCAGGATAATTCTTGTCGCTGTTGGGTCCGAAGTCGATGATAATGATGCCAGGGCATCTGCAGCTGAGTTTTCACCTTGCAGGATCTTAGTGATTTCAAATTCGACAAATTTTGCTGCTAATTCTTTGGCCGCGGCTAAGTATGCTTCCATGCGCCCGTCTTTAGTTTTGTACTCCCCCAGGAATTGGTTGGTAACTAACTGTGAATTGCAGAAAGTTTGTAGTCTCCGAACTCCAATTCCTACAGCGAGTCTGAGTCTGGCTAAGAAAAACTCGTACTCGGCCTCATTGTTGGATGCATTGAAGGCCAGATGGAATGATTGCTCGATTACTTCGCCGGTGGGAGAAACAAGGCGAACTCCAATTCCAGCGTCTGTTTTGGATGACACACCGTCCACGTGTAGAGTCCATGGGACATCTACACTGCTTTCAACCGAACTAGCAAGTGGAAGTTCTATCAAGAAATCTGCAAGGACCTGTGCCTTTGCGCAAGTTCGAGTTCGGAACTCGATGTCGTACTCACTAAGCTCCACTTACCATTTCGCCAATCTGCCAGACTGGTTCGGACTGTGAAGCACCATCCAAAGTGGTTGCATCGTTAAGACAACAATCAAATGCGACTGGAAGTACGGACGTAACTTCCTCGCAGAAATTAGTACTGCTAAAGCCAATTTTTCCATCATCGAGTACCTCGATTCGGCTCCTGTGAAAGACTTACTGATGTAGAAAATTGGCTTCTGCTCCCATCTTTCCTCATAAACTAAAACTCCGCTCACCGCGCTTGCCGACACGGCTACATAGAGGAATAGTGGTTCACTGAGCTCAGGCTTTGCTAGAACTTGTGGTTCAAACAAGTAGGTTTTTCAACTGGGAGAACGCTGCTTCGCAGTTCTCGTCCCATGCGAATTGCCTCCCTCCTTTTTTTAACAACTGGTAGAATGGGAGACATTGATCAGTTGATCGGGAAATGAAGCGGTTAAGTGCAGCTATCCGTCCGTTTAGGCATTGAACTTCTCGCAAGGTTTTCGGGGAACTCATGGACAAAAAAGCGTTAATCTGCCTCGGGTTCGCTTCAATTCCTCTTTCAGTTACGATATAACCCAGGAACTCCCCTGACGGAACGGCAAATGTACACTTCGTGGGATTGAGCTTCATCCCAAACTTGTTCAGGATCTCGAAACACTCTTTCAGATCCGCGAGGTGCGAGCTTGACTCCATCGATTTTACCAACATGTCGTCAATATAAACTTTCATGGTTCTCCCGAGCTGTTTCTCAAACATCCGATTTACCAGCCGCTGGTAGGTTGCTCAGGCATTCTTCAAGCCGAATGGCATCACTTTGTAACTATAGGTTATGCGGTCTGTGATAAATGCGGTCTTCTCTTGATCGTCGGGGTTCATGAGGATCTGATTGTACCCGGAGAAAGCATCCATAAAGGACATCAGCTCTTGTCCGGAAGTGTATTCGACTAACCTATCGATGTTTGGAAGAGCAAAGCTATCCTTAGGGCAAGCCTTGTTCAGGTCGGTGAAATCAACGCAGACTCGTGATTTCCCATTTTTCTTTTTGACAACTAAAGTATTGGCGAGCCACTCTGGGTATTTGACCTCGCGTATCTGTCCAGCCTTCTGTAGCCGCTCTACCTCTTTGTGGACAATTTCAGCCCGCTCGGGGCCGAGCTTCCGTCGCTTCTGCTTCACGGGTCTAAATGTCAGATCTACATTAAGCTCGTGAGAGATGATCTCGGGTATTATCCCCTGCATTTCGTCGACTGACCAGGCAAAAGTAGTAATGTTTTCCTTGAGAAAATAAATCAAACTAGTTCGGAGCTCGCTTCTTAAAACTGCCCCTATCTTGATTTCTTGATTCGGAAACTTTGAGTTAATGAATATATCCTCTGTGAGGTCACCTTGCAACTGCTTCCGAACTGGATTCTTTGTGACCTCCAGCTGTGGTTGCTATTGGATTAGGAGTTTGTGGCTTGCGAGGTAGCAGCTTCTCGCAACTGTTTGGCTCCCTAGGATTTCCCCTTAAGGAATTGGGAACTTGACGCACTGATGGTACGTAGATGGGACCGCTTTCATCTGAAACAGCCAAGGTGTCCCTACTATAGCGTTGTAGGCCGCAGGTCAGTCGAAGACCGTGAACTCCACCATTTTAGCTATTCCCTGAGTGGAAACAGGTAAAGTTATCGTTCCTAGGTACATTGAAGTTTCGCTGGTGAACGAGACCAGTGGAGATGGAGGTCCTGCGATGTGCTCTCTCCCGATGCCCATCCTTGTGAGGGTTTCCAGAAAGATTAAATCGACCGAGCTCCCAGTGTCTACCAAGATTCGGCACACTTCGTAGTTCGCTACATTAAGTGAAATAACGAGTGCATCATCGTGAGGAGTATCTAGGTCCGGACTTCGGGGTCGAAGGCGGAGTCTTTTTAGCAGGTGCTTCGAATCGGGGTTTGCCTACTGGTGCAACTTTATGCTTTAGTGCAGCAGCAGCCCTTTCTTCCTCTGCAATTATCCAGTTTGAAGCTCGGTGTAGTGCGTCCTGGATGGTAGGGAACTGATTTACAGTCAGCTCCTCGCGGAAACAAGATTCGTGCCAAAGGCCATTTTTCAGTGCGGCCAAAGCAGTTGAGTCTGAGAGCCCCGGAATCTGGACCTGAATTTCTTTGAATTTTGTTATATAGGATCGGAGAGATTCTCCGGCAGCTTGGTTCATATTCCAAAGCTGAGCGCCTGTTACCGCGGTTTCGATTAAGCTAGAATAGTGCTTAATGAAAGAAGTTGACAGCTCCGTGAAGTTGTTAATGGAGCCAGCTGTCAAAGATACAAACCAGAGCAGAGCTGGTCCGCAGAATGTTTCTGCAAACAACTTGCATTACCTGGCGTCTGCTTCATGAGGCTCGAGGTCAACACGGCTAGCTATTAACAAGAAGGTCTTGAGATGACTGGTCGGATCTTCTTTTCCCTTCGTAGCTCGAGAATTTTATTTTGTCAGTATCTTTGACGCGGACTCGGGCTACTTGATCAGAGAAAGGAGTTCGCTTCGATTCTTCAATCACCCGAGAAATATCCGGTGCCGAAGTGGTTGCACTGTGCATCATAGATCGCATGTCGCGGATCTCATTCTGCATTTTGTGGAACTCGGGTATTGAAGAGTAACCCGGAGTCAAGTTCTCTTGCCGAACACTTCCTCCCACTGGAGGAGGGATCTGAACTGGAATCCCAGAGGACCCAGCAACTTCATCTTGAACCGGAGCGTTACTAACCCCAGCCAATGGTGGTGCTGACTGAGGAATTACCTGTGGTGGGAAAGTATTCCCTGGGGTTGCTGGTATCGCTGTCGGCTGCAAAGTGACAAATGGAATGGTTTCGGCTAAGTCTAAAGCACGTCGCCGTGGGTTTTGGTCGAAGGACAGGAGGTCGACCCGATCGGCATACGCCTGGTGAGAGGCAGAAAGAAAGATCAGCAATCGAAATTGAGACCGCTTCCAGCCAGGTGGAAACCTGACCTTCCAAGCCGTCGAACACTCGGACAGAGCAGCAGATGCAGCTTGCTGGCGATCGGACTATTCTGTTAGATCCTACAAATGCTTTTGGATTGTTTCCAGAGTTACCTGATTAGCAGATGCTTGGGCCATTGCAGAATCTGTTCGATAGGGATTTGCGAAAAGCGTCAGAACTATATGAGTATAGGTGATGACCCCCATCCTTCTAGCGCCAAATGTGAGAACTGAAACCAGAACTCTCCTTCCGAAGTGTTTTTCGAGTGGAGGAGCTCACCACCGTTAAAGTTCATAACTAAAACTGAGAGTTTTTGAGTGATAAAAGGGTATATTATTACTTGAGTGTATAAGTTTTCGACCCCCATACAATGACTCCCCCCTATCGTATTTATACTAGTTTATTATACACAATCAATGCCTAATTAATTATTTACGTAAATCTCGCACCCTAATCAATCCGATTGAATGCTGGAGTCTTTGATCGAGCCCGAACTGCGAGCTGATTCGTGGGACGCCTCTCCGCGTTCCAGCCTTTTCATTGGGCCTGATGGGCCGACCAATACTACGCCTTTGGCCTGTTTAGCTTGTCTGGCCCAGGCCCCTTGCTTGTTATCCGAACTGACGAATCGTGGGTACAACAGTCGGTGTTAACACGCTTCTGGTGGGACAAAAATATGGAGAAAAAGAAGATGTGTTGGGTAGCTTGGAAAAAACTTACAAGAGCAAAAGGAGAAGGGGGACTCGGGTTTAGAGACCTACAGAGCTTTAACAATGCCCTCCTGGCTAAGATCAGCTGGAGAATCCTCACCAACCCTGAGTGTCTCTTGGCAAGAGTGCTCCTAGGAAAATATTGCCACTCCACTCCGTTTCTAGATAGTGTGGCTCCCGCCTCCTCCTCTCATGGCTGGAGGAGTATACTAATTGAGAAAGATCTCGTGAAATCACAATTAGGGAAGATTTTTGGTAATGGGGAGGATACTCTTATCTGGACAGAACCGTGGCTCTCCCTTACCTCCCCAATAACCCCAATGGGACCACCTCCATAGGACAGAGCGAATCTCACTATTGCAAGTCTGATATCTCCCATCACCATGGACTGGGATAGAGAAAAACTTCAGGAAACCCTCCCAGGATATGTTGATCAAATCCTGGAGATCAAACCATGTACACTAGGGGCAAAAGATACTTACGCCTGGCTCCCAACGACCTCTGGTATCTACTCTGCTAAATCTGGTTACTATGAGAGTATTTTCCACGACCCAGAGAGTGGCTCCCTGCATGACTTAACTAGCGGATTTAGCTGGAACACCCACATCTGGAAGTNATAACTAAAACTGAGAGTTTTTGAGTGATAAAAGGGTATATTATTACTTGAGTGTATAAGTTTTCGACCCCCATACAATGACTCCCCCCTATCGTATTTATACTAGTTTATTATACACAATCAATGCCTAATTAATTATTTACGTAAATCTCGCACCCTAATCAATCCGATTGAATGCTGGAGTCTTTGATCGAGCCCGAACTGCGAGCTGATTCGTGGGACGCCTCTCCGCGTTCCAGCCTTTTCATTGGGCCTGATGGGCCGACCAATACTACGCCTTTGGCCTGTTTAGCTTGTCTGGCCCAGGCCCCTTGCTTGTTATCCGAACTGACGAATCGTGGGTACAACAGTCGGTGTTAACACGCTTCTGGTGGGACAAAAATATGGAGAAAAAGAAGATGTGTTGGGTAGCTTGGAAAAAACTTACAAGAGCAAAAGGAGAAGGGGGACTCGGGTTTAGAGACCTACAGAGCTTTAACAATGCCCTCCTGGCTAAGATCAGCTGGAGAATCCTCACCAACCCTGAGTGTCTCTTGGCAAGAGTGCTCCTAGGAAAATATTGCCACTCCACTCCGTTTCTAGATAGTGTGGCTCCCGCCTCCTCCTCTCATGGCTGGAGGAGTATACTAATTGAGAAAGATCTCGTGAAATCACAATTAGGGAAGATTTTTGGTAATGGGGAGGATACTCTTATCTGGACAGAACCGTGGCTCTCCCTTACCTCCCCAATAACCCCAATGGGACCACCTCCATAGGACAGAGCGAATCTCACTATTGCAAGTCTGATATCTCCCATCACCATGGACTGGGATAGAGAAAAACTTCAGGAAACCCTCCCAGGATATGTTGATCAAATCCTGGAGATCAAACCATGTACACTAGGGGCAAAAGATACTTACGCCTGGCTCCCAACGACCTCTGGTATCTACTCTGCTAAATCTGGTTACTATGAGAGTATTTTCCACGACCCAGAGAGTGGCTCCCTGCATGACTTAACTAGCGGATTTAGCTGGAACACCCACATCTGGAAGTCACATTGTTCACCAAAACTAAAATTATTCATGTGGAAGTTGATGAGAGAAGCTTTACTGGTGGGAGAGAATCTGGAGAGACGAAGGATAAACGTTGAGGCGAAATGTCCATTTTGTGGCAACCTCGAATCCACCCTCCACCTTTTCTTTTCATGTGATTTTGCAAAGAAGTCTGGAAACTTGCTTCTCTGAAGGAACCGTTGAACCCGCACCTATTCGCGACCGTTAGTGTGACAACCCGTCCCGCGGACCCCACTAGCCCACCGCTAGCCGCCCCAATGGACCGTCCGTGGACCCCACTAGCCCACCGCTAGCCGGCCCAACATACCCCAAGCTGGCCCTGCAGGGCATCGATCCTAACCCCTCACTGGGCAAATGGAACTATTCATCCAAATCCACAGTAGGTTATTGGTGTACCAGGCGTTCCTCGAACCCTGGTCCCCACCCTTTAACAACCTTCCCACAGGACAAGCTGTAACCAATTGATATGCAGCTCATAAGTTGGTTGCAAATAGGTTATAGATTAATTGATAAATAATTGGTTACAAGTTAAATAGTGGTGCAACTTTAAATTATTTCCATAAATCTTAAAGAGAATATTCTAAAGAATCATTTGATATCATCAAAATTACCATATTAATTTCCATTATTAAATTATTCATCCATATTAAATTTTTTTGATATATAACTTAACATATTAATTTATTAATTATCATTATACTTCATCCCTCATTTTTATATATAGGTCTATTTGCTGAAATAAATAAATTATCATATTATTTATTATAATTAAAAAATAGTTTTATTTCCGGATATATCATAAGTTGAATTTTTAAAAACTAATATAAATTGTTTAATCTATAAAATATTCAAACTTTAGTAATATTATTCTTTAAAAATAATATCCCTTTATAATAAAAGGGAAGTATACAACATTGTTTTGTAATCTATATAATTTTAATAAGTTGGTTACAAATAGGTTATAGATTAATTGATAAATAATTGGTTACAAGTTAAATAGTGGTGCAACTTTAAATTATTTCCATAAATCTTAAAAAGAATATTCTAAAGAATCACTTGATATCATCCAACTTATCATATTAATTTCCATTATTAAATTATTCATCCATATTAAAATCTTTTGATATCTAACTTAACATATTAATTTATTAATTATCATTATACTTCATCCCTCATTTTTATATATAGGTCTATTTGCTGAAATAAATAAATTATCATATTATTTATTATAATTAAAAAATAGTTTTATTTCCGGATATATCATAAGTTGAATTTTTAAAAACTAATATAAATTGTTTAATCTATAAAATATTCAAACTTTAGTAATATTATTCTTTAAAAATAATATCCCTTTATAATAAAAGGGAAGTATACAACATTGTTTTGTAATCTATATAATTTTAATAAGTTGGTTACAAATAGGTTATAGATTAATTGATAAATAATTGGTTACAAGTTAAATAGTGGTGCAACTTTAAATTATTTCCATAAATCTTAAAAAGAATATTCTAAAGAATCACTTGATATCATCCAACTTATCATATTAATTTCCATTATTAAATTATTCATCCATATTAAAATCTTTTGATATCTAACTTAACATATTAATTTATTAATTATCATTATACTTCATCCCTCATTTTTATATATAGGTCTATTTGCTGAAATAAATAAATTATCATATTATTTATTATAATTAAAAAATAGTTTTATTTCCGGATATATCATAAGTTGAATTTTTAAAAACTAATATAAATTGTTTAATCTATAAAATATTCAAACTTTAGTAATATTATTCTTTAAAAATAATATCCCTTTATAATAAAAGGGAAGTATACAACATTGTTTTGTAATCTATATAATTTTAATAAGTTGGTTACAAATAGGTTATAGATTAATTGATAAATAATTGGTTACAAGTTAAATAGTGGTGCAACTTTAAATTATTTCCATAAATCTTAAAAAGAATATTCTAAAGAATCACTTGATATCATCCAACTTATCATATTAATTTCCATTATTAAATTATTCATCCATATTAAAATTTTTTGATATCTAACTTAACATATTAATTTATTAATTATCATTATACTTCATCCCTCATTTTTATATATAGGTCTATTTGCTGAAATAAATAAATTATCATATTATTTATTATAATTAAAAATAGTTTTATTTTTGGATATATCATAAGTTGAATTTTTAAAAACAAATATAAATTGTTTAATCTATAAAATATTCAAACTTTAGTAATATTATTCTTTAAAAATAATATCTATTGAATTAAAAAAATTTCCTGAGTAACGGGTCAAAATTTGAATATTTGAATTCAATTTCATATTTTTGTTGAATTTTATAATTTTATATAATATAATAAACTTTAAATAATTTATTTTGAAATATTTTTAAAATATTGAAACTTGATATAAAAGTTAGAAACTATAAACGCATTAAACTGATTTGTTATAGCAATGTCAATAATATGTCATTATAATATGAAAGAATTTCAAGAAACCAAGTATATTAAAACAAAAAGTATAACGATATATTAAATTACTAATAATATAAGAACTCACTTTTTAAAAACCAAATTTACAAAATTATGTCTTATAATGAAATTCAAGTTATGATATAGAATATACATTGTTGAAATAACTTCACATACATAAACGAATACAATATATTAAAAAAAATTTAAAAATATAAAATATACAAATTTTTGTATAAAATAAAATTTAACTAGTGTTATAGCACGAGTACTTTTCTAGAATCATTAATAATATAAAACTTACAAAATATGTGTCTTTTTCAAGCAATCATATTTAGCATATGATTTTATTGCATAATGTTTTATCCAATTTTTTTTTTAAAACAATCACATAAATTATATTTTATATAAAAATTACAATGTAACAAAAAAATTTCAACCCGTGCTCTAACACGGGTCTTAATCTAGTTAAAAGTTAATTAATATGTCATAGTTAACCTCATCCATTAGAAGTTTATATATAACTATGCAAGAGTTTGGGCGCACCAACTGCGTCTCAAATTACATAAGTCTAAAAACCCCTCATTTAACTACGACTTAAAAAAAATTTTATTTTTAAAACTTTTTTTGTGAAACACCTAAAATAATGGTATTTGAACCAAAATAACAAAAACAAATTTTTTAAAAGAAACAGAAAAAGTTTATTTTTTTACTAAAACTAAAAAATTACGTGTTTTCGCCAAACCGAAAAAGCATTATAAAGATCACATATTTTTTGTTGTGTATTTTTATATTATAAAAAGATGAATTCATTTCTAAATTTTTATTCATATTTAATATGATAACGATTTAGTTATAAGCATAATTAAAACCATTAAAATAGCTTCAACTCAAACTAAAGGTTTATTTGATCATTTTACGTATATTGTATCCAGATATAAATATCAAAAAAACAAAACAAACATAATTGCATCGAAATATAATTTTTTGGACACATGAACTAAAAACAGTTGTTTTAGAAAATTATTTGATAAAATTAATATTTTATACTATTAAGGGCTTGACTGGTAGAGCATATGATGGGTCTAAGGTCTTTTAACATCTAATCATGTTTTATTAGTTGATCATATAAGAGAGCATAGAAAACTTTTAAATGTTCTTATATGTTCAACATCTCAATGCTTTTTCATGGAGTTTTTTTCATAAGTATAAGGCTTTTAAAGTAGTAAAAAAATAATTTTACCCTAACCAATTTAATTATTATTGTACAATAATCTCAATGCTTTTTTTTTCCTTTAATTTTACAAACTTTAAATTGTTGTGTCCTCCACTATTTAATGCTTTGACCTTTTATCACATTTAACAATACTTTTCAAAAGACTATGGGATTATTTGACCTTTTATGAGATTTTAAATGATTTTAATGATTTTAAGGAAGTTGATATGATTCCAAGTAAAATTCTTTCAAATCTCATCTAAAACCATAAGATTTGGATTTCTGTATTTTTAACTAAAGAAACTCTTTCAAATCCTCCATAATCCCAAAAAATCATTAAAAGTCTAAATCCACAAAATGTTTTGAATAACAGTCGATTTTAAAGTAGATTTTTAAATCATTAGTTCAATAACAGTGAATTTCATTAGACTTTTTAAAATTCATTATTAAATAACAAAGGATTTGTAAATTTTACACAAATCACTTAAAATGTCATGTTGAATACATCTCCCCTATGAGTCTTTATACTGTATTAATTAGAAAATTCATTTATTAACAAAACCATCATATAATATCATAAATTAGCCCACATTGAAGTTAAAGATCATAATCTAAAACTCTGTTATTATTCTCTTCAGCATGATACAACAATACCAAGATTGTACATAATTTTTGAAATTGTTTTTCAGAATTTTATTAAAGTTATGAATCAAATTCTGATTCACTTGTAGGTGCACCGACCGGAGCGATCTCTCTTTGTTTTGTTGGAATATCCCATCCATACCTGAAATACTCTCTTAGAAATTTGGTGTGACGGACATATACTCCTTGTTCTTTTGCAATCCACAGACACACATTAGGGTTCATTCCATTATATGTACCATCTATACAATTTAGGCTCGGAAAGAAAGCTTCAAAAAACACATGATGTTTATAGTTTGGTCCCTAAAACACAAAGACAAAAATTGTTTAACTCTATTGTACAGTCAATAATGTATATCTTTTTTTTTTGAACAGTCAGCAATGTCTTGAGTGAATAGTTAAATCTGTTTTGAGTATATTCTATATAAAACAAAATGCATTAAAGCGAAAAAACAAATATTTTCAGAATCCAGTTAACCTTTTAAAATACATGAAAAGTTATAATATTACTTACATGTGGCATAAGTTTTTTTAGATTGAACTAAAAAAACAAAAACAGGATTCATTCCATAAGATATTTGAATTTTTCAAGAATACAACAAGACTCATCCCTAGTTTAATGTACCTAAAAATATGTAAAGATATATATATATATATATATATATATATATGTATATATAAACTTAAAATTTAATTTTTACCTGCCATAAGTTACACCGATATAAAACATTTGGAAAAATTATAAATTTGAATTGAAAACTCTCGCCTATGTTAAGATATGTAATTGGAAAACCATGTGTGTTACTCTCGCATTGGACTTTCAGTTTCTTGTTAAACTGAAGCTGATTTACAATTTGGAGATGAAAAGTTCTGAAGAAAGGAGGCAACAATGAATCTATAGAATCAAAGGAAAAGAGGACTAGAAGAAAAAAAACCAAATATTTTCCCATTCTTAATTCTCTGTAATAAACATTTCTTATATGATTAAAGATATATACACATACACAGGAGGCTAGTAACACATATTTGAAGTAATATATCTAAAGATATGGTAATTAGTAATTACTAATTGTGCTAAAGTTGACTAAATCAAAGTGTCCATATGGTAACATTTGACCAAAATCAAAGTGTCCATAAAGTAACATTTGAATAATTTAGATAGTAAATAAATAATTTACCTAATATAAGAATATTATATTATTATTCACGTATACAATAATTTATCAGGATCCTGTTATAATAGCTAACTAGATTTGGACCTGCACGTATGTGCGGGGTTGATTTTAGAAACTAAGTTTACTAACATATTTATAAACAATTTTTTAGAAATGTTATTAATATTCAAGATCTAAACTCTAATTTGGTTTAGACAAAAAGAAATATCAAATTTGTTTTTGTTATCAATAAAGAAAATACATTAAAAAAAAGTAGTAAGAGAAAACGGTATGTTTATTTTGGGACAGAAAATGCGTCTTGTTCCGTACATGTTAAGATTTTTCTATCGTATAACTAAGATTTTAATAATAATTTAACTATTTGAGATTTTATATTCTATCGCATAACTAAGGTTTTAATAATAATTTAAATATTTGAGATCTTATGCTAGTCTTTACGACCCAAAAAAACAAAATTACCTTTTTGATTTTTTCTCTTCCAATCAAAAATAATCTACCCCTAAAATGTAAAACAAAACAAATGTGAAGTTACAATTTATGTAATATATTAAAAGCAATTTATCTTTTATACCACACATATATATATATATATATATATATATATATATATATATATATCTTACGCTATTTGTAGATAGATGCATAAGTCTAGTACATAATTACATGTTGTTTTCATCTATATAATTCTAAATATAGTAAAATCAATCACAAGTAAATTATACTACACATCAAGAAGTTCCTTGATTTTTCTCCTCCCTATTTTTTTTTTCAACCAAACATTAATAAATTAAAAGAGCACTCCAAGATTGGTTGCCCAAACAGAAGGATAAGAGTTTACAACTTCTCCTCCCTGTTTTACCGCAGAAAATACAGACATTACAATCGTAAACATTTTTAAAAGTCTTTTAATCATGCAATTTCAAAACTTTGAGTAGACCATGGGCTAGTTCGTTTAATCATGCAAGTTTTTCTTAATCTGTCTCTGCTTTAGTTTTAGCGACACTAATTACGGAATTCATTACTTTTAAGTCGCTCACTTGTAATTTGAGGGTTAAAACGAACAGACCTTATAATATATTATTGAAAACTTGAGAGTTACAACTACAGTAACGTTATATTCTATTATAACATATATAAGTTATAATAAAATTTAAAACCTGTAGAGTTGTGCAAAAGGTGCGGTGTAGCAGTTTAAAACCTGTAGAGTTGTGCAAAACCTGTATTCTGAATTTTTTTTATTGAAAACATTGTAACAGTTTTTCCTATGATTTTGGCTTTACATGTCACTCTGTATAAACCACCAAAAAACAATGTGAGAAAACATAGGCTTAAGAAAACAATCCAATTTTAAATTAAGAATCTTAATATGTTACTGATGATGCCAAATTTATTCAAAAATGGCATATTCGTTGTCCTGTTAACCGCTCAGAGTCAAACTCTCATTAATACATGTATATATACATGGGAATGGAATTATCATAACCTTTCATCCTAATGTTCACGTGTACTTAATCTTATATACTTGCTTTTAGAAGTACAAAAAGCAAAATAATAATTTTAGTTTACATGTAATTTTGAGACTATAATACATGAATTTAATATATTATTAGTTTAGTGAATTAACTTAATAGTTTTTTTCCCTAGTTTTTTTTTGCTTCATACTCAAGATGTCACTGGGTCAATCTCCGAGGGAAAAAATCTGAAACAAATAAATAACTTGAGGTTAGAAAAAACACCAAAAGAACTATTTTGATTTTATAGAACCAAAAAAAAAAACACCAAAAGAACACCAAAAAAACACCAAAAAATATTTTAATAGAACTACAGCGATGAATCTGAGTGATCAGCTTGTCAATAGAAGCACTATTTATACAAAAACAAATAAGCTGTCATTTAGGGTTATAGAAAAATCTTTCATCATTAAAAATATATTTTTTCTTAATAGTTATGGTTCCTAAAATTACTCCAAATGGTTAGGAAAATAATAATTCTAAATTTTCAAAAATACATTTACAACTGTGATCGATAAAGGAAAAACATTTGTTATATTGGTAAATATTTTAAGAAACAATCAATTAGTTTGTTATTAAAATGGTATATTGTTGACTGTTTTGATTTTTAATTGCGATTTTTTATGGCAAGTACAAATTAGTATTAGGGATATTTAATTATGATTTCCTTATTATCTATGTTTAATTGTTTTTTTCGAGATTTTGGTATTAATTTCTGAGATTTTCCTAGTTTAAGTTGCTAAGATTATATAAACTTCCTTATAAATTAAGCGTTAATTAGTTTTAATTAGTTGTTTAAATTCTAGCTAATTTTGTGGGTTGATTTATTTTGGATTTTATAGTAGGTTTTAATTGTTTCCGATTTTATAGTAGGTCTTAATAGTTTCCGATTTTATGTGTTATTATCATTTAATACTAGATTCGGACCCGCACGTACGTGCGGGATTGATTTCAAGAATTAATGTTATTTATCAGGTCTACAATATATTATGTATGTGTGAAATTATGTTTATAAACATATTTTTAACAAATATTATTAATATTTATAATCTAAACTCATATCAGTACAATATTCTATTTGTTTTAGTCAAAAAGTAGGATCAGATCTGTTTTGTTATTAGTAGAAACAACTACAGTTAAAAAATAGCAAAAATAATATGTTTATTTCTGGACAGAAAAATTCGTCATGTCCCATACATATCATGTTTTTTCTATCTGAGAATTGTGGTTTTGGATCAAAACTGATTTCACAATAACATTTGGATCGACACGACGATGCATCCAAATCAAATGCGAACTGAAGTGATCGGTTATAAAGATTAACCAAATTGGATTACCTAAATTGTCTAGCTGGGGGAACCCACATTGATAGGCCTACCTTGTAACGATTTTGCTATTTTTTACTCTTAGAAAACCGGTTCTCTAAAAACAACATGAGCAATATATGTATTCATACTGCTGAATTTGCAAAACCTATGGGTAACAGGCATTTCAAAAACAAAATTCTAATCTATAAAATATGTCTTTTTATTAACCAAATATTAATTAAAATATAACTCCAAGTTATTTGTCCAAACTTGATAGAAGTTGTTTACAAACATAATTTGTGACACTAATGATCTATAAAATATGTTTTAAGAGATCGGGTAAAAAATTATTTTCTGTTTTGATAGTCTCAAACTCTGTAATTTTTAAAAGTACCCAAATTTTTGAAATAATTGTCCTAAAATAGATATTTATCCATTCGAAACTCTATAAAATCGCATTATATGGTTCACGAAGATTAGAGAGATTCTTTCTTTTTAGTTGGTATGATAAGTTCTACTTATGCGGTAGAATTAAATTTGATTTCCTTATATTATTTGAATTTAGAATTATCTTTCCAAAATTTGATTGAAGATTACTTGTTCCTATCAGTTTGGATAGACAATTATAGCCATATGTTTTGTTTTGTTTGATCACCCCAATTTAAATAGCACACAAATTAAATGAAAAGAAACGAAAATGTGAATTTACAATTCGAATTTTTTTATAAAATATATTAGTAACATTTTGATTTTATTATACCACACATATATATACCTACACTATATGTGGGGATGGATAAACAAATCTAATATATAATTACATGTTTTTTTTCTATATATAAAATCTAAACCAATGTTTTGAAATCCAGACCGAACCGGCCGATCGAACTGGTTTAACTGTGAATCAGAAGGTATCCCAGTCCGGGTTATGCTAAAAAACCCAAGCATTTAAAAACATTGATCTAAACACAATCAATTAGTGAAATTGATTAGAATCAATAACTTCTTCATGTTTCTCTTTCACATCATATGTAGTAACAACATTTGTTCTTTTTACCACCTGCAAACATATATATATATATACATATAATTATTATTAAATCATGTGTGGCTAAAAAATATTAAATTCATTAATATTTTGGTACCTTCATATATCTATTGTCTTCTTATTCCACCAACCTTTATGTTCTTAACCTATATTTAGAAAGTTCAGATAACCATTAGAATATTTTGTGAAAATTAACATCTATTATACTCTCTAAATAATAAAGTTTAAACTTCTGACCTTGTATTAGCTGGAGGCAATACCTTATGGTTCTCCAGTAATGTGAACTTCAAGCCCTACATAAACACATCGTCGCTATTAGTCAATGTTTTTAAACCCGGATTGGACCGGCCGGTCGGACCGGTCCAACCGTGACTCGGTAGACATTCCGGTCCGGATTACTTCTAAAAACTGGGTAAATAAAAACTCGTAAAAAACCAGAAAAATCCGCTAAAAACCCGTGAACCGGTGGTTGAACCGGCAGGTTGGACCGACGAGTCGATATCAAATTAAAATATTTTATTTTTATCACATTTAAAACTCAAACCAAATTAAAAATAAATATTGTTATTTATAAAAAAATCATTTAGTTATTTTATCTAATCATTTAAAAGTTTAATTTTAGCTGTTTAGTACTTAATTACATATGTTTTGTTCATATATTTATAGAAAAGTAGATGTTATATTCATAAAATGTAAATAAATCAATAAACTAATTGACCCGTAGTTCAACCGGTCCGACCGGTTGACCCAATGATCCGAAAGACTTCCGGTTCACCTTTGGTCCGGTTTTAAAAACATTGCTATTAGTCAAAAGAACAGACAATTATATACTAAAAGAGAGATTAAACTGGAAAAAAAATGTTTTAACAAAGAAACAAAATAAAGAACATCCTGTTTTATTTTTTCGATTTGATATTTTGTAGTAAATCAAAGTTCTCTTTCCTTTGAAAATAAGTTTCTGTTTCGGAGTAAAAGAGATTTGAGAGTTTTTTTTTTAAATTGAAGATGATTACTGCAATATTTATACAAAAATTTTTTTTGGCCGATTCATAGATATTTTTTTTAGTTTTGATAAGAATAAATATTTTTACAATCTTGTTATTACTTAACATTTAGTTTCACTAATGAATTCTCCTAAGATTATGAGTATTATCTAAAATATATTATTAATATAAATATGAAAATTTGTTTGAAAAACACAGGTTTTCTCATAATTTGGTAATATTACCTTGTTATTAGTTTGCAAATTATACTGATTTGGAAAGAATACATGAATTTCACATATCTTAAATGTTGCAATTTGAATTATCGATGATAAAAAGAATATATTTAGTATTGTGATCTTGTAGTTATAGTAGATATTAAATATATGAGATTTTGAATTTATTATAATTTCCTTATGTTTTGGTTTATTATATAACTATATTATTTTCGGCTAAGAAAGATATTAATCACGTTTGGATTATTTCCTTATTCAAGATTTGAAGACTGATGATTTGAATTTAATTATTTAGATATTAATTAAGGTAGTTTGTAATTTTTAGGGATGTTGATTTTATTCTGTTTTTCCTAATCTAATAAATCATTCTGTTTTTTATCGTAGGATTTAATTACACCCAATTGTTATGTACTAACATCATTTAATTTTTGTTTGGCTATTACACAACTAAGGACTATCAATCTGTTTGGTTCCAATTAATATCAATCTGTTTGGTTTCAAGAATTACATATCCTTATTTTAATTTAAGTGGCATTTTATTGTAATAATCTCTAACCCTATGTATCTTTATTAAAGATGCTTCCCTTTTAATAGTATAGATTTGTTCGGCTAGTATAATTATTATCAGTCTGTTTGGTTCCAATTTGATTTCAATCTGTTTGGCTCCTTATTTATATTTATTCCTATTCAGTTTTCAGTAGCATTTCATTGTAATAATATCTTAATTTATGTCTACTTATTAAAAATGCTTTCCTTTTAATAGTATAGATTTTGAAAATCAAACTTTATATAATAAGATATGTTATAATGTTAGGTCATTGAAAATTTATTAATACTTGCAAAAGAAGAATACAAAGCCTCATTAACCTAGTGGTAAGAGAGTACAAAAGTGTTGTGGAGATCTAATGTTCGATCCTTTCCACCATAAGTTTTTATTCCTTTGCCTCACTAAAAAATCGGCCAAATTCGTATTTTCTTTTGCTTTGTGGCGGCTCCGGCTCGGATAGTGAAAAACAAATACGAGGTAATGAGGGTAGTGCAAGTTACGAGGTCATCCTTCCTAATGGGCATTGTGCTTGTCACCAATGGAACATCACATGAATACCTTGTCCACATGCAAATCATGTCGTAACTCTGATTCAGAAGAGTAAGTGTAATTGTTTCATTTAATCCTCTTACACTTTTTTCTCATTTGATTGATTTAACTATGTTATACTATGTTAATTGGAGGTATGTGTGGATTATGAAGCTTCGGTCTCCTAATCTGAGTGGTAGTCTTGTTTTGGTATAGAAGGTTTCATTTATCTATGGATTGTCCTCGTTTTATGATTTAGCTTTCTCTCCGTTTAAATTTTTGATCCCTTGCAGTTCGTAGTTTTCTCAATAATTATAAATCTTGCTGTTTTTTCTCGATTTTGTTTTGAAAAAATATAAATATCCGGATATGTGTCTAATCCAAAGTTCTAATAAGAAAAATTCTGAAAGAGAAAAAAAAAAGAGTATAACAAACGTGCTTGTAATACAATCATCCAAGAACATAGATCTAATTTGCAAAAGAAAATTTATAAAAAGTATATATATAATTCAAGAAATGTGAAGGATAAAGTCGCACGCGTGTGTTTGTCCGACTCCGAACTACGAACGGGAAAGAGTTATAACTGAGTAACAAAGGTTCTTATGTTTGGTCATCGCACGTACCGAAACATAAAACACAAAGCGAACTCAGATAATAATAACAACTCGTTTCACCCCCAAAAGAAAAAGAAAAAAAAAACAAAAAGAAAAAAAAAAAACAAAAAATCCCTTTAGGGCACACAACAAAGCGAAGAGAACCACTTGTGTTCTGTAACAAATTTCGCGGCTAACTCTGGTTCGTCGTACTCATTCTCTTTAGAATTCTCAATTCATTCTTCGATTTCATCATTCTGGGTTTTTTGCTTTCCCCTCAGTTCAATTTCGATTGATTTGACTCTTTCTTTAAAAAAAAAAAAATAATAAGTTCGATACTTTGCAAAGTTGGGATCTTCTCAAATTCGTCTTTGTTTTCTCTGTTTTCGATAGTTTCTTACCTCGAATCTGTCTGCAAAAACCCGAAATTTGTGTTTGATTTTACTTTCTTAGTTAGTCAATCTGTTGTAACATTTTTGCCTGAGCTCAGGTTCTATATGAACTTCTTCTTCTTATCGTACTTCGATCTAAAGAATTAATGTATGTGTTTTGATTTTTCAGTTCAGGTGTATAAAGAATTGGGGTTTTTTATTTAGGTCTTGGGATCAACTTTGCTGCAAAGCTTGGATCTTTGGATGAAGCTGGATTTGGGAATTTGGGTTTAGTTTCAGTTGAGGTGGTTTGAAGGTTTTTGGTTGAAAAAGATGGGGTCAGATCAATGTTTCTCAAGATTGAACACACTTGAGATAAAAGCCCTAATTTATCAGAAAATTGGGCATCAGAGAGCAGATACTTACTTCGATCAGCTCGGCAAATTCCTTACCTCGAGGATAAGCAAGTCCGAATTCGACAAGCTATGTATTAAGACTGTTGGTAGGGAATGCATATCTCTTCACAACCGTCTTGTGCGTTCCATTTTGAAGAATGCAAGTGTTGCTAAATCCCCACCACCGAGATATCCGAAGAAACCAGGGAGTCAGTCTCTTTATGTGGATTCTTCTGCGTTCCCTCCTTCGCCTAGAAAGTGCAGGTCGAGGAAGTTTAGAGACCGGCCTAGTCCGCTTGGTCCACTTGGGAAGCCTCAAAGTCTCACTACTACGAATGATGAGTCAATGTCAAAGGCAAGAAGACTTCCAGCTTCTGTTGAAGATGGAGAAGAAGTTGAGCAAATGACGGCAAGTCCGAGTGTGCAGAGCAGAAGTCCCTTGACAGCTCCACTTGGTGTTTCTTTCAACAATCTCAAGCGCGGGATTAGAAAGTCTGTTTTGAGTTCACACAGTGGTATCAATCGTGAGAGTTGTCAAAGCAGGGGGGAGCTACCTGATACGATAACATTGAGAGCTAGGTTGGAGAGGAAACTTGAGATGGAAGGGATAAAGCTATCTATGGACTCTGCTAACCTTCTTAATAGTGGATTGGATGCATATATGAGAAAGCTGATCGAGCCTTGTTTGAGTTTATCCGCTTCTCGGGTGAGAGATATGAACAGTCAACGAAAGCGAGCGGTGTCTAACGTATCAATGTTGGATTTCCGTGCTGCCATGGAGTTGAATCCACGGGTTCTTGGAGAGGACTGGCCTATACATCTTGAGAAGATCTGTTGCCGTGCCTCAGAAGAGCAAAGGTTGTAGAAAAAACGCCGTAATTTTTAGCAATACAGCAATATCATATTTGATTTGACAGATTTGGTACATTTACCTGAGATTCTTGCCTTTGGAATTTGGGTCGCATTGCATGCAATTAGAGAGATACTTGAAGAAGCTTTGAAGGGGAAACAAAAGAGGCTTGGGGGTTTGTACAAGTTCTGATAGATATATATAGTTTTAAATACCATTTGTTTAGCAGAGATATCTTTACTTTTTTTTTCTGGAATCTTTCCTCATGTCTGATGTAACAAATTTTCCATGAAAGCAAAAGAAAATTTTAGCAATTCCATGTCTCCTCCTTTCTCTAACGAAACAGACAAATAAGAGGAAACATAACTACTTCATGAAATCATATATGTCTGGCATGTGTAGTTCTTACAAGCTCTTAGATTTACCAACCTAAATCTACAGACATAACAGAAAAATCTTGAAGAATGCTAATCGCAGTTTGATGCCGGCGAAAACTGAGTGAGCACAAAATAGGGAGGTAATGCCCGAGACAATGTAGAACATATTTGAGTGTTTTAGCTTGAAATCACGTCTGGTTTTTTACGGTTTGCCATGTAAGTCATGTAGATTGTCCATACATACGAAAACGAGTTGCTTACAAGAGGCTGCATGGAAATAAAAACAAGAGCAGAGTTAGAGTGAGTGCATCCTGAGATAAGTCCTAAAACAGAAATTGATAGTCAAAAGGATTACCTGTAAATGAACGGGGAAGAATCTGAATGTAATAAAATCACATACAGGCCAATACATGACACCGTTAAACAGCGCAGGGAGTAAGTCTCTTTTCAATCTGGCAAGTATATCTGAACCGCTTTCCCCTGAACAAATCAGGAAAGCAAAATAACTTCAAAACAAGGTTTAGTGTAATCAAACCACTGAGAGAAAGATAAAGTAAAACCCCATCACTAAAAATCAATGATATTTTGTATTAGTAAGACACATCCAAGATCAAACAAATTCGACACAAGAATTGAACCAAAGAATTCTCAAGTTCAAGTAGCAGAGAGGCAACTTGTTTCTGAAATCTATGTGGTGACTAAGAGTATACTAAGAACTTCAAGACTGCGAGTTTCTGCTTATGTAAATAACCAATCAATCTCCATTTATCATTCTCACCACGACACATACTAGCCACAAGCAAAAATGACTGTAATTCCAGTTAAACTGATCTAGTTCACAAAATTTTCATGTACATAAGAATCAGAGTTAGATAGTCTCGCAATTTTATAATGAATTTACCACTAAATTTGAGGCAAAAAAGAAGAGCAGCAAAGAATGCAAACAGGTTGGTATGTTACTTCCTTTCCGAGCACATTTCTGGTTTCAGATATATACAAACACAAGAAGCTTACCTTGCAGGGATGCATTCAATGAGAAGAAAATAACGGTCATGGTAGGCCCGTAGATCGCCTGTCCCATGGCCATTTTCTTAAACGTTGTGATCAAATCTCGCGTAGGAAATAGTCTTGACATGAAATTGAACCAATAGTGAAGTGTTGGACCCAAGACAAATAGACCATATCCACCCATCCTTGCTGTTCTCACCAAGTCATATGACTCAGACGATTTTTTCGCAATTGTCTGTCAAAAGATCAAGACAGGGTGAACCAATGTCAGCTGTAAAAGTCAATTCTCACAGAATGGAGTGCTACAAAAACAGTAACTACAAGGAAATGTAACAGAGGAAATCTCCATTTCAAGAATGACCAAGTCATACGACTTAGAAGAACTTTTCACAATCGTTTAATGAAAGAGTAAGACAAAATGAACCAAATGTGACCTCTTGAAGTCAGTTCTTATACAGTGGAAAAGGCACAAGAAATTCGATACAGACACATTACTCTAATCTCTTTGGGTTGCAGACACATTACTCCAATAAAGAATCAAACTTTTTACTTCTCCTAATCAAATGATATGTTCTCTTCCTATCTGTTCTAGTTTTACTTGATATTAGGAGGAAAGACCTAGAAACATCTCCCGCAAAATTAAGCCTTTTTGTATTTTTGAATCTCTCATAACTAACACATAAATGTCACAAAAAGGCATAGTTTTTAGCTACCATACTTGTAAAAGGAAACACATTTTGTCCAGTAACATTGAAAGAGTACCTGAGAAGACAAGTCGGCGGCAATGTAAATAAGAGAGGAAGTGACACTTTTGGTCAAAACTGGGCGTGATTTCACCATACCAAGGTACCATCCAACGAACCCAACTTTCGAAATCGACGCAGATGATGAAGTAGAAGAAGAACAAACACCCAAAGAAGGAGAAGGTGAGACACCTGTTTCTTTTGCTCTTCCGAGAAGCTGACGCGACCGGAAATAAGGTCTCGATTGAGCAAGACCGGTCTTAGCAAATGGGTATGTCTCCGCCGCCGCGCTCCGCCGTATGAGACGGGCGGTGTTCGCGGCTGCGTTTCTGAACAATGCTCCGCTCATTCTGGCTTCCGAGATTTTAGGTGTTGTTTGTTGTTTGCTAATCAGGAAGCTTTTGAGTTTTTGATGATGACTGCAAAAAGTTCGATGGATTTTTCCAGTTTCTTCCTAAAAATCAAAAAGCTATTCTTTTTAGTCGGTTAAGCTAAACCGTATCTGGACCGAGTTACCCAAAATTTCCAGTATCTATGGCCAAAAAGTCAACTTTATGAATAAGGCCTTGAATAGAGACATCAAAAGTCCAACAGCCTAAATTAGCAAGTTTTTGTGAAAGTTGATTTATGAGTTTTTTAACAAATGTGCCACAATGTGAAACTAAACTTGTGGGTTCTACCACATTAGTGTACTTCTTTCAACAAATATCACAAGCCACAAGTAAAATAACAAAATTATCCCTCATGATATTTGATTTTTTATTTTTTTATTTTTCTAAATGAGACATATTCTTTTTCTTTTTTTTTTCCTCCTTTATAGTGTTTTAATTTGTTGTGTTGTCTTTTCATCTTCTCTGTCCAATCTTATTATATAAAGTTGGGTTTTGAAAGTTAGTCATTAGTAAGATTTTGACATGTGTCAAGTTATCAATCTCAGATTTTGACATGTGTAAAAGTTAATATTTAATAAGAGAAATATAATTACAACAGAAATAAAATATCTTATTTTAAAAAATATTAATAATGTAAAAAGATAATTATCAAAAGTTACAGAATTTATAAAAAAAAATACAAAGGTTTTTTAAATAATAATAAGGAGATTATATATATATATTTCATAAAATTCGAAATTATAATATTATTTACTTATTTTAATTTTAAATTATTAATTCTACAAAAATAAAGGGATTAAGGATTATATACAGTTAATTATTAATTCTAAAATTTTGTAAATACTCACTTTTATATAAACATAGTTCGTCTCATAATTAAATAATTTATTTAAAAACACTGCTTTCAACTTTATTTAATTAGAAAAAAAAAATTTATGGGAGAGTAATTTACCAAAATTTCTCCTACTTTCTCCTTTTTCAGTTGGGAATAGCTAAGATTAATATGTTAACCCAAGAAAATATTGATAGATGCATCTTCTTTTCCTAATATTGTAGTTTAAAATTTATTTTAGTATTATTAGATTTTTATTTAGTTTATATTTTCATCTTTGAATTATTTAAAATTCATATATTACCATGCTTATAATATTCTATTGTTTCTTTAATTACGTCAAATTAATTTTCTTCTAATTTATCAATCTTGATTGGTTGGTCATAAACTCCTTTTTTTTTTTGCAAACATAATTGTTAGCATTATTCATTCAATCCCAAAGGGAGATAACGAGTAGAAGCTTATCAACCTAATGGATGGATAAAATAGGTTAATCAAACACAAGCTTACAACAAACATAGATAGATAGATTGAAAAAACATAAATCGTTGTTGATAGATCCATAGGAGCTCAAAGACTATGACATCCTGATTTGCGGAAAAAGTATAAAAGAATTGATTTTGCCACATATGTCACCAAAATGCACTTATTTTTTCGGTCAAGGGTCCTGAGAGAATTTCATGAATGGTGACCTTCGTAGAAGTGAATGTCGGAACTGTGCGAGTAATTAAGGACAAATTACAGGAAAATGTCATTTGTAGATTTGTAGGGTCGGAAAACAAGTTTTTAAAGTCTCTCAGACGTAACAAACCAGCCATCGAATATGGTTAGGTCCACGGACCGGGGATAGATGTAGGGCCCACTTAGGAAGGTGGGCCTATGTACCGAGAGTGGACATGAACTCACTAAGCAAAGTAGCGGTTAAGGCGTTGTAGAGAGCTACATCATGGGAAATTTAACATTAGTTACTATCAAAAGATTTTGTGACGTTATAAAAAGGTTTTTACTACATTGGTTGTTGGAGTAAGCCATTTTGAGATAGCAAAAAGACGTAAACATGTTCTCTCCATACAGGAGAAGGGCAGAGCCAATGTTCTTTCTATAGTGGAGAAGGTTGCACACAAGGTTATCTCCCCAAGGGAGGAAGGTGGAGGAGGTTGGACGCAAGGTTATCTCCCCAAAGGAGGAAGGCGGAGCCAAGGTTTTCTCCATGGTGGAGGAGGTTGGACGCAAGGTTCTCTCTATAAGGGATGAGGGCGGAGCCAAGGTTTTCTCCATGGTGGTCATATATTATTGTGATGGTACATAATTGATTAGTATATTATGTAATATTTTTTATTCAAAATATTTTTTGAGCTGACAATTTTTGTAATAAAAAAACTATGCAGAAGTGAAAATAAAATAGTTGGCTTAATGTGTTCATATAGACATTTTATAGGTGGTGATAAAGAATATATTTGTAGCATAGAATATATTTAGGTTTTAAAAAATACACTTTTAATAGTAACATACCTAAAATATTTGTAAATGGATATAAATCAGTGTATTATAACAAAAATAAAATTTATAAATAACGTACAATAAATTTTAATATATTTTTGTTAAATTTAAGAGAAATACCTTAAAATAGCACTAAAACAAGTTTTATGGACAACTATAGCACACATTACATAAATTTCCAAAAATAACACTATTTAACACATTAAAATATTTAAAATTAATTTTTAGAATTTTTTTTTTTACGTTTGGGTTCTCAATTTCACATTTAGGGTTTAGTTTTGAGGGGTAGGGTTTAGTATTTTGAATTTAGAATTTAATTTTGAAAGATTAATTTGTGCTATTTTTGGAATTTTAGAGATGTTGTGCTAAGTTTGGAATAAAAACTTATTTTGGTGCTATTTTTGAGAATTTCTCTAAATTTAATTTAATTTATAGAATTTTAAACCCGCACATCGGGCGGGTCCTCATCTAGTTTCTAATTAAAACGAAGAACTTTTTTTTTTCTTGTTTCGTTATTGTCTAAACTAACTGAACCAGAACAAATCCACACCAAATCTGACTCAGTAAGCCAATAGCGAGTCGCGGAGTGAATCTCTGCCGTCCTAGACCGCCGTGATGTTCCTTTCCGTGAGATGCCTCGGTGGCGTCTCGGTGATGTTTTCGTGGCAAAGACGATCGCTTTCGGCGGGGCTGATGTAACGCTCCAGAACGCCTCTGATTGGAATCTTCTGCACGAGGCTTTGTGTTGTCAGAACTCAGAGATCGCGGAAGCTGTTCTCCGGAGCCACCACTGTTCGGCGTGGTGCAAATGGAGACGGAGACTTCATCATCTGATCTTCTTGCTCAGCCGCATGAGAGATTTCTACATGGAGATATTGTTTCACTTCGAGAGCTTCGTGATACCGTTTAATAGACAACTATTTTAGGACAAGATGTTGCCAGTTGTAGACATTCAACGTTTAATGGACAACTATCCTTTTGTTTCAGTTTGACAAGATGTTTCAGTTTGTCTATCAGTGTTTCAAAATGTCCTCCAAACTATCCTTTTGTTATGTAATTCAATTTCTCAATTTTTAACAGATACGTTCTTTGCATTTTCAGTATATCCACACACTTGTCAACCAATGAACATGTCTACAGTCAGTTTTTATGTCCACACAGATGTAAACCAATCAATTACTTGTCCACACTATACTTATTTGTCCACAATCACTTGACAACCAATTAAGTAGTTGTCTCCAGTATAATTTTATGTTTACAGTCTATTTTATGTCCACACCCACTTGTCAACCAATGAACATGTCTACTACATATGTCATATTGTCCTCCACATGCTTGATAGTTCCAAGGAAATTTTAGTGAATTCTATTGTCCACAACTTGTATTTAATTGTTGGCACATACAACATCAAAATTAGTATCTCTGACAATTTATGTCCACAAATATCTCTCTTCGTCTCCCTTCCTTTTAATCCATTTATTCTTATTTTATGCATTAACATCTCTTTTTTTTTCTTTTTTTTTTCAACCAAACATTAATAATTAATTAAAAGAGAACTCCAAGATTGGTTGCCCAAACAGGAGGATAAGAGTTTACAAATAACGATTCGGAAGGTAAAGATCTTGAAGACCAAGCAAGACAATCTGCTCTTACGTTGACGTTGCGGGGAATCTTGACGAGGGAGAAGGATGGATAGAAGGAGCGAAGCTGCGAGAAATCCTCCAATAAATTCGTGAAAGCGGGCCAATCATCTGGCGACTACACCATCGCAACAAGCTCTGCACAATCCGTCTCGAAGGCCTGACAACTCACTCCTGCCGCCAGTAAAGACTCCATAGCCCAGATCAGCGCTTGCAATTCTGTATGTAGGGGAGAAAGGCCACGTCTGAGGCTCCGAGCTCTTAAAAGAAGCGTAATATCATGACCATTACAGCACCACCAACCCAAACCCTGAAAAGGGTCGGTCCCTTTCCATGAACCATCAACCTGACAGAAAATAGAAGAATCCCTCACCTCCACTACGGGTGGAGGGAGGGGATTGTTCACTGAAAAAGATTTGGCATCCTCCCAAATTAGCTTATCAGTTGCCGCTTGATTTATAATCTCAATTGGCTCTAACTCAATACGCTGGAAAACCTTTTTATTCTTGTCTTTCCAAAGTGACCATAAAATCCAGGGGAGAGAAGAGATGATATCAGAAGCCCCGCCTTGAGAAGACGCCCTCCAAAATATGAAATCTAAATTCGCATAAATCGAGGCAAATGGGAAACCTCCCGGTTCCAACAGCATCGGGACCAACTCCCAAATACTGCACGACCAGGAGCAAACAAACAGTGCGTGGTTAATAGTTTCCATTTCCGTCGCCAAACCGCACCGCTTACACAAAACATCACAACGATCTCCCCGATACGCGAGCCGTTCTAACACTGGAAGGGTACCCGAGGCAATTTGCCAGAAAAAATGTTGAATCTTTGGAGGTACATCTAATTTCCATGACTGAGCCCGCAGAGAACTGCATGATGGCCCATACTCCACTTCCGCTATTAATTCCCGGGCTAACCGATAACCTGACTTTACCGAATACCTGCCTGACTTAGTATAATGCCATAACAATCTATCGGGTTGAAAAGTTTTACTAACCGGCAAACTCCGAATAAGTGGTATATCCACCGGATCAAAGAACTCCTCTAGAATAGGCAAATGCCAATCCTTTGTAACTGGATTAATTAAATGATTAACCATCAAACTCGGGAGCAAAAACCTCCCCCTACCATTTGCAGATCTTGGATGAATATCCGGTAACCATGGATCCCGCCAAACCGAAATGGAACAACCAGAACCTACAGTCCATTGCGCACCCTGTTCCACCAATCCCTTAGTTGAAAAAATGCTCCGCCAGGCAAAAGAAGGATTATTCGGTTTCTTTGCCATAAGAGGATGTTTGTTCCTGAAATACCGTCCTCTCATCACCCGGGCCATTAAAGATGACGGATTGTGAATTAATCGCCAAAACTGTTTGGCCAGCATAGCGTCATTAAATTGTTCCAAAACATCTCTTTTCTTTTACCCAGTGATCCTTCCTTTTATCCACATTAATTGTCAATTTAGTCAAATGATGCAATAAATGCTAAGTCAGAAGCTGTACTATGTCACCGCATCGTCTGTTGAGTATGTGTTTTTATCATATAAATAACATATTTCTTTATATTTCCACCTAATAAACATATGGGTATTTTTGTCATTTGCAATGGTCCTTGTGGTAGAATGGAAAAGGGTTTGTGATTATGGTAGATTGGAAAAGTTTTATATCAAATGTGGTAGATCTGACTAAAATCCCTTGCTTTATACATCAATCACCAAAATATTTTTTTAAAAAACAATTATAACAATATATGAATAAATATTGTTAATAAATTTAAAAATATCTAAATTTATTCTATCATAAAAAATACTACACAATAAAAATAACTATTAAAAGTTTTCAAAAGAAATCTATTTATTATAAGATTAACTGGAGTTATTAATGGTTATAGGTACATAGTACTAAATTTTTAATATCTATTTTGATTGAAATTCATTAAATTTGTAAAAAATGTAAAAAAGATAAAAGGTATTATGAAAATAACTTAAACATAAGTGAGAAAAAGTACAGAGAGATAAGTTTTTAATTTTTATTTTGTATATACATAGTTTAAACAAAAGATCTCTAATTAAGGGTGAGTTACTAGAATATTACATAAAAGCTTCCTTTTTACAAAAGTAACACACAATTGTTTGTAATTACTAGAATAAACTCTGTACCCATACTACCCCTGAAACTAGTGTTGAGAAAAAACGTAATTACGGGTAATGCCATTAGTAGAAAAAAATTTTTTGGGAACTGGGATAAAGTCTACCGATTCTTTGATGGTAGACTTATGTAGGTGACTGATTAAAGGTGTACGTTAGATATTTTTAGTACACTTAGTTGTCGTGTTGGTACACTTATCGGTGAACGTATATGGTACACTTAGTTGTAGTGTTAGTACACTTATCGGTCGATGTAGATGAATCGATAGATATATGATTTTGTTAGATTAAGTTGATAGAGGTATTGCCCTTTGATGATAGACTTATGTTTTTAGCTGGTATAGTGGTAAACGTAAAAGAGTGGAAAGATATTTATGGTAGACTAATGGCCTGTTGCGACAGATTTATGCGATAGGCTTCTCTTGTTTAAGATATTTTTGGTATACTTGTTTGTTTTTTCGAAATAGTTTTCGGAGTGTGATGGTAGGTTTCTTGTCCGTGGTAGATTTAGTAAGCACTTTTGACAGCTGTAAAGTCTTACCAGAATAACACGAATTTGTTTGAGCTGTCAAAGATAGTCTAGCGTTGCGATAGACTTATTGGAGGTAGATCGTAACACGTTTGCTGTTCTTCCGATCTATGGTGTTCATGTAATAAAGTTTGTAGCAGATTCATAAATCGTGTTCTGTTTGTCCGCCGGATAAAACGTCTTTTTCCTACTCAGTTTCGTAAATCTTTTCTCTCGGTTCATCCATGGAAGAGCAAGATATCGTTTTGGCGTGTGGGAGGTGGAGGGTAGACATAAAGCGATGGTTGTTTGATGTTGATACTAGCAAAAGGTGCAGGATTATAGTTGCCGATAAAGAAACGACGTTTGAAGACTTTACTGCTATGGTGTACGATGACTTTGGTTCTGTGAAGGAACTTTGGCCATAAAGTTGAGCTATATGTTAGATAGATATAAAAAAAGCAGATGTTATATGCCACCGGTGATTGTTTCGAATGGTCGGCAGTTTCAAAACTTTCTCAAACGGCATAGGAGTGAACTCATCCGGCTATGCGTTGAGATTGAAGCTAAATCTGGTGAAACCTTGTTCGAGGAAGTTAAACCGAAAACCCCAGAACCAACACCCAAGACCCCTGAAGTCGTTGTAGATGATTTCGTAGGCGTGGCAGAGGAAATGGGACAGAAAGATGATGAGTACGAGAGTCGGAAGGTAGACGGTGAAGATAATGTAGGAAATGATGTAGATGAAGATGAAGTAGATGACAAGGACAACCGTAGATTTGATTACTGTGACGACAGCGATGGTGCAAGTTCAGGGGACGAAGACTACCTGCTGTACTCCAACTTCACCCCAGATGTAGCAGAGGAATCATTGGACGACGGACCTGGGGGTGGGTCTTGTATAGAGGAAAATGTGTGTAACACAGAATCAAATAACTGTACCCGCAAGACTAACTCTGCAGCTGATGCAATTGAGAGGGAGGTTCGCAAAATAGAAAACGGAGGTGGTGATATTGCTGTGGGGGATAAGTTTGATAGCAAAGAAACGTTGGTGGCAAGGTTGAGGGTGCTGAGTGTATTAGATAAATATGATTACAATGTTCGATATTCAACGCCCGTTTTGTTAATCGTTGAGTGTTGGGTAAAAGGTTGTAAATGGAGAATACGGGCTTCAACCATGGGTGATTCGCCGGTGTTTCATATTCGCAGATATTGTCGTGAACATACTTGCTCTGTTACGGAACGATATGGCCGTAGCCGTAATGCTAAACCACCAATCCTAGCTCAATTATACAAGGATTATGTTGGTGGTGTGGGAAGTTCTGTTGTGCCAAATCTTGTTGGGGATGGGCTCAACCTACGATATGGTGTACAGGTTGGCTACTGGAATACTTTAATATGTTTGTTTTATGGTTGGCTCTGTGAGTGTACTTGTTTATAGGGTGTACAAACAGATCGTAGCTTAAGTTTGTTGAGTTTGTCAGAAATTAGTTGATTCTATGGCCTGCACTGCACATATATATAATTCGATCTAGTTGATATTGTTTAGTGCTGATGTCTTTTACTGACCATTTTCATATAATAGCTTGGCTACTGGAAGGCACATCGTACACTTATAAAGGCGCGGGAGTATGTTAGGGGTACACCTGAAAGTGGATACGCTGAATTACCGGCATATTTATACAGGCTGAGGTCCTCTAATCCGGGGACCCTTACTAGACTGGTCGTTGATGCAGAAGACAGATTCAAGTATGTTTTCATTGCGATTGCTGGATGCATTAAGGGTTTCAGGTATATGCGGAAAGTTGTAGTTGTAGATGGAACCTTTTTGAAAGGTGAATTCAAAGGGACTCTTCTGATAGCGACAACACAAGATGGGAATTTTAATATTTTCCCTCTGGCGTATGCGGTTGTTGATACAGAGAACGACGTGTCGTGGGAATGGTTCTTTACTCAATTAAGTAGTGTAATTCCTGATGATGAAGAGCTTGCACTGAAATCTGACCGGCATAAATCTATTGGTAAAGCTATCGCTAAAGTGTACCCCCTGGCAAGTCGAGGAATCTGCACTTATCATCTTCACAAGAATATTATCCTGAGATTTAGTGGGAGCGAAACATTCCGGCTGGTAAAAAAAGCAGCTGCAGCGTACCGTGTAGTTGATTTTGAAGAAATCTTCCAGCAAATTCAAGAAACGAATCCGCAACTGCATGCTTACTTGGTGCGTGCAGATGTATCCAAGTGGAGCAGGGCGCACTTTCCTGGTGATAGGTACAACTTCACCACGAGCAACATTGCAGAATCGCTAAACAAAGTATTGAATCCTGCGAGAGCCTATCCCATTGTAGAGTTATTAGAAGCTGTTCGGAATATGTTGACACGTTGGTTTGCTACAAGGAGAAAATAAGCTGCCGCAATGCCAACTTTACTCACCAAAGGAGTGGAGAGAACCTGTTACAGGTGTGAGATTCATTAACATATCCATCGATATATATGTTAACGAAAGGCCTGGAAAATGTTAGTGGATATGTTGTGTTGCTTTGGTTATATAAACTTACGCTTTCATTTACTCATAGGCACGTATTGAACATTCAAGACATCTAAAGGTTCAAGAAATTGATAAAGATCAATTTCAAGTAAGTGGTGGTACCTCAACGCATGTTGTCAATCTGAGGTATAAGAGGTGTTCATGTAGGCGTTTTGATCTAGAGAGGATGCCATGCGTACATGCTATCGCAGCCGCATATACGGCCAACCAATCAGTTATAAACCAGAACCATCCATACTTCCGCAGAGACAGCCTCTGCAGTGGGTATGCGGAGACAATAATGCCGATAGATACATCCTGCATCGTTCCTACTGATATTACACCGTCCAGATGTAAACCGCCTTTTGTTAGGAATCCTCCAGGAAGGCCAAAGATGTCGAGGAAGTCTTTTGTCGAGGTTGCATTGGAGACTAAGCGGCCCCGCAAACAGCATGCTTGTTCTCAGTGTCAACAGGTTGGCCACAACCGTACAACATGTCCAGCTAATACGTAGTGCAGGGGCGACAATAGATGTGTTATCTTTTCTTGGCGTGTGATGATAATACTCTTTTTTCCTAAGTGCCAACATAGCTTTTGGTAACATGTTTATGATGGACCTTTTTAATTTGTAAGCCCACATTTTTGTTTAACTATAATTGTTGGAGAAATTGTTCCCGGCTGCCCTAGTTGGGCCTAGAGAGGACATATTGCGATGGAAGGATAGTGTTGACATGTACACTTATCGTAGATAACTATTGTTGTGTACGTACATATATTACGGAGTACTAAATTTTATATTTTGTTGACAAAACATAACCATATATTATCCAGAATCAGCGTAACATTAGGTTCACTCAAAAGTACAAACACACCGGGAAAAAAAAAGTTAATAAAATGCATAGATCTGTGCTGGTTCTTTCAATATGCTAAACTCCCTGAGCTCTCCCTTTCGCCCATCTAGTTCCTTTCTTCTCAAGGTAATGCATTCTCCCCTACGTGCTCCATTATATGTTCTATATAGTAACGTCCAGCGAATTCAGATCTGCGGACAAAATATAGAAAGTGTATTAACGTATTTGACATTAGCAACATATACAATTAGATATTTTAATAGGAAAACAAACAGCTTACATCACCTTGTGATGTTCCATTCCCTCGAAATCTGGTTTTATATAGATTTGCGAAGAGGCGGTTATGTTGATGAGGTAAGGAGCACCTACACAACATTTACAAAATTAGATGTATATGGTTTCACAAGGCTAGTTTCTTTATCTGATCTATCAAATCGAACGTACCTTCGTAGCTTCCAAACTTCCAGAACCGCAAAATACAAAAGATGGGTTCGGATGTAAAAGTAAGATGACACCGAGTGCTTCCCAAGCATTTATGAAGCGAGCAACATAGTCATCTTGGGCACGACACTTGAGGGTTTCATTCCTACGATTTTCTCATGTTAATATAGAACGGGAATTGGAAAAAACTTTAAATGTAAATGTATTGAAAAGGTAGCACAAATCTCCTTTACCTCCCATTCAGTAGGGCGAGGACAACTTCATTGGCCGCATTTGCCCCCTCGAGCAATCTTCTGTCTTCCACTCCAACTACACACCCACAGACATCTGATTTGGGGTAGACACATACTTTAAACGTTACGACCTATGTATTTTGATATGAAATTGTCTACTAACTTACTTATTTAGTATCAGGCCTAAAAACTAGTAATGTGCACAAATATATCATTTAGCAAACGTTTATTAACGTTGTTTCAAACGATTTGTGTAATTGAAAATTGAAGATAAGCGTACCGAATGATATGGGATGGGTAATTCTCCCTCGAGATATATCACCCAAATCCTTGAAACGGAAGTAGAGTTTTTGATTCACCGGTGAGAGCAGACCCATCGTCAACTGATCAGTAAATTTGATTTGGAAAGGATGATGTGTATTCCTCTCCCTAAGTGTTGGCTGGATGACCTTGAAATTCCTAATATCATACCAATCACCATCATAGATATACTTCCTCATTTTCTTGTAGGTCCCTGGTAAAAACGCCACCTCGATTGTGTCACCCTATAAATTGCATATCAATTGTGTTTAAGGCCACTGGTAGGTTAACAACTTTGTGCAAATATTTTACAAAGTAAAATAGACTAACTCGTGTATCAGCAAGGAGCAGAACCCGCTTTTGAAAGAACTCAGTAACAAACCACGAATTCAAGACCTTCGCTTGGATACACCAATTCGTTCTTCCTGGTCTAAGATCAGCGATAGCATCAACTCTAAACTCCATGGTTTTCTCTGATAATTTCCAATTAATAGTTTTTTCCACTGGGTTTGGAAAGGAGACTGGGAGATGCTACTTAAATAAAACAAAGCGTCACCACTGGTAGTTGCGTCTTACTAGCGACTCCCTCTCTCCCCTTCTCTAATAAGCGCGACTCTTTGCTTTCTTTTTTTGGACGGGTTTATATTTCAAATTTACTTAATTCCGGCTCGATCGATGCGGTTACGTATCTTATATTACATCAATAACGTTATGTACTTACATGTAACATGGTATTGGAGACGTTATTATATTGTAAATGCAATCTTGTGTTGGAGGCCAGTTAATCGTTATGTACTGTATACTGTATAGGTAAACATATGCTGACAAGTAACAATCTTGTGTACGTTCAGTCATACTTTAATTCGTAGTGTACGTACAGACAACTAATTTACGTTTTGTAAGTGGTTTTATTTTATTTTCTTGTTGATGTATGCTTTTTCCCCCTTATACTTTCTTAATTACGTTATGGCGCCCACCCACTTCGACAAAATTGATTCAATGGTTGAAAAATAGAGTTATCTTAGTCACAATTTGGTTGAAACAACCCAAATCACAAACGACTTCACCAACCGAATGCATAGTTGTAACAAAACAATACATTACTCGTACCAAACGTAAGCACCCATGTACCCAAACACACTTTGTTGTACATACACAATAGGCAGATATATCAATTGTGTATAGTTGTTTTGCAAGATAGAACAGTAAAAAAGGAAAAGATACAACATCAAGTGGTACATGATTAAAAATAACTAGAAGAGAAAACCATGGAAACAAAAGGCCGGATTCAGTGCGCGTACACCCTATGACGTAGATATTAGTACGACG